>NC_049198.1:9938948-10238948 GCF_009769625.2 Cygnus olor | reverse complement strand
AGCCACATGTGTCTAGATTCAAAGAAGCAAATGTTCCCCACTCAGGAACAAAATGTCTGACTGCACAATCCTGAAATATTACTAGTGGTTTCTTAAACTGCTGCTAGTCTAAACAT
Source organism: Cygnus olor (assembly GCF_009769625.2). Taxonomy (NCBI): domain Eukaryota; kingdom Metazoa; phylum Chordata; class Aves; order Anseriformes; family Anatidae; genus Cygnus; species Cygnus olor. The sequence continues at coordinate 10,238,832 of NC_049198.1, read as the reverse complement.
TCCAGCACTCTGAGACTTTCAAATCTTCCCTCTTGATTCTTATCTTGTAAGTTAGAAAGTAGCCAAACAAGAAATGAACAGCAGCAATTTGATCTGTACTGAACTATTTTGACAGAACTGCAAATATGCACAACTTGATTTTATGACTCAGGTTGCTCCCAGACACTTTATCTCCACTGTCAGTGCCCTAGGTAAGTTACTGAAATGCACTCACCAAAAGGTAATTCAAATCTCGTGTCCAGCAAAATTCTGTGAGGAGTCGGGTTTTTGGTTCCACAGATTTCATCATGTTTCATTACAACTTCTGCCTCTAGCGTAGACCACTCCCCAGGACCTTCCTGTGAATCACAAGCCACAGATGAAGTTTAAAGTCTGACAGGTCCTTTTGGAGCAACCTGTCACACATTTGTTAAGATAAAAAACTCCAGGAAGAGCCTCCACACAGTATTATCAAGACATAGTACCTGCTTTTAACACCTAATGACATCCATACAGCATGTGCTGGCAGTTTTGGCTTCCAAGTCCTAAAGGCGTTTATAAAGATGAGAAGCAAACACCTCACAACAGACCTACTACTGTTTTAAGTAGAACTGCAAAGGTAAGAAGTACTCAAAAGCAGTCAGCAGGGAGTACCTGGGCAGCCAGAGGAATCGAGCATCAGCTATGCCTTTTGGCCACACTAGTGGGCATCCACACCCTTTTCTTTTTATGGACAATATAAACTCCCTTTCCCTGCTCAAATTCAGTAATTTTTTAATTAAATGACCTGAAATTTGAGGTTTAAAAAAAAATCCCACTTAGCTGCAAGAAACACAGAACTACCAATTTTGGTAGACAGAGGAGTTATAGATATCAGTGCATCCTATTTCCTACTTTTTTTTCGGTACATATCAGCACCACTAGAAAACATCTTAACACTGCACCCAGAATTAAAAAAAAAAAATGAAGACATGTTCTGGGCCTGCCTTGAGAGTCAGCTTGTCTGTTATCATAACACCCTCTTCAGCAGGAACTTACAGAAATTTAAGCATCAGACTAAAGGGTCCTCAAAACCTCAGACACATGTCAACTATACAAGTTCCTTAACAGATTAAGCACTATTTTCTGAGTTAACATATAAGACCAGAGACAACTACTTAAGTTCAGTTTTGATCTCCCTGTTGGGAACCTCGTCCAAAAAAAAAAAAAACAAACAAACATACCGCACACACAAAGTCATGCGGACACAGCCCTCTTCCCTCACACAACCTTCTTGACTTTGCAAGTGGAAGTTCTGCTGAGAAGCACAGTCCTGAGCTGCACCAGACTAGATTTGTAACACTAACTATCAACGTTGGAGTTGTAAAAACAAAGTTTCTGTGTCAGTTTAACCTCATCAGATTGACGAATGGCTTTCAAAGCAATCCACACGGTCCCAACCAGGGTGTCCCAGATAAGTCCTTTGTTCCACACTTCAACAATTAGGCCCAGGTCCAGCCGACTGATCTCACTGCAAGAAAGGAAAAGGCAGCACAGGTGAGGAAAAAGAAGAACACAAAACCATTCCACTTTACATTCTGCACTACCAACATGATTATCCCAGTGAACTCTTTCCACACAGCTCTGTCAAGCTGCAGACAGCTTCCAGAAGTGTGTGGCCAAGGCAGCTCGTGCTCATAGGGAATTCCTAATGAGCATTTTCTCATAATTTAACACCAACTACATAAAGACTACAAAATAAAACTGTGAACTATCTCATGCATGGACTGCCTGTTGGAAAATTATCTCAATGGCTATGTGCACAGGAAAAGGAAATATATCTTGGGCTGAAATATAGAGGTGAGCAATTCTTTGTCATCAGCTACCCCATTTCTAACAAAGCAGGTGTATGCTCACCCTCAGCAACACGAGCATATTCTGTCAGGCCCGAACATGCTAATACATATTCCAGAGCTGCCACATGCCAAGAGTAACAGTCCCAAACACAGCTATGCTGCAGTAGCAGCACTACCTATTGCACAGAGCCACACTTCGCTGCTTCTGTTCCAGTGCTGGCTTGTTCCTCTGCAGGGCACTGCAAGGCCTTGAGCCATGCAAGTCTCTGGCAGCATGACCACTCTGGCCACATGACCACTGAGTGCAAAATTCTTGGACATAATAATTGTTTTCCCTCTCAGTGAGCGAAGGATACATCACGAATTCAGCATAAGAACAGCATAAACAGGTGCACAGCCTGAATGTTGGTAAAAGCAATGGAGCACAGAAGAATCCTGATCTGTCCATTGATACAACACTGTCCCATCTATAGGCAAAGGCTGTAGCTCCTACTTTTTTGAGCTCAGGACTTCTTCTTGTGCAACTGCTAATCCCCAAAAGTAGGTATCTTGGGCACAGAGTGCTGCTGTTTGCTGTCCTTCTGTCCAGTTAAATGCATCCATGCTAAGTTTAAAAAATAAATTAGCTAATCACTAATTTCTGTAGAATGTCATCTTGGCCAAAAAAGAACCACTGCAAATCCCAGCATATATTTGAGCTTTGTCCCAGCTTTGGGACAAACAAGCTTTGAGCTTTTTTTGTCCTTACAACTTCATAAGAGAATGTTTTGTCTCTAAGTCTCAAAACAAATCCTACAGCCAGAGCAAAGCACACTGACATCAAATTTTTTAGGCTGGATAAGAGGAGGCTGAGGGGAGACCTCGTCACTCTCTACAACTACCTGAAAGGAGGCTGCAGCAAGGAGGTCCTTTTTCTCAGGTGACAAGTAATAGGATGTGAGAAAATGGCCTCAAGTTGCTTCAGAGGGGTTTAGATTGGATATCAGGCAGAATTTCTTCAAAGAGAAAGTGGTCAAGCATTGGAATGGGCTGCCCATGGAACTGCTGGAGTCCCTGTCCCTGGAGATACTTAAGAGATGTGTGGACATGGCACTAAGGGACGTGGTTTAGTGGTGGGACTCAGGAGGTGAGCCTGATGTTTGGACTTGATGATCTTGAAGGTTTTTTCCAACCTAAATGATTCTGTGACTCTATTTTTGGATGTTGCTACTCCATACAGCCAAGCTAAGAACTGTCCACCTGTGCTGTCACTGCTCTGCCTTCCCACTGCTTGCCTCTTGAGAGCCTGACTTTTATCTGATTGAACAGACAAACCTGAAATAACAAAAATGCCTGATTTTCTGTTGGCTGGACAAGTGGGAGGCCACAAATGGAATAGAAGGAAAGATATACTGTAAAACTACATTCTTTGATTCAATATACACTGACATAATAAGACCTTAAGAGACACTTGACAGGTTCCTGTACAGAATTCCACAGGACAGGTCACCAGATTTAAAAAAATAAAAGGATTTTCAGTGCAATGGCTTTGTTTGCCTTTGACTGTCTCCATTTCTCCACCTTCTGGTTAGACGCAGAATAGCTTCAAAGAACAAAAGAGATTTTAACTTGGTGTCCCTCCCTTCTCACACGCACACAGAATTTAAAGGAAAGACATTTCTAACAACTTTAACACTCATTAAATCATCATGTTCTAACATCACAGTTTGCACTTTCACTTCAGAGGTGCTTGTTGCAAGTATGCAGCCCATTTAAAGCTGCTTCAAAACTAGAAGATGTCCCCAAAGACGACACAGAAGTGCTTTGCTGATCTGGTAAAAAGCAAATCTCAAACATTCCCAGAGCGTCAAACACTGAACTGTTACTTCTCACAAAGAGCATTTCTCACAAAGAGGAAGCAAAAACTACATACAGGGATAGAAAGTCTTTCCTCGGTTACACTGTGTTCTACTACACCTTATAAAAATGGTAAACAGACAGTAAAAGCACCCTTCCTTCAGCGAAAAACTCCTGTGTTTGGAGAAAAAAAAATGGTTTTGTTATAAAGAAGCCTCCCAACTGCACTGTTGCCTGGCTAAAGAAGAGGAGATAATGTTGAGGTGGTTCAGCTAATATTCTGCTTTCCTATCCCCTAGCAACTAATTACGGAGTAGCACAGTGACCTTACAGCATGCTAGCTGAACTGCTAGCTGCATTCAGAGAGCAGTTCCAAGAGCTGTCAGAGGAAGGAGGAGGAGCAGCCTAGAGCAGTCACCCAACACAAGTGCCATGCTTAAATCACTGCTGAGTAGCCTCCTCGGTACTGGGCCATGTTTAAAGCTATTTTCTGCCCATGGGTCAAGCACAAATCACAGAAGAATGAGTTAGTAGCTCCGGTACTGGCATAGGACTTGGCAGACAGGTACAATTCCCTGCCCTGACCTTTCCCCAGTCCTGCATGCTTTGTGTTAGCGGCAGTCACAGCCTCTGTGCGAAAAGAAACTCCAAAGCTAAGCAGATGGAGTTCAGGAGCATGTGTTTCACCAGACACTGAAGGACAGGCTCCAAACTCTCCTTCCTGAAGCACACACCTCAGGTGCGGTTCCAAAAACAAACAAAGGCCATAAAACAAGAGAGATGGGAGCACTGCTCTGACGTTAACACTGTGTTGACCCAGGTGAACTCCTTGCTCAGAGGCAAAAGTTTCCCACTTCTGGCAGAGGTGAACCAACTGCCGCTGGATTGGGTAACGCGCTCACTAGGCCCCATGTGCATCTCTTGCTACAGGCACTGTATGAACACCTTAGTTCCACTCAAAAACAGCAGCACCAGCTTTGCATTCCACTAGACCAACCTGATTCCCCCACCTAACAGCAGTGTCCAAGTCAAGTTCAGATAAAAGAACCTGGGTGTCGAGGATTTAGTAAACTTTGTTCACTTTGCCTTACAAAGCTACAGAAACAAAACCAGATGCACTATCAATGAGCCATTCATTCACTCGAGTCAAACAAAAAAAAAAAGGCACCATTCTAAAAGATAATGGGAAATCTCTGGCTGTGGGTCAGGACTATGAGAACCAGAGCAAATCACAGGTGCCAGCTGCCCCAGAAGTCCTGGGTGAGCTGGAACTAGTTCTGCTGCTTGTGGCAGGGACTGACAGCCCCTCAGCTGCAGTTGGGGAGCTGGAAAACACATTCATGGGCACCAGGCCAATGGCAGAAAACATGGAAGCCTTGAAAAGTCTGAAGTCTGATCAAGAATAGCTCCTGCACACAGGTAACCAGGATCAGAGCGTTGAAGCCCTGAGTGCACTAACAGGTCTTAATTACCCCGACCAGCCTCATCAGGGGCCTCCACCCACACCTTCTTCCCATGGCCCAGGATCTCCAGTTAAGCCCAGCTACAGTCCTTCAGTCCTCACCTAAGCTGTCTTGCAGATGTGCTCATCTCCGGCTGAGCCACAGCTGCACCCACATCTGCCCATGGACCCCATCAATCCAGACCCAACCCTCAGACTTCCCAGCTCCACCTCAGCCTTGCCACTAAGGACCTGGCTGGCAATTGCAGGGCTACCTTGACCATTACTAGACATAATCCTGAGCCTGACCAGCTAAATTCTACTCCCTGCTTGACCTCGGAGCTGTGTCATTACTACAGGCTTGTCTGATGACCTGTCTCTCAGCAGCTTCATGTAAATGGCAGTGCAAATCCCACAAGCACCTCACCACTGCACAGCACCACCACACTTACAACATGAAGTCCTGTTCCCAGCATGGTTGGTCGCCTCGCACTGCTACCGTCGTGCTCTTCACATTTTGCACTTTCAGGGTCACATATGTATTGAATTTATCTGGCGAATAAGAGACAAAAAGTTTTCTTCTTCAGTACACCATTTCATCACATAAGCACAACATTTCAAGGTTTTCAGTCTGTACACTGCATCCCAGGGGGACCAAAACCAAAAGCCCAGGTGGAAAGACATCAGTGGGTTAAAGACCCAAAAGTTCAAGATGCCTTTCATCTTCCAACAAAGTTTCAACCACTTTTTTAAAAATAATAATAATAATAAAAATGGATAGCAAAGCACTTGCAGTAACTCAGAGACAAAGGAAAGAGTATAAAATCCTGAAGAACATTGCCGCTTTGAGTGACTGCTTCCTGAAATGCAGATGAAAGGAAGAGACACTCCAAAGGAACAGGGCTCATCACATGGACTGTGCACAGCTAAAAATAAAACTTGCAAAAGACAAAAGCCAGAAGCTGTTCGGCTGATCATACTATCTCTTCCCTTCTGACCTAACTACTTTCTAGTTCCTATCTGATTTTCTATCTACACGTCCACAAGAAAAAAACAAAAAACACTTAGGCAGAAAGCAAAAAGTGATTTATGCTGAGTGTGCTAAAACTGATCTCTATTGGCTAAACCGGTTGACCTAGACAAATTGTGTTATGCTCACATTTTGACAAGACAGGGTTTGTTCAGATGTTTTGCTTTTCCTCTTAAATCTGAAGAAAAAGCCCAGAAAAGCTTTTTTTCCTAGTTGCTACTAACTCTTTGCTAATAAAACCAAAAGCAGTCAAGCATAGACACACATGAAGTCTGAGTATCAGCATCTAAGAAAACTCCCTTTTAAGATGAGTTACCAACTCAGACCTATCAGTTTCATCAAACCCAGAACAAGACATCTACTAAGTAGCTAGAAAGCAGTGAACAAATTTTAATACTTTGATGTTCTGCTGTACCTATTCTCAGTTTACATCAGATCACAGTCCATTTTAATACTGCCAAAATTCACATTGCTGTGAGCTACTTTAGCATGTCCCAGCATCTAGCTTCAAGTATCCTAAATGGACATGTAGGAAAGGGGAACTTCATGATACAGAAACTCAAGCAGGAGTGACATCTCCCACTTTACATCTCTCTCACTTATTTTAAAGCAGTTTCTGTCTTATGATTTTTCTTTGCCTGTTCTTAAGTGTTTCTAAAATCATGGCTACAAGTCTATTTTCAGCAATACACCTCATGGGATAATTATTTTTGTGGAAATGTTTTCTCTTTTCATTTACCACCTTTTACCATCACAAGTTTCTTTTTCTACAGAAAAAAAAATCCCTTCCTATCCACTTTCATTTGTCTTTTATTTTGTATATATTTTCCCTGTTTCCTTGTATTTTTCTTTTCTCTGAATTAATATGTTCTAGCCTTTCCATTCTCTCCATAGACTAGGATTTTATGGAGACTGTAATTATTCTTGTCACCTCCACATGCAGTTGCTCTATTCACAAAACAAATGAAATGAAACGAGCACGGTTTGATGGAAGACCTATGGCACTGCCATGTATGTAATGGCATCAAAATGTTTTCTGCAGTGTAAAGTTGGATTCCCTCATGTATAGCCACATTGATTTGCATTGTCGTGGAATCCTGGGCTTGCTGGTGAAGCCACACACTTCAGTTGAGCTATATCTAGACTACAGGACAAATGCAGCCCTGAGAAGGGTTCTTACATGGAAAAAGGATGAAGTACACACTGCCCCCTTCTAGTCTGTGCGTTCGGTTTTCTTACCCTGGAAAAAAAGCAAGGTTGGTGCACGCACAGCTCTTGACCTCGAGTGGAGTATGGAGAAGATGACAGCAAAAGAAAATGAACAAAAAAGAGACCTGGGAAGCTTTCAGATATATAACCTGCGGACCACCATACAAAGAGAACAGAGCTGAACAAATACATCATGAATAAAGCTGTGCAGTTGTTTTGGATCTAAACACCTTACTAGGTGTTGTCCCAGAGGCCACACTTCATTTTTTCCTTAAAAAGTTCCAGTAACAATATTTCAAACAAGTATTTTTTTTTTTTTTTTTACAGACCTCCTGAAACAGAGCTCCAAGGAGGGGAAAAAAAAAAAGCAGACTGCTCATTCTTTTTGTAAAATAAGTAAATAAACAAACGAAATTTCATTCAATAAGCATATTCACCAGCTACAGGATTCCTTGTCTAGCACAGTAAAATATTTGCTTAGTCTGTAAGCCCTTGGTGCCACCAGCTGTTTTTCTTTTATTATGTGAATACAAAACCTTGCAGATGGGATTTCATTCCCAATCACAGCCACTGCAGACTACCACCTAAGTGAATGAACCACTTCTGCCGTAACATCCAGCAGTGCCAGCTGGGATCGAAGAGGCACTGATCCAGTCATGCACATGCCAGTTCTGCCTGGTGGACATCTTCAGATCTTGTTTTGAACAGGAAAGATGGAAGGATGAGAGAGAAGGGCAGGGTGGGATGGGAAGTGGTGACAGTAGAGGAAGTGTTTCCTCAGCCATCACCTGTGCAGATGAGGTGAACAGGTAGACATTTCTCAGTACCATGACACCAGGTCACATCCTCAGGCTGCCTGGACTCTTGGGGTGGCTTTTGTCCCTCATAAAGACAACATGAAGGAGCAGAGAGGAGTATAGGAAACCTAGAGGGAGCCTTCAAAAGTCTCCATCACTACAAACAGGGCTGACTAGAACAACCAGCAGAGCACTGCTTACCTGGTGGTCCTTGGAGTTTAGCTTTTTTTACTGTAAAGAGATGAAAAAAAAGAGGCTGTTAGTGATTTTGTCCTGCTGAAGTTTCATTCAAGTGACAGTGTCACAGGACATCATGTTAATTGGAGAATTTCCCCCAGCAGAAGCCTGGAAGCTGGAAATCTGTACTTATTTTCACAGTTTAACAGTTCCGGTGACAGAGCCTCTTCTGTACCCCATTTCACCTCTCTGAAATGATGCAATTAAAAGGGAATCGCAGGATTACAGTTTGGAAAGCAATATGATATGACTAATGCAAAGCAATTTCAAAATCAGTCCTCTGCAAACCAGAAGGTTATTTCTGGTCTTAGCAAGATGTCATTTCATACCCCCCTCACTTACAAAGTTACAGACACTCAGAAGAAATTGAGATTTCTTTATAAGCCAAGGATCTCTCCTCAGCAGCGCTGAGCAGACTCTCAACCACAACTCAAAAACAACCAAGCCCGAATAGTAGCCCTGGTATGACATCTGTAAACCAAATTAACCCAGTACGCCAAACAAACAGCAGTCTGCATTCAAATGTCACTTTTCAGAGCTCTCCTCTGTTAATTCAATTCCAGGACAGTACTTATCGAAAACAACGGTTAGAACATAAAACAGCACTGGCTCTTATCTCACTGGATGGAGAAGGGCTCTGTCCACCTAGGGGAGATTTTGTTTACAGTTCTCTTTTGCAAGCTCACATCCTCACTGGTATTGCTAAGTGTAAGCACTAAGATGAGACATCTCCAGGCTCCAGGTAGTTTTCCCAGCGGAAAACAAACGCTCAGAAGAAAACATATTTAACAAGCGAGGAAGCAAGATACACCTGAGAGCAAAAGAAAGGCTTAAGAACCGATGTAGTATATTTCCTTTCAATAAACAAAGCACCCGATACTTACTAAATGCTTGCAGGGTCTAACTTCCAAGATAAAAATTCTAGATAGTAACAGTAGAAAGAAAAACAAGAGGCCCTTACGTGGTTACATGCACAGAGCTGCAGTGGGGTCCGATGCTGAAGAACACCCTTGCTATTTGATAAATTCTGCTTTGCAAACATCTGCCGTTCGGGTAGGTGCTTGCATGAAGGGAATGCTGTACCAGTTACAGTACAAGACAGATGTTTTACATAAAAGTTTAAAGAGCTGTAGCTTTTTGCTAGACTGCCATGGCCTGCAAGCCCTAGGTCCAAAATAAGGAGGTTCATTCTCTTCCAGTTTCAGAGCCTGAAGCATTCCTTATGCTAAACCTAATGGTGCAAGGAAAAGTCACAATGGTTGGGGCTGACTGAAGACACAGATTCCTTTTTAATCTCCAAATCAACCTGTTTAACCACTGAGCAATGGGGAGGGCAATTTACCCACTTTCTAGGTGCCTTTGGATACCCCAAAAAACAGACATTTAATGAGTAAACGCTGCCCTGAAGGGGGCATACACCAGCTCACCTCAGGTCCTCCCCTCTCCTTCCCCTTTACAAAATGAAGGGGACACAGAAACAAGTGCATCTGCTCAAGGGAAAGGAAAAGGGAGAAAGAGAGGGCAGGGGATGTGCATTAATCTTCAGCTGGTCTCTACCTGGCTGCAACAAGCTCCAGTGCTGTTCACAGAGAAGCGGAGGCACTCCCAGCACAGAAATCGCATATTATTTGTCAAAAAATAACAGCCAGAGTGGGTAAATCTCCCTAGACACAGAGATGGACACAGCCCCTGCAGCAAGCAATACACAAGCTGAGAGGCGGATGCTGTGTGCACACAACGGCCTCAGCTCTGAACATTTAAGAGGTTCCCTTGATGAAACACAGCAAAGTCCTGCACTGCCTCAGGGCTCACGGCAGCAGGGATGTCCCAAGGCAAGGGCAAACGAAGACCACAAGTCTGCTACAACCTGCACGTAACACGCTGCACCTTCAGCTCAGCAGCACGGCTTATAAAGAAGAGCTGGATCACACGCCTGGCAGTCTCATCTGCATGGGTAGCTTCTGCTTTCTGCCAGTTTACATAGCACATCCAAAAGGTTTTCAGGAAGAGCGACTTGGACATGTTTTTATTTTGTTAGCCCTATGGAAAGCACATCCTACAGGTGTGCAAAGCTACGGCAAAGGTGCAGCTCCCAAAATACAATAGGGTCACTTCCCTGAGTGAGTTCCATTTTGTACCCTCACCTGCTAATTCTGTCTTACAGCTCTTATTGAGCTCCTATATGCCAAGTGCCCAAGAAATGACGCAGAGGAGCAATGAAGGTCTGAAGAAACCCAAAGCACTAAAACTTAGTTACTCAGTGTTGCAACAAAGACTGAAAAATTGCTGCTGGTGGCTCACAGTAGGAGGAGGGCAGACTGAAATCAAGCTATGTGAAATACTGCCTTGTATAAAAGAAAACATAAAAGAGGAAAATATCCTCCAGAGCACTGGCAATGCCAAGTATTACAGATACAGTTGTTTCTGTACTGCCACAAAGTAAAAAGCTGAAGACAAGAAGTCAAAGATCCAGATGAGAGGTTTCCTGACTTACTCCCACTTATCCCATGGGCGCTTCTGAGCTCAGGGGAAGCAGCATTTCCAAGCAAACTGGAAACATTAAATCCTGTTTGGTTTCAATGGCTGCTCTCAGCGAAGAGGGCAGTGCAGAAAGCCCAGGCATCCAGAGGCCAACATAAAATTGGGCTGAGCCATAATCCTCCAACACCGCTGCAACACTGTAGAGGAAGGACGGCAGAGGAGGACAGAAAATGTTAGAAAATCAGAGAGGAAGGACGCCTAGAGCTTTGCACTGCCATGTGCGAGCACTGCTTTACACAGACGCAGAGGTGCACCTGCTCCCGCTGTGCAAGCAAAGAATGATTTAATTGCAAGGGGAAAAGAAAAAGACTGGCGTATCAGAGAGACACGTACTGCACCTCAATTCAAAGAGCGCTGGTAACAGCTATTAGAAAGCAGACAGACTGCACTGAAATAACTGGATGCAAACTAAACAGATGGAAAAAAAAAAGTGATAAAAATTGATGCAAGCATTCAATTCATCCAGACAATTTTCCTTGGGGAACCTTTAACATTATGGTGTTGCTCTAAATAGACAAGAAAACGTTTAGGTTGAAGTCCTGCCTGTGATGCTGTATTAAAACTAAAAAAAAAAAAAAATAAGTAAACAAACTAGCTTTTCAGAGGCTCTATGGTTATCAGTTACAAAGGTCTGGAGAATGAAACAGACCCTTAAAGACTAGGAAAGATAAAATACAAGCCAGACGTCACAATGAAAGTCTATAATCATTGTGGGAAGGTGGAAAACCAACAGCAGAACAAATGTCAGAGATAATCTCAATTTTACACAAATATTCTTACTACACACTTTTCCATCTGATGGACACTTTTCTGACTAGGTGCACCATACACCAGCCAGTGGATTAAAATCAAGCATGCCAAATTATTATGAGGTTTAGACAACAACCCCCTGATCAGGAACAGACTTGTACGCAGTTAAAGGGAGCATGGCTGCTCTGAACATCCGTAGATTCAATCTCACCTTTAACATTTGCTTGCAAATGAGGGGGATGTGGACATGGGGAGTGCCTGAGCAGATGGCCAAAAGATTACATCCTCACTAAACCCAGCACATGACTTCCGAGCTGGTCACTCACCACACTACAACAAAATCTACATCCTTCCAGAGGCCAGTCAAGCACCGTGAATGGGCTGTGGGAGAAGAGGGAAGGAGGAGAGGATGAAGCTTGATTAGTGCTCTTAAAAAGAAAATCAATGCAGAAAGCAGAGCATTCAAAGTGCGTTTTCGTGATCAGCAAATTGACAAATAGTTTCCTCTTCCCTGTGAAACATGAATGCAGCCTTAATGTGTTTCTGAGCACAGGCCACGTAATCTAACTTCTACAGTCAGACAGCAGAATCGATTCCTATTTCCATTTCGCTCTGCGCTTTCCTCCCCTCCCGCAGGTGCTCAGGCCTCAGCGCACAGATACACAGCACGAGGTGCAAAGGTTGCTCAAGCAGCAGGAACAAGAGCCCACAGCAAAAGGCTCATACTAGCAAGATTAGTACAAGACAAGGTGTGCTGCGTGCCCACCAAACTCGCTGCCCGTGCGCCCTTGCAGCACGCACACGGAACGGAGGGGACCCATTTGGGAAGGGAGAGGCTGGTGTGCAGTGCTCTAGTCCTTCAGGTCTGTTACATTTTCCACAAGCTACTGAGTCCTCAGTAGCTGCTTCGCTGTCTGAACCCTGGAGCAACTGCTCTAGCACACATACTCATCACAGAGGCAGAAACTCAGCACCTCCTACTCACTTCTTGAAAGCTACTTATAAAATCCATGAGACTGGCAAGTGGTGCAAGACTGGAGCATCTACCAAGGGCTCCCACAAGTACCTTTACCCCCCAAAGAACATCTTACACGCACAGCCTGTCCACATCCTCACCTCACATTTGTGGGCAAGAAATCCTTGCCTTTCCTACTACCTGAATCCAAAAAGGGTGCTCCAAGCCAGAGGAAGCAGAGGCTGTATAGGGACCCTGACCCCAGTCCTGTTTCATATGGTCCCCATAAAAGCCTAGCAGCATCAGAGCTATGCTATTAAATCGAACTGCACATGCAACAGCAGAACAGCAACACCGACTGTGCCATGAAAATCTTCTCATCCCTCTGTAACTCTAAGAAAGGAAGGTCCTGGTGAAACAGCAGCTTAATGGTTTCCCAAGCCTGTTACGGCAATTCGGCATCATGCGGCCACCTGGGCATTTCCAGCCCATGACAGTTCCAAGACAGTTCCAAGACAATTTCTTTAAAAAGAAATGCTCCACTGCATTCTCACCCATTCAGATCTATGCTAGGTACAGTTGGAAAGAACTTTCCTGAACGAGCACAGAACAAGAATAATTGTGCAGGAGCCCCCCCTGCAACCTAACGGGGCTCAGCAGCACCGTGACAGCCCCTGCAGGAGCCGAGCACAGCACCCGCTTGGACTCCAACCCTGGCAGCAGCACACAGCTGAGTTAAGGCAGTTTTTGCAGCGAGGCATTCCTTCAGCCTCAGGGCCAGGTAAGAGACTTAAGCCACATCTCTTACACTATGCTTTGTCTTTCTGCCAGGGAAAACAAACCGCGGGTTTGCACACAGCCATTGTTCCGCTGAACCGGTGAGGAGAGCTTTGTGTGCTCCCTTCAGGAATGACGTGTTGGAAACACAGTGGGTACCTTCACGGACCAACAGACGTAAAAGCTGAGACTGTGTTGGCAATAAACAGAGGATAACATTTTGTTATGGCTTGGTGCGAACGGAGGGCTGGGCTGACCAGCAAACTGCTCTGGCAGCAGCAGAAAGAAGAGCAGGAACCCAGCACAGACTTCCATCAGTCCCAGAAGAAACAAGGTTGCTTCTAAAGGCAGAATTTTTCTGACTTAATACCTGAAATAGTCCTCCAAAAACCCATCACCTGTTGGACTGCAACAGCTGTGGAGGAATCTGGATGGCCTCAGCAGCAACGCACCCATACCATGATGTTTACCTCAACTGAACTGAGAGATTTAGCTGCTTCAGTAAGTAGTCCAGGATAAATGGAACGGACACAATAGTGGTTTATTAATTTTTAATAGTTAATCAAGGAAGAAACACTTTCACACTGCATTTCGTGTTCATGTAGCAGAGAGCTTTCCTCAATCTGACCACTCTAAATTCCCACAGGACAACTTGTCTCACCTTTCTCAAGGCCTTGGGAACCAAAGCAATGCCGAATAAAAGCAAGGTGTGCTCATTTCAGCAACTAACCACATATAAAAATCATCTACTACCACTCTCAGATTCTCTTGGGGAAAAAAGAAAAAAAGAGCTTCTATTCTGTTGCCTGCAGTAGCAAATTGATCTACCCAAGGGATTTCCCTTTTGCCAGATGTCTTGAGAATGAATTACAATCCCTCTTAATTCATGTGAATTAGCATCTTCCTGCTCAGACGATCTGCAAATTCATTACCCTGTCCAGAGACACACAATGCTACTAAATTTATTTGATTTACAATACAATTTTCAACGAAGCTTCCTCAAAGTCACTCCACCCCTTCTGCCCAGAGCACTGTGACTTACAGCAGCTGGGAAACATTTGACTCCTTGGAAGAGTTTTCCAGATTCCTGTGCACAGACAATATTAACCCCATTTAACTTCAGGACCACTGTAGACAGCAAACCCAAAGTGCACATCCCAGTAAACCTCCCAGCAGCCAAACTTCTCTAGTAATTCCTTTGTTTTATTGGTAAATCCTCTGGCAGTGTAGTATTTAGAGCTTGCGTGCACACAAATGTCCCAACCTACAGCTAGAGAGCACCCTGGTTGCCTTCCTCCACAGCTCAGACACCCCCATACACAGGACCTGAGGGACATTTCCAGTCCTGAAGGGACACTGCAGCTGCCTCCTCTTGCCTGGTTTTGCTCGCTAAACCTCACCCCAGCATTTGCTTCTTGCCAGAAGTTTCACAGCCTCGGGCTCGGCATCCCATCGCCTGTACAGGCTGAACTTTGGCGAGCCAAGTACTGAAATCTATCCAGGAAAAAGCAAGTTTTTTACATATAGAAGCTATATGTCACTGTCTTATCTAAATCTCTTCTATTACTGCCATAGCCCACAGGCATCAGAGCGACAGCACAGCGGCAGGCTGTCTGGAGCGTTCCCTGCTCTGTCTCTTTCACACGAACTTGGAGAGCTGGCAGGGCATCGTGACGGCCAGCCTACACAGGAATAAAAAAGCTGGCAGGACAGCATGATGGCACGATGATCAGAACAAAGATGCACCTATTCTGTCCAACACACAGTCTGATCGCTTTGGTGAACCAGGTAATTTCACACCTTCTACAGATTCTGACACTTTTTATCTCAGCTTCTGCACAAAGCTTGCAAAGTATACACAGCACAGCTCTACCTGCACCGGAGTTTTACCGTGCTCCACTTCTTCCATCCTTACACAAAAGTTACATAGAAACTTAAACAGAACAAATTTAAAACTTGCTAGAAAACCCTGAGAGTTGCAAACATGCCAAACAAAACCCCATTACCAAGGTATACCTGAAACAAAGGTCCAGCTTTGCAGACACTTTCAACACAGGGTGCTTTACAATTTTTTTGCTTTTTTTCTTGTGTGTTTTTTTTTCGTTTGGTTGTTTGTTTTTTGTTTGTTTTCTTTTTTTTTAAATAAAACTCAACCCTCATTAGCAAAAGAAGCCTTCATTTAAAAAGTCCTACATCTCTAAAAGATGTCATGCAACAGAAGGGGTGGCAATTCAATTTACTTTCTACAATAGTTTAAATGCAGAAGACAGTTAATGTATGTAGGCCTCTAAACACTTTCAATGACAAAATTGATTCAGACAGTTGGAGAGACACCTGGATCTCATTTACAGGTTAATCTGTTACCAGATTTGATTTGACACACTGACTTAACATCACACAGGTTTGCATGCTCCCGAACTGAAGAGCGTCATAGGCATTCGTGCTTGTTGCTTAGCTCAAGAACTCACCTACCTGAAATATTCCTTGAACTTCTTCAACAGCAGATATTCACAGGTCAAGGAAATGCTATCAGGTAGTTAGCACACCTGTGCAGAAACATTGAAGGCTGGTCTAGAAACTTCTCAAAGAGCAGCAATTAAAAGAAAAATTATAAATAGTGCTACAGAATACGTGCTGAGGGAATTGGGGATGAAGAGTTTTTTAGAACAAAAATCAAACCTGTGTCTCACAAAAAAACAAATAAATCAAAATCATCTTACTAGAAGGATAAGGGACAGGAAGAATAAAAGAAACTAGGTATGCAGCTTGAATAAAGCAACTGTGACAGGGAACAAAACGAAAGAGGAAAAGTAAAAGGTTTGCAACTGGTTCTTTCCCTGAAGGGATAGCAAACATCAGACTTCCAGGATCCTGACACCAGCACCTCTCAGCAAATCTGTAATGAGCAGCAAGGTCTTGCTGTTATTTGCTGTTTTGAAAACAAAATTTTAAATAGAGCAGTTAGTACTGGATAGGTTCACAGAGAGGAAGGGAAGAGACTCATAAAACTGCAGATCCCAAGACCCAGAACTCCCCTCATCTCTGAACTTGCAGAGGGATATGGTGATTTTACTAAATGGTGATTTTACTAAAAAGCTGGCACAGAACAGGATCCACAATGGCAAAACATGACCAGTACACCAACATGACCACTAAGGACAAAGGCTGTACTGTGAAAGGAATCACATTTTAATAATGTGCTCGCCATTTTACCCCAAAACCTTCAGGATCTTATCAATAAAATGCTTAAAATATTGACAAGCTATTTTGTAAGCGACAGCTCACATCATTTATACACTGAGCATTAGCACTTGAAGCTTCCTTACTGCAAAGCAGAAGCTTTATTAAGTTCACTTACAGCTGATCCCAGAAAGAGCTTCCTGAAAGTCAGTAGGAAGCATTCAACTGATTTCAGATAAGCAGCAGCTGAAATAAGCTTGACAACATTGTTCCTTCTGTCCGGGTAAAAAGAGAATATTCATGAACCATACAGCCAGAAAAGCTGGAAACAGATGCTGGGAAGCAGTAAAGAAAGTAGGAACATGCAATCCTTGAACTTTACAACACCCTATAACAGATTAGCACTTAGCAGTTATAAATAATTAGTGAATCCAAAGCGCCAACAGCCCATAAAGTATTTTCCAGTTTTTACATAAAATACAGTTGGAAACAGAAAAAGTGCAGAAGCCTCCAATTCTAGTCAGCTTGTGTGGCTAAATGGTGTGCAGGAGAAAGGAGGTGGAAGCTTACAGGGAGGAGTGGTCACATTGTGTTGGAGTTCCCAAAGCCAGGTGAGATGCAGCACTGCAGAAGCTCTTCCCAGGCATAGGTTTATCTATCCCCCTTTCTCCTGTGGTCCCACAGTCCAGCTGGCAGACCGTCAGTCTCAGGAGACTTCCCCAGCCAACACAAAGCAGATCAACCACCTGAGCCTCACGTCACCTTTCAGGTAAGGAGCAGAAATCGTAAGCCATCTTCTGCCAGCTTTGGGACGTGCTGCAATGACAGCTTCCCAGCGCCCAGACAAAAATCTTCCCTCTAGCAACGCATCTAATTACCCGTCCTTAAAGGCTGTGCAGAAACTATTAGCTCCAACCCTCAGGAGCCCCACAGCCTGTGACAGACACGGTGCCTCAAAGATACGCCAAGTCAAAATGCTCCAGAGAGCCCTTTGCCTCATTACTCACCTCTTCAACTTCTCTGACAATAATCATGATCTCAATGCAAGCTGACAAGTTAATTCTGGCAAGACAGGAGCCAGCATACTGAGATGCTTATTTAGAATTGTGCTTTACTACCGCTAACAGCCCCACAAAATCTGAAGAGTGAAGTCCCTTATTACTACCACCACGGTTTCTCTGGGGTAGATGCAGACACAAGCCATCTAATCCCTCCTAGCTTCGGCCAGACCCAGCACAGGCAGGTGAGCATCACCTCAGAACATTCGGACCCACCTCAGACCATTTGGATCATTTTAATTTTTCTTGAGAGGTGGGAAAACACATACTGAAATTCTGTTATGCTGTGATTAACAAACCGAGAGGTGATGCCTCTGTCCAAAGTTTACTAGGGGAAGAGGAGGGGGAAGCAGAGGATGGTGATGGAGAAATGTATTTGATCCTATTTGTGTAACAAAACTCCTTTTAAACAAGAAGGAAAACTCCTCCTAAACAAGAAGGCAATGGAGGATATAGCCAACCTCCCTGATTCTGGAGGAGAGCTCCACCTATACATGCTTAACATACAAACACGGAAACCAGCTGATAAAAAGCACAGCTCAGAAAAATCCTTTAACATCTATTTCTTCCTTTCTTGGCTGACCAACGCAAACATGTTGCTAAAGATTCCCTGAAGTTTTTGCTCAGCAGCTGCTTTGTACCGAGCAGTGAGGACAGGAACAAAATCTCTTATTCAAATCACAGAGATTACGGAAAGGTTAATCCTCCTGACGCTGGCAACACAGACAGCTCTGTCAGGTGACCTGGTTCCCCAACCAGGAGGTGAACTAAACAGCAATCCAAACTGCCTCTTCTATCCAATATTCCTTCACTTTGTAGCCTTCACTTTATTGGTATATATAAAAAAAAAACAAAACAAACACAGCTTGGATATAAAATACTGGAGTGAGTTATTGTGTGTGTCTGTCTCTCAGATTTATTCTGTTACATTGTGCGTCAGTCCCTTTTCTTAAAGGAGTTCCCTGCAGGTTACAGGTTTCTCTTAACTTTTCACAGTTTAATGATCAAAAGAGACAGCATCTCTACTCCTGAATCTGTGCCTGATTAGGAGAAAAAAAATATAAAATCTTTCAGAATTTGCAGATACAGAAGATAAATACTACTAGGCAGAGAAGAAAGGAGGCTTCTAATTTCAGTGACACAAATTACCCTTCTTTCAAGCACTGTGAGGATGAGAAATGCATTACTTTAAGTAAGTGGAAATGCCTTAATTGATACCATGAACAAAACCTGCACCATTTAATTTCACAGAAGACAGACTTAAATTCATATATTCATATATCATAGCTGTCAATGAGTAAGGAAATATGTATAATGTAAGCTGTACCCTAACACCAGAAGGCAGGAAGACAGACAACATATTGTCTGCTGGAAGACACTCTGAGCTGGTGAACTGACTCGGCTGACAAACCAATAGTTCAACTAGTTTACAAGAAAAGCTTGCATGTAAAAAAAGCCAAAGAGAAGAGAAAAACTTACACCTAATTCAGAAGTGAGTTCCCTCAGCATTTTTATTTTATTTGAAAATGAAATCCACCTCTTCACAATTAATTTCTTCCAGGACACGAAGCACATGCAGCAGCTGCTCAGGCATAGTAAGCTGTCTCTGGTATCAAACAAGGAATAAAAAGCAGGAATTACAGATAGAAATAAAACAACTTGAATGCATTTCTCTCTCTTTAGTCAACAAAAGCACTGAACTCATCAGTCTAGTCCCCTGAATGACTAAGGCTTCTATGCTCCCAAGACAGATTTAGGTTCAACATGAAGCACCCTGGAGCAAAAGCTGCTGGCTAACCACACCAGAAGTGATTGCCGTCTAATCACAGCCTTGGTATCTTCAGGTAGTTTCACTGAAGTTATAGGATGGCAAGCAAGCAGCCAACTGAATGAACATGGCTACTCGTCAAGCTCAACTGAGCACAAGTTTGCCCTGAGAGGGATTGAGCTAAACAAATCTCATTGTTCAACTTCAGAAGGTTAACGTACTTGCCAAAAGAGAAACTCAAAAATAAAGCAACAGCGTATTTGTGGTGGATTCAGGAATATTTAAATATATATATATCCCACCATACTACAGCAAGAGATAAGCTCCCAGGAAAGACAGCACCTGCGTTTTCCTGCACCAAATAATGAAGCAGAATTGGTCTAAATTTGAAAAATAGTTGTAATGAAAATGTTAATATTATGTTACTTAAATATTTAAGTGCTTTGGTTCACAAACCAGAGGCAAGCATAACATCTAGGAGACAGAACTAAGCTGACTGCAAGCACTAAGGAAGAGTAAAAGAAATACTCAGTATATCAGCTATGGTATAACTGAATGAGATTCCCACACAAGAACTGGGGATCTAACAGAATATTGCTTGCAAATGAACTCTTTGGAAGCCTTACTTTACCCTTGGCATTCACAAACTGCTCAGACAACACCGGTTCCTGGAGGACAAAGACAAATTCTAGAAGTAGGACAGTGAGACTGGCAGCAACTTTCAGGATTTCTTTTGTTTTGCTTAAGGTCTTTGGATGCTGATCACTTACGATATTCCCTAGAATGAAGCTGAAAAGGATCTTTTAAGTTAAGGTTGTAAAGACAGAATGTGTTTTCCAAAACCCAGCTACAGACTGATACCCAAGCATCATTTAGGAACAGCAGCTGACTGCTCCCCATGGCAGTACTGGTATCTGAAGGAGCTGTGTCTCCTGAACACATTAGCACTCACCTGCCAATATTTTTGTTTTGACACAGCAGATACACAGAACTGAATCACAACCAGGTGTTACTATTGACAAGGATTACACCCAAGACAGTTCTCCTGTAACCCATGTGTTTGCTTGTATTTCAGCCTCCATAAAAATTACACTGAAATTCCATCAGGGTAAATACCATTAGTATCAAAATCATTAACTAAAATAAACAGATTTACTTCCACCCTCTCTATTAAGTCCTACCTGAGCTTGTCTACCCCAAACAGGCTCATCCTGTGCAGGCTGCTGCATTCATGGACAACTTACCCATACCTTTGTCCTTCCCCCTGTGCCAGGAATACTCTCCCCAGCACACACTGCTACACCTTTTCCTCTTTCCACAATTTCCCATACTGGTTGACAACACGGTGCAGAGTCACAAGGGCTCTTCTTCTCTTCTTTCGTGAAGCTCCTTGTTTTTCAGAAATTCCTGTAATTTGCCTTTACACGTGTAACTCTTCTACTTAATACCAGCTCATTTCCCTTACAGATGCTCTCAGGGTCACTTAATTCTTCATGCATTATATTTCTTTACTTCCAAATCGATTATGCCATTAGGACTTGGCTTAAAAACAAGTTTGACACACACATTCCTACTTTTCTCACCATACCACAAGTGGAAGACATCTACCTGCTTTTCCCACCAGTTTTTCAATGTTAGTAGCTTCTGCTACAGCCAGTTCCTTACCCACCTTACATTTCTTCTGCCTGTTCCAACTTTCTTCAAAGAGAAACATCTGCTGTGGTGATTGGCAAGATGCATGTTTTCATACAGAGCCAAGAGGTTAGCCCAGCACAGTCTGCCTCTTGCAAGCCTACACCACATTCATACACAGTTACCTTCCACACAGCTTCCATCTGTCTATAAAGCTTTTATTACTCTCACTTTAAACCTCAAGCTATCACAGTCTCCCCTGTTCTTGAGGTCAAGATGCACATATTGCCCACATTTCTCCCTTATCTCCTTATCTTTCTGCCACCCCACAGAAACCACCAATCTCCTTCTCCAATTAGGTGATGCCACTGCTGGCTTACAGCAGTTACCAGACTTCAGATTTCAAGTGTTGTACATGTTAGCACGCTGGGCTAGAGTTTACCTGACTTCTATTCATTAAGGTGTAGAAGATTTGCTCCAACCCCATACATCCGTGTATCATTTTCAGCCTTCAAAAGAAACAAGAACTGCAGCTCAGGGATCACACCCAGCTCATCTTTACTCTACACCCTGTCCCTACGCACTGTGGCCAGATTCCTTCCTCTGTGAGATGGGTTGTTTCTCCTTTTCGTGTGACCAAAGCACCTGCTGTTATCTGTTTTAACATCCTTTGCAAGAGCTCACCTCTTCTGCTGAGTTGGAAACCCCTGCCTTATCCCTGCACTTCCCGATCCTCAAGACACACCTTCCTTTCAAACAGATTTTTCTGCCCACACCTCACAAAGGTTCTGTGTTTGCTCACCGTTATCCTGACACAGTGTTCAAGTCAATCATCAGCTCTGGGGTTACTTCCTAGGAGGAGCCTTTCCTTGTTATGTGAGATGTTAATATTTGCCCCTGTAGCTTCACAGACTTCCATGTCTTCCTCCATACCCAAGCTCCTGACTTCACCAAAAAGCTTCTATATACTTTTTGCAGGTGCTGGTCTACAGGTTTAGCTCTTCAATTTCCCCTAGGTTAAGTTGTGGTCACTCAAACCAAGTTCACTTCCACATCCAGCATCTCTTCAGCATCCTCTGTGCTGCTTAAAGCCACAACTACAGTTACCTGCATTGTTCTTAGGGTTGCAGTCACCA
This sequence comes from Cygnus olor, assembly GCF_009769625.2. Lineage (NCBI taxonomy): Eukaryota > Metazoa > Chordata > Aves > Anseriformes > Anatidae > Cygnus > Cygnus olor. The sequence goes on along the minus strand of NC_049198.1, from coordinate 10,216,671 downwards.
TGTGATGATGAAACTGTCAGGTAACACAGCTCTGTACCCAGCCGTGACCAACAGCACTCCTCTGCTGCGGGGAGTCAGCCTGCCATACTGACAATGCCCAGAAACACTTCTCTCTAACCACATTACAAGATTTCTACCCACATTTAAATCCTGGACTACGCAGATCTCTTAGTGTTACCACAGCAAAATCTCTTATCAGCTCTTCCCAAAGTAATTTCAGCCCAGCTGGTTCTCTTTTATCCACCCTAATGCCGCTTTACAATCCCTAACGCAGCAGAATATTGCCAGTCACCTTTGTTGCTCTCTTGCCAGAGCAGGCATCCCCTTCGACACCTCCATTCCCATTATAACCCCTGCCATAGCTGCTTCAAGTCCTACACCAACAGACCCAGCACCACCACTTCGGTCACAAGCTTCCCACCGTGCTGTTTAGGAAATGGACTCAGAAAAACTACTAATAAAATGCATTTCACTTTTTACTCTTTTTACTTCCTATAACTTTACACATCACTTGTTATTTTTAGAGTCATGCAATCCCTAATTCATCTCCAACGCCATCTCTTTCCTGCTGCTGAGAAAAACTGGAATGCAAGCCCCAGCAAGCGTGCACAGGGTTAACTCCGGTGTATTCACACTTCAGTCACGTGCAGCTCTGCTCCAATAGAGCCTGAACACATTTCTAGACCTTTGACTGTAGTGTCCCACACTTAAAGAACGGTAACTACAAACTCAAATTCACAACAGGTTTGTTGCTAGCCTCCTGCTAAACCACGCTCTTCCCACCTAGCCAAAGCGTAACAAAACACTGATTTAACACGCCAGCCTGGCAGGTTGCGGCGTGTCTTGATCTCCTTTCAACCACCAAAAAAATATATGTGTTTCTCATTACAGTCAGATCATCCATAAAACAGCCAAGAACCTCCACTTAAGTAACAGGCATTACCAAATACCCTTTTTCCCCAGTCCTTAAGTACTGGAAGGGTGGGGGATCAGAATTTACTAACAGTTTCTCCAACCTAAGTAAAGGCACACCTGCTGCTGTGATGCTAAGCTGCACAACCAGTTCAGGTTGAAAAGCATAAATTTGTTGTGTATGATGATAATCAACTTTGCTGCCTAGAACTGCCGCAAATCCTTCATCAATTTTAATTCAAAATCTGATCTTTTTCTAAAAAAGATCTTATACTAAAAAAATACTTGTTATACTAAAATACTTGTTATACTAAAAAAATACAATGTCCTACAGAGGGTCATATTAGATTACTACAACAATCCATTCTGGCCTTATAACTATAGAGTTTCTAAGCAGTTAATCTCCTCAAAAAATCTGCTATTAAAATGGAGCATACGCAGACTCCACTTACTTAATTTGATATGTGAAAATCTAATAAAATTTTGCACACGCAGCAAGTTATACCAGGTAGGAAAGGCTGAAACAAAATTACTGTCTCACATCCACTTCCCCCTCCCCACCAACTTCTATTCATGTTACGTGCCATGTCCAAGTTTCCATACTGCAAGTTTCAGCTCAAATCAGGATTTCAAGTTTGGGGCATGTGTGAGCTAAAAAAAATAGAAAGAATTTATTTCATAAATAACAAGAACTTATTAGTCTACAAAACATCGTTATAATTTTGGTGCTGTTTGAACTCCCACCTCCGAAAATGAAGGCAGACTCAGCTTTTTAGTAATTTATGGCCCTCCGGCTCTTAAGAAAAGTCACATGAAATGCACCTTTCAAAGAGGCCAAGCAACCTCCTCAAGAACGCCACCCACTTGCTTATAAAGAAAGCATGATGAAGAGCTCAAAAGATAGGGAGTCTGAACAGAATCAGAATGACACACAATTTTCTAAAATGTGCATAGCTCTTAATGCAGCAGTCAAATTCCCTCCTCACCCAAAGCTGATAAGCTACCTTGGCATCACCTCAATTAGTGCACAGTACTGCTGGCATGATGGAAAAAAACAGTTATTAAAGGTTTCCAGCATAACACCTTGCAGATCCCCAGTGCACCTGCAGTCATAACACCCCAAAGGGACTCCAGTTGCAAAGGGCCGTGGCTGTTGCTGCAGAAGACCATGTGATGGCTAAATGTGAATCATCACAAGCACTGGAAGTCAGAAGGCCCTGGGTATTTCCTGAAAACAAGTTCTGGGGTTTGTGAAATCCCTCAGGAAAAGCAGGTGTTCATAAAGGATTTCCTTCTAGAAATGTAAATGACTCCATATTCATTTACATTTTATTTTAATTCCTTGGAAACTGGAAGTTGGCCAAGCAGAAAATTTCAGTTTATATTATGGCTTAAATGAAATTTGTCCCACAGTTTCTTCAGATATAGCCTTTCCATCACTACCTGACCATACAGAACTGTTCTGAAATATCTTTTAAAAAATACTTTTCAGCAATTAAAAAAAAAATCATCTGAAAGAGATGAGTTTGCATAGCAGTCTTTGAATAATTTGGTCAAGCATTTGCTGAAAAAAATTGCCTTAAAGAAACCTTCTTGGAACACTCAGGATGCCAACATTCAGTGCAGAGCAGAATAAAGCACGCAGCTCTCCATCGCTGAAGTTTACAATGCTGTCTGGCCTCAATCAGGTACCCAGTGGTACAAAAGGATACAAAAAATGCCCACAGTGAAAAGCTACCATTGTGCTGGCACAAAGCTTTAAAGGAATGAAGGGTTTAATGGGTTTAGCTCCACACCCAAACTCCCTTCCTCAGCAGAGGCCAAGAAAGGTTGCACCAGGTTGGCTGTATGTTGCAGACTTCATATGGACAGAGGAGTGACCCAATATAGCCTTTACTGTAAAACTCCTCCTTTTAATTACTTTTTTTTAATTATGCACCTTAAGCTGAATATTATTACACTGACCTTGGCTGAGAAAATAAGCACGGAGTGAGCCGACGCTCAGAAGAGCAATTCTGCAATTATTTTGTAGCAATAAATTACATCTCCATGGTGGAAATGCTGGAGTTTCCTTAGAAGAGCATTTGGCTGTAAAGAATTAAGAGGGTTAAGTCACAGGAGCTTTAAGTAATAAGGTTAAAACCAGTATTCCTTAAAGGGACACAGCCAGGGCTGGAAGCCAAACTTCTTTTAAAACTCAGCAACAGTTTTAGGCTAGAGATTATCTCGAGGAAGACACCTTCTCTTATCCCGCATCAGACATTCCCTTCTAGTTCAATTCACTTTCCATTCATAAGGGATGTTTGGGTGCAAGGAAAAAGATGAGGGGCCTGAAGCCTGCACAAAGTTGTTTGAAGATCATGCCACGTTTCTGTTCCTAAATGACCCTTTTCCTAGATTACAGGCAGGCAAAAAGGGAACAAAATCAGGGGTGGTTTTTTAATGCTTAACACAGCTTTTAACCCATGGAACCATGCCCAGAAATGATAAAACCTCTATAAATTTTAAGTCTGGACATTGAAAGTATATCCTACAAACAAAGTAGGGGGGAGTAATATCTACCTGACAACATCTCAGTTTAATATAGAATCATAAAATCATAAAGATTGGAAAAGACCTCCAAGATCATCTGGTCCAAGCATCACCCTACTACTAAAGTCATCCACTACACCCTGTCTCTAAGGAAAGGTTGGACCTGGTGCTTAAACACTCTCAGTATAGAATTTCAATAAGCTGAAGGTCTCTGAACGTAGGCTTCCCCATTGAATGCAGGTACCCAACTCCCTTACGGCTCTTTCCAAATCTTCCTCCAACTCACCTGACAAAAGGATGAACCTACAAACACTCAAGAGCAGCATGCTAGAGAGAACTTGAGCTGAGTCACAACCATCAGCTGGTAGCATTTATTTTCATTTTTAAGATACCCTCACCTACTTGTGAAAGATACAGCAAACCTGCCAGCACCATCCTCTGTTTCCTCACCACTTTCCATAACAGCAGGGTGTGATTTCATGTAGTAACGTGGTGCTTACGGAGCTCAACCAACACCAGTCAAAAGAATTCTTCAGGTGAGGACTTCTCTTCCTCTAACCTGACCCCATATCCATTGCAGGTCTCTTGCACTCCACACTGCGTAAGAAGGGAAAGATCACTAACATCAACAGGTACTCACTGTATTACATGAAAGTCTGATAATTCAATTGAAACTCAAATCTAATAATTGGAAAAATAACTTAAGGAGTCTATATTGAAAGCCTGGTGAAGGAGGTGGGCATCTCAGCTTTTTGTGATACACTGTGTAAACCTCACTTTATCTTTTCATTGAACAACCAATCATAGTTTGGGGGGTGTTTAAACTTTTTTTTTTAAATCTGGATTAAAATTGAAGCTTTCTTTCTGTCTCAACTAGAAACACAGACACTCAGGAAAACGTGTTACAAGCAAGGTGCTTGGTATGGTAGTATTTAACTGAAATGTGAACTCGCAGAAGACAATATTAGTCAAATAAAGCTGGTCAAGTTGAGAAATACTGGGGAGCTCTTACGCCTACTGGCAATTCCACAGTTCTTTTAAAACTTGTAGATAGCGTTCCAACTAATAGCACTAAGCAGGAGAACTACTTTGGATCCCTATCACAATTTACTTTTGCAGAACGATGATTTCAAAATTGCCTACAGTAGTTGTGATCAAATCAAATACCTAGCAATACACAAGAGACATTTCAGAAATTCACAAAGCTGAGGATAGTTATTAGTTATTTCACTGAGAAAAATAAAATTGAACAGAAACTGTGATATCAGATGCAGGAACCATTTATGAAGAGTTTTCTAGGGAATCAAGAAGCCACTACTCCTCGAGCAAGTACAGTTTTAGTCCACCCCACTCCAAAAGCAGCAAAGAGATACAAGCCACTACACAACATCCAAGAAATAAACAGTTATCAATACATGTTAATTGGCCCTAGGTGTAGGGGGAGATGAGATAAACCCAACAAAAAATATCTTAATCATCTTAGAGGACAAAAAGAAACACTAACAAGTACATTGCCATCCTAACTCAGTCACTGATTTCTTTGCCAATGGCAAAGAAATGACAAGCACACAATAAACATTTGCTCCATGCCTGGGGAGAGGCAAGACACCTGTGTGACCAGGTACTTTGCAGTCCACCAGTAAGTGAAGACAAAACCCAAGATGCAAATAATAAAAATCAGAAAGTCTAGACATCTGAAGAAGCCTGGAGCCCAGTGACATTTGCTTTAAATACATGCTGAAAGATTAGAAGAGTCTCTAAGGAGACCAGAGTGCCACACTCCAGGTGACACTCAGCATGCTCACAGGAGGACAGGTACCTACAGATCACTGAGCACACCAGGCAAATGTCTGTAAAAACTAATACAGCAATCAGTGTTTAAGGAGGTAAAGTTCTGAAGAAATGATGACTGATAAAGCAGTGAAAGCAAGTTGCTTCCACGCACTTTAATACAAAGAAAATGCCAGGTACTAGCAGGTTTTAATACCAAAGAGAGACTGAGGGAAGTCCAAACACATCCTCACAGCAGCTCCTGATCTGTTTGCAAGACCACACAATGAAATCCCTGTATGAAAAGAGAAGTGTTGTTAGACATAGCACTCCGGTTCAGCTCTCTAGGAAGAGCAGTGAGAACAGCTTTCACTGAGTGACTAAAGTAGTTTCCAAAATACTGTGTAAAAATTGTTAACAAGGTAGAGGGAAAAAAACAAGCGAGGAAAGTTTCAACGCAAAGTAATAAAAGAATCATTTGCCACCAGACATATGCATTTCACAAGCCTCCAAGCCAAATATTTAAGGGAAGGTCCAGGATTTAAAAAAAAAAAAAAATAAGCAGTTATATTGCTTGGACTTTATATGACACTATGTAAATTGTAACTAGCTCTCAGACTGTTACAGTTCAAAACGAGGAACTTACAGCACTTGGATTAAATCCATCAGTATGTTGCATACGTTAAAAACAACTTTAACACATTTGACCTGGCAGATCCCAAACTGAAGGAGTCAGCTGAGAGGACACCAACTGAGCAAAAAAAAGCAGTTGCTGCTCCAATTCAGGAAGCACCTCTGTACATTTCCTTTATCCACTGAAAACCAGAGGATTTTTCAGCAGTTCTTAGTGACCGAACTCTTAAAACAAGGAATCCACACTGTTTGTTGAAACACTGCAGTACTAGTGTCCAAAGCTGAAGGAGGGTTTGAAATAGAAAAGTGAATGAACATCTGTGCGTCACAAGACAAATGCAGTCTGTAGGTTTTAAGCATTCCTACTACTTAACAACAGAAGCTTGAAAGCTTTACAGTTCCCTCTCTGATTAAGCCACCAATTAAACGTCAGCCTTCCAAACCCCAAACTTAAGACTCAATGCAATGAGGCTCCTTTAAGAGCTAAGACACTTTATCTTAGCATTACTACCCAAAATTGTAAGCCGTTTTATTTTGTTCCAACGCTACGTACACTTGTAGTTTCCTGATTAATTGCAGCTAGAGAAAAGGAGTCTGTTATAGTTTACAGCAACTTCATGAAGCAATGTATTTGTCGTAATACCTGCGCTTCTGCTACTGTCTTCAGAATCTAATTCTGCTCTTTTCCATTTTAATCTACACAAAAGCAGGTAGGGTTTTGTTGCCGTCTTGTTTTTTTCAATTCTGCAACCATTTCAGAAAGCAGTCAGTCACAACACAGCAGTACAATCACTCTATTGCTAAGAGTACTATTTACAAGAGAGAGTCCTTCACCATTGAGAAGCAAGAGCTGGAGGCACTGCATTCAGCCTCACAAAGAACACAGAGTTGAGCTGAGGCTATTGTATTGAGGAAAAAAACCCTTTAAACACAAAGAAAAAGCCCTTGTGATTGATTACTGGCCTTCTAGTTACGGATTTTTCTAAATATTCAACAAGGTGGACATGGTTTTATTTCTAGTGTTAGTAACACCCATTTCCATTTTCCCCACTTGCTTCTTTCTCTTGAACGACAGAGTTTAATCAGGTGGGCAGGTACTGGAACCCCAGTTTTGCTGGCAACACAAGAAAGCACTGTTAAATTCCCTGAGTTCCACTCCAGTTATTCTGACAAACCAAAAAAAGTCACCAGATAAGCAAGCTTTTCAAAGCAGCAGCAACATAAGCAGCATGCAATGAAAAGAAAGTCCCTAGCCTCTAGGTGTTATCATTTCCCACAGCAGTCAAAAACTTAAAATTTCAGAGAGCAAGACCAGAACAGATCTCCTAACTCCATGTCCCACATACCTCAGGCTAAGTCTCGAAAGAAACTGCAGACCAGACCCCAAGACAAAAGCACCATGCCCTCACGGGACTAAGCCACACACCACATGCAGGGATGACACAAGATCCCCACTGCCAATATCCCTGGAACGGCAAAGTAAAGCATTTCAGATACTGATACAGTGAATGGGACAGGTGATATATGAGACAAAGCAACACAGTTTTTATTACTATTATCAGATTGAGAAGGTAGGTCCAGAAGCTAGGGAGACAAAGGAACTGAAGACACAGCATAAGCTGTTATAAAGAAGGAAGACTAGAATAGAGCCATCACTGGGTTTGGTAAGAAGCTATGCCATTATCTTGAGATACCAAGAGCTGGTGGCAAAGTAAAACGTAATAAAAGTGAGCAAGTGAAAGGGTCTGAAGTGCATCTTTGGACAACAATGCAAACAGAGCAAAGGAACCGATGACAACACACTGGTGACCAGGTGATCCAACCTCGGGGTGGTCCTCGCTTGGTATGACCCTTGCAAGCTGTTCTGAGAGCAGCTACTTCTGCCTGTAAGCTGGTAGACAGGAAAGATCAGAAGAAATTTAATGAAGTTAAGATCCAAGGTAAAAATCAAGACTTCCAAAAGAAAAAAAAAAAAAAAAAAGAAAGTTAACAATGCAAGACTGATGTGAAAAACTAGACTGCTTCCCTGGGACTACTTTTATTTAATACATGCTATTTTCACAAACACAACCCTAAATGCAAACTAATAAAGCGAACTGTGCCAAGAGAAGATTATGAGACATAATCCAGACACAGCTGCTCTGAACTGGAGTATATGCAATCTCTTTAGCACTTAAGCGGTAGAATCAAAATATGAAGAAGTCTCTTCTAAAGACCTCAGTCGTGTAAAATTCAGAATTTGTTTTCTCCTTCTCTTACACCCTCTGCATCTTTCAAGACTCCTCCTCCCCAAGAGTCCCTTAGATCGCTCCTACAACCACCTCCCACATCCTCCAAACACTTGCAAGTGAGGCCAGACTCAGACTTCTGCTGAGTTTAGATTTCCTGCCAGGTACTTCTACAACAGACATGGCACAAAGCTTCTGAAAAAAAATACCTGATTTGATCTCTGAGAAGAAAAAGAAATGTACCACTAAAAAATGAGATCAAGCCACAAATGTCAGCTGCTCTTTGGGGAACAAAGGCAGAGCTCGGATCTGTTTTGTGTGCACTGTTTTAGGTTATCCATTCATTAAAATATCATTAATGCACATAATTCAAGTGGAAAAAAAATCTGTGAATTACAACACTTTCTGGCTGCTAGGCCTCATGTTACCCTGCCACTTAGATTTTTTTCCATGTTTCGCTTTTATCTGTTAAACTGCAATTCAGAGGCGATTAACAGCGTCCTAACCACCTATTTCTCTTTCACAGGTTTTTGGTTGTCCTTCTGTTTTTAATCTCAGGTCTACAGCATCCAACCCCAAGTCACTGTGCAAACTTACATGTGTATCATTTTTAATGAAAAAGCAGCTTGTTATAAATAAACACATAAGCCAATAGAACTTACTCCTGCTTGCCCCAAAAGTGACTGTTTTACCTCACCTTCTGGTACCTATTTTGTTTTTCAGACCACTCTACACCAGTATAACACCATTTTATATTTAATGGTTCATACTTGTGAGTTCTCATGAGCTCATTCTTTCAGTCATGACCATTTTAAAAAACACATTTAGTAAATTGACTATATTCTGCATTCTTATAATAAAGGTGCTCTGTATCATCTAAATCACTGCCAGTATTATCTACCATCGTAGCGCAGCAGGTGGATATGAAAGATATTTTTCACAGCTGTTTTCCACCACACAGTCACCAACCACTTCAAGTTTCTTCCTTAGATCTTTGCACCCAGACAAAAATAAGCCAAACACAAAAGTGTATCATTCTGGACCACTGAAATGCTTTTGTCCCAAAGACTCAATGGATCATGAAGGAACACCCTGGCAAGGCAAGACTGTCTCCGTAACTGCGACATCCAGTTCATGGTCTTTCACTACTCTTAGTAGACGGGGTATAAATACACCTTTAACACAAGTGGCCAAGTGCCATGTGGCATCAAAAGCAGATTTTTTTTCATAAGACAGCCTGAGAGCATTTTGAAGATCAACCACTAAGAAGAATGGGGGGAAAAAACATAACATGTAAGCATCCCTGAGCTAATAAGAATCAGTTTCAGTTAAGACATTTTGGCAAAACTTTCCAAATTTATAAGTCCACCAGAGATGCTCAGTGTGCTTTAGAGATTACAGAGAACATTTTTATGATAAGCTCCACACTTACAAAACTCTCCTACCTCCTAAAATAGGATTATTATTATTTTTTTTTTAATAAAAGGGTTGAAAATTAAGAAGCCCTCTCATACAAGGATAGTGCCCTCCCCAAAACACTGCACACTCAATATACCTTGGTATTATTCTGCTGGCATCGTTTTACTAACACTATCATCAAAACATTGATTTTGATTCAAAAAGGTGATGAACAGCTGGGTGAAGAGCTGTTACCAGACCAAGAGATACGAGCAAAAGAAAAGCTGAACTGGCAGCAGCACACCAGTGTCAGTTTTTTATCATATCTGGCAAAGGAGCTGAGAACATTAAAACAATACTTCTAAGCCGAAGGGCACAGCTGTGGGGACACCCTGCGACCGGCGTTCAGCGCAGAACACTGACAGGAGACACGTCCCAGAAGCACGAGTCCTGGCAGATGGTTCCCTTCAGGGATTTAATTTTTTTTTTTTTTTTTTTTGGCACAAGAAATCAAGAAATTGAGAACTGGATATAAAGAGCAAGCAACTAGCCCTGCAACCCATCCTGCACGAGAAAGCACTACTTTTCAGTAACCTGTTCAGCAAGGGAACGAGGCTCGATAGCAGGAGGAGAAGATAATTGGTAATGTACCTGAAATAATGTTGCAGGTTAGAAGCACAGACACTGAGAATAATAATGTTAAAGCTAGTGACAGCAGCCTGCTCTCTGCCAGCAGTGCAGGTTCATTCAGCGGCAGCGTTTTGACTCGTGTACAAATGAGCTACGAAACTCAAACACGGCTCCTCCCCACTCCGAGGTTTTGGCACCAGGCTGGACTGCCGCTCTTTGGCATCGCACCTGCTGCTTCCTTGCCTTCCTCGGGTCCTCTCCTCGCCCCAAAAGCTGTCCTCGCCCTCGGCCAGACCTGGGGGGACTCGGCCACCTGCTGAAGGCTCCACCTGAAGGTACGAGGCTCAGCGCCACCTTCACAGCTTCTCAACCCAACGTGGGCTCAACTGAGAGGCAACTGGGATGCCAAGAGGGATGGAAACCGTCAATTAAAAATAAAACAAGAAAAGCACCACACAGACTTGAAACCTTCCAGTTGCGCTCCCATCGTGAGCGGCGTCTCAGAGTGGAAACCAACTTTGGAGGCAGGTGCTGGCGGACTTGCCTGTCCCTTTGGGGATCCCCACGGCTTCGCCCCACTCCTCTCCCCCCCTTTGAGGCAGGACAACCCGAGGGGCGTGCGGGGTGGCCACCACCTACGGGTAGCACCAACCGTGAACCCGGCTCCGCCACCGCGGGCACCCGCCCGCTGCTGCCCCACTCACCTCGTACGCACAGCAGCGACATGGCGGCAGCCCCCCTCCGCCGCCGCGCCTCAGCTGCGGCCCCACCAGCCGCCCCCGGCTCTCCTCATGCCGCCCCGCAGCCGCAGGTCGGCCGGCCGACGAGGAGGAGGAGGACGAGGAGGAGGAGAAACGGGGGAGGAGCGCAGGAGGAGCCGGGCCGCCGAGCTCCGCCGAGGGGTGGCAGCGGCCGGGGCTGGGAGTGCAGGGCGGGAGCTCCCCGAAGCCATCCCGACATGGCCGACAGGGGGCGCCGCCTCGGGAAGCCCCTCAGGGCAGGGAGGGCCGAGCCTCCTCCTCACGGTGCTTTGCGTCTCTTTTTTCTTTTTTTCTGACTGTTTTACTCCTGCGCTCCTTTGAGCCTGGTCCTCGTAGTTTTATCTGGTGGCCTCTAATTCTTTTAGTGCTGCTTCATCCCAGAACCCTCGCACTGCTTCATCCCATAACCCTCATGCTGCTTCATCCCAGAACCCTCACACTTCTTCATCCCAAACTGTTAATAAGCCTCACACTGCAGTGTACTTTTGGTTACAGATGATCCAACGAGTAACAAATAATTCCTGACATTGATACTCGAAAGCAAAGTGTGATTTCTACAGCCATTTCTATGCCATTAATGCTTAGAATATCCCAAAAGCCTGCAGCGGGCATGGGGCAAGTCTCTTGGCTGGGTCTTTCAAAGAAGCCTTCCCAAAATTCAGACCTAGACAGGAGACAATGAGTTCTGTCCTGCGCAGCAGTGTGTCCTACTGCCTTTGTGTTTGCTGCACAGAAGTGTATCAGTCATGGAGATGTGGCGAAAACGTACAGCTTCTCTGAGATAGCAAGGGAGATCCCTTGAATTTTGTTCCTGCAGACAAGCAAGAAGACTGCGAGCTGCTGCCAGAGACGGTCTCAGAGGACTGGGAACACTTTCCTCCCCCAGCAGTGCAAGCAGCCATCGTCAGCAAGGAAGCTCTAAGGGCCAGCACCAAGGCAGGTGGCAAAGGGATCTCCTCCTGCTGCCCCAAACCGGCCTCAGTGCTGCTGAGATGCTCCACAGAAGCTCTGGTTTGCTTATTTACATGTTATTTAAGTCTGGTAGTACCAGCATCCGTGTTTTTGCTTCATATCCTCAAAGCCTGCCTAGCTGCAAGCTGAGCACAACACTGGCTTCCCAGTTAACTCCAGGGGACGTCCAAGTTCCTGCATGCCTGAGGGTAGGATGCCAGATCCTCAGCCTTTCCATATCTCCAGTACTCCTCAGCTTTCAGTGGAGTCTCAGAACTTTTTGCCAGTGAAAGATCAGCTTGGGGATCTCCAAGCTGTTCGCACACCTCTCCTTGTCCTTCTTCCTTTGCAGCCGTGTTGCAAAAGAAAACCCTTTAGCTGCACAGGAGCTAATCTGTGCGCTAGCCATGTGAGAATTTCTTCACAGATAGGGTGGTCAAGCATTGGAACGGGCTGCCCAGGGAAGTGCTGGAGTCCCCCTCCCTGGAGTTATTTAAGAGACATGTGGACATGGCACCAAGGGATGTGGTTTAGTCGTGGTACTCGGTGGGTCAGGCTGATGGCTGGACTTGATGACCTCGAAGTTCTTTTCCAACCTAGATTGCTCTGTGATTCTATCATTCTAAATCCATCATGACTGTTCTCCTTTTGCTGCTCCCCATTCCTCTGCCTGTCCTAATTTAAAGACTGAAATCTTTGGAGCATGATTGTCACCCACAGCATCACACAGAACCTGGTACAGCAAATCCTCATCTTCCCTACAGCTTGCAAATGCTACCATAATACAGAAATTACCTCATCAAAAGCAGATGATGTCACCCTTTTTAAAATCATAGTAACATGTTATTAGTAAGCATGGCAATCAAGTAAGCATCTTGTAGCTAGGAGCTTTGCTGGGAGAGATGTCATTACCAGCAATGACTATGAACACTAGGATTATCACAGGTGTTATGAATTCCCTGCAGTTCTGATGGAAGTGTTTTAACAGTCCTTATCAGATCCAAACAGATTGTTTGTGTAAGTACTTCAGCCAGATCCTAACTCCCAAGTACAGTGGCTCCTTGTGTGCCTGTCCATCCCCTCCCTCCTTTCCACTTCAGATAGGCTGGAAGAGGGACCATGCTACTGCAGAGAAACTTTTGCAAGGTAGAATTACTCCCCACTAAATTAAAGTTGTTCTATGAAATCAAATTCTCTATGTTTTACCAGATGAAGTGATAGTCTCCAAATGCATCTTTTTCTGTTATTTTTTCTAGCTCTTCCTCTGGACATTGTTGTCATTAGATCTTTCCAGGTCTGTTTCTATAAATCCACAAAAGGGAATAAAAAGTTCACAAATAATTATAAGCAAAGCCCTAAATCCTATTGCAGACTAGGTCTAAATTCTGCAGCTCACAGTGTGCTCTACTAGCACAGGCAGTACACTTTGTCAGCACTGCGATTTTATTTTAATGGAGAATTTTACTGATATAAAGAGGGGAAATACGGTGCAGCAAGCACACTGACACCCTGAAACTATTCATCTTTCTGAACTAAGATTGAGGTACTCTGCAAATTCAGAAACGAGTCAGAAAATTCAGGCAACTCTACACCAGGATACCTAATTTTCATTCTCTGCAGAACAAGAGTTTATTTTCTCTGACTACTCAAGCTCCAGCCACTGGTTCAGGATCACCTGCTGTTCGATAGGAAGGTTATAAATGGGTGGTCCCTGACTTACTGCAGCTTGCCAGCTGTTTTATACGTGCCAATTTGTTATAGTTTCTCTGTTGAAAGAGCAATCCCATAGATATATTTGCACACTAAGTAAACTGTGTTTTCCTCTGCTTTTCTTGCTCTTATGCCTATTTTGAATTTTGTATTTCTGCTGCTTTAGAATGAATCAAACTGAAACCTGGTGTGTAGCAAACCCACAGGGGCTTTATTTTAAATCAAAAGCTTTAGATCTGTTAAACGATTTTTCTGTTATGCAACTGACAAAAAAAAAAATCATCTCAGACCAGGTTTTTGGGGCTAAGCTCTAAAGATAAGGAAATAAAAATGCTTTTAATTTACCCCATGACGTTTGGCAGGAACTGAGTGCTGAATATAGAATAAGCAGTGGATTGATATTCCAGTATTGGGAAGCACCACCCAGATTTCGCTGTAAAAGCAACAAGCTACTGAGCTGGCTTTCACTGGTATTTCTGTTCCGTTTATTTACTAATAAAATGTAACATTTGCAGAACACCTAAGGGATTGCAGGATCTTTTTCACAACACTACATGGCATCCTACCTGTGTGAGGGAAACATTTCAATAGTATCTTGATGTGCAGCTTTCTATAGAGTGGATCACAGCAGACCGTCAGTGCAGTAGCAGTAGAACAACGCATACGTGCACTGGAAGTAGCCTGTAATTCCCTCCATTATATTTAAACCAAGATGTTGCCTTTAACATTCTGAAATGCTCAACCTGGAAGATAACTGTGAAATTTTAAAGGTCTGGAAATGGATAGGACTTCTGCCTCATGTCCTACCAAAAGGAGTGCACCTTCAAGTCATGTTGCAGGCAGAGAGGTGAACAGGGCAGCAAGAGACAGCAATCCCCATCAAAAAACCAGCCAAGCTTTGGGCTGCATCTTCACGTATCTTCTTTCCTGTGTCCCCAGCTTGGCTTTTCCTAAAAGTGACTTGACAAAATCTGGAAGTGACAGTGATCTGTCAATTTAAGACATTAACCACTGGCTTAATTTTAACTAGAGGCTCCCCCTGCACTGTTCAACCTGTCACCATACCTGAGTCTTTCCTTTTGGCATGCTCCATAATGTCCCACTTTGGCCCTTCAAATCACTCTCTGCAGCCATTTCCCCACATAGCATGGCCACTTGGGTAGGGTTTAGTCTTTGTGCCTCAATCCTCCATCCACAAAATGGAGATTGTGACAATTATTAACGGAGGAGGTATTAAAGATAAGGGGTTTCCTGAACATAAATACATTAGCAAAGATGGGAAGCTCAGACACTCTCACCACATAACCATATAAGACAGATAGCACAAAGAGATCTGCCAGCTTTTAGACTACAAATCCCTGTTCAAAAGGCTGGAGAAGCAAGAAGCATCCTTTTATCTCAGGGAAAAAATCCTCTGCGTAATAGGGCAGCTTCCATGGGAACTGAACTCTCAATTACAGCTGCTCACAGAAAAGTCTTTCAAACACTCATGCAGGAGTCAACAGAATTGAACCCATTTCTGAGGCAACGATCCCAAGCATCCCAAAGACAACGTTTCTTGTTCATATTGGGGCTCTTCGTCCTTGAGCACACGTGGGCTGTCATGTGCAGTGTGATGTCTCTATCTGACCAAGCAGTGAGCAGCTAAGCCAGCAACACAGGGTTTCTGTAAAACAAAAACCCTGACAGGGGACGTTTTCCCAATATCTTATCATCTTAGGTCTTGATACATGCTAGATACATGACTGGTGCTTTCTGGCAGTGAACCTTCATTTGGCCAACACGGACACTGCCACTATTGCTGTTCCTCCAAAAAACAGGTGCCTTAACATATCCATGAGCTGAAGGATGTTCAGGTGCTCTGAAAGCCTTGCCTTAAACTCAAATGATCTTTCTGACCAGCAGAAATACTCCCATTTAAGCCATATTTATTCTTGGCTAAGTTTTATCCTTAAGTAACTCCCCTTGGCACAGATCTGCCATCTGTGGTGGGGAGCTGGGAACCTCTGGAGTCCAAAGCACTGTCCCTGTGGCCACAGAGCAACCTTTTCACAAACTCTTTGGTGGTCTGCTCCAGTGATATACAGGAATGAGTCAGCAGCTACCATCTCCAGCCTATACATATTCATGCTCTTCTTTTCCTCCTTCCAACTTCACCTTTCAGCTTAAGCAGGGTTTCTCCCTTCCTAGTATTTACCTAGTATATTACCTAGTATTTGTAGGCAACTAGCCCATCTCCTCCCAGATTTTCCTTTGCCAGACAGAAAAGACATCTTTTCCACTGGCTCTGACTGTATGATCTCTGCTTTGTAGCTCTTGCTTTCTAAGTTAACTCTTTTCAAATACGGATGGCATGTGTTGTACACAGCAGGCCACATGGATATCAGACCAGTATTTCCTGAGGTTGGTGTCTCACATTCAATGTGTGGTTTGTGAGATGGTCACCTTTTGATTTAATAGGAACATGCAACATCCTTTGTGCTATTTCACGCTTTGATCTGATTCACATTTAAATTGAGCTGTGGCTTCCCTGTTATAAAGGAAGAAAGAGAAAGAGAGAAAGGGAGAGAGAATATTTCATTTTAAAGAAATCACAGATTTTGCTTTTCCAAGAGGAGGTGCTTTTATCTTGGAAAGGTGCACAAGCCCTCACCCCAGACAGGCTTGTTTCCTGCCTTAGAGCTGTGCCTTCAGTTTTTGTTCTGTTCGTGTTAACAGGAGAAGTTTGAGGAATACAGAAGGTTATTCTTCAATAGAGAAGCCTAGAGGGAAAGCTTTCCTCTTGCTTTTGTAGTTTTTATTCATTGAAGAGGAATATTTGCAGAGAGAAAAGATGAGCTATTTGTCATAGGTTAAAGGAAAAACTGTTGGCAAATACAGCCCAAGCGATGGGCTCTGAGGAAGAAGCACCATGAGACTGCAGAGGATTCCTCTGTCCGCTTGCCCTGCTTCACCACCCCAAGAGCACAGTGAAAAGCTGTGGAGTTGCTCCCCTTCTAGCACAGAGTATCACAGGTGTAAAGGAGACCATGCTACCCCTTGGGGTTACTGGGTCCCTCTTGCTTTGCTGGCAGGCAACCAGCCGGAATTTCTTCCCTTTGGTGTGATTTCATGCCACAGCATATATGTTATCTGAGAGCAGCAGGGAGAGAAAGGGGCTTCCATATTAAAACAAAAGATGCCTCCGTAAGACACATGGGACTGTATTTATGAACAATATGGGTTTTGTCAGAGGATTTTTATGGTGCTCTTGTAAAATTACTTCCTAGAGCAATAAAGTACGTAGCAGGGAAGGGCCAAGCTCCCACAGCTTACCAGAACCAACAGCCTTCTAGAAGTAGCTGGTTGACTGACATTTCTTCTGCTAACTGTTTGGTGAACCCTCCACGCAGGTGTCCATAGGTGCTGCAGTCCAAGCGGCGTGCACGTGTGCTGCCAGCTACACGAAGAACAGGGGAAAGCAGTCATGCAGGCAGCCATGCAGGCAGGCTCACCCTCCTCCTTCCTGCACATACACATCCAGCTTTCAGAGCTGCGATAGCAGAATAAAAATAAATAAATGAATAAATAAATAAATAATAATAATAATAAACCCCTTTGTGAACACTTTCTGCCACCAGTCTCCTTGCAGGGGTGTGCAGAGAGCAAGCATTTTGCAATGCTGTCCTCCCAGGTTTGCCCATGAGTCTCACTACTATCACATTTTGACTCCTCCTTTTGTCCCTTTTTCCAAAGGATTTGAAATTAAAAAAAAAAAAAATCCAAATAAAGTAAAATGCAAAGATAAGAGAAGCCCTTCTATTTCATTAAACGCCCATGCACCACCTAGCACTCTGCTGCTGACTGTTGCAGGTTAACACGAGATTTAACGTATCTGTGTCCACAATGCTGCCTGCCTGGCAGCTGTGGGGCATTTTCCTTCATAACAGAGCCAGCTGCAGGTGAAGATAAGTCACAGAAGATGTAGCACGACAGCCTGAAAGCTGCCGTTTTTGTGGATCGTAACACTTTATTACAGAGGTTGCTGGACTTCACTGTGTATCCCTGGTGGTAGGTGCAAGAGGATGAGTTTTGAAAGAATAATAAAAATAGAAAATCTTCTCAAAATCTTCCCCAGGAGCTACTTGAATAACATCTGTTTGAACAAGATGAGTTTCGCTTAGGGACTATTTCTCTACACTGTAGGCTGCATCTTCGAATGAAATATAGTGATAAACGGCAAATGCAAAAGCAGAATTCAAACTGTAGCTAACAACCTGAAATTTCCTGTTTCTTGGTCTGGGTATTATCATTATATGATAATTATATGATATATTATATCATATTATATTATATCATAGAATCATAGAATATCCTGTGCTGGAAGGGACCCATAAGGATCATCAAGTCCAGCTCCTGGCACCAGACAGGTCTACCCAAAAATTCAGACCATGTGATACATCACATATGCATACGATATATTGCAACCAGAACAGCCACCTTTCAAGAGCTCCTTAAGCCTCCCAATAGCTGAGGACTAAAAAAATTAATAAAAAATAAATAAAAATTAAAAGTGGAAAATACTGCTCTTTCAACTTAATTTTCTATTATAAAATGACTAAAAAGACCTTGCTCCATGCTAATGGAAGTCCAACCCAGCTGGTTACATAAAATTGTTTATGGAAATCAGCAAAAGGTGGAGAGAAATAACCTGGCACAAACATGGTTGTTTAAACATTAGAGCTGAGATAAGGGGTCTGCAAGGAACCTGCCACTGTCAAGGTTTGCCTTGGCAGCAAGCTGTGAAAGCGGAGGAGTCCCTGGATGCTGGGTTGCAGCTGCCAGCCCCACAGAGATTCCTTCTGTGGGGTACTGCAGAGGGCAGCCCCAAACCTCACCATAATGCCTGGAGCCCTTTGCGATATACCATAATTTGAAGCCATCCCGCAGCTCCCCTGGGAGACTTGTCCAAACCTACACAAAGGGAAGGAGCAGAGGCCACCATCATCTCCAGCCCCCACATCTCCACCCTGAACGGTGTCCACATTACCCAGGGGCTATCATTCCCCCCTCGCTTCCCTTCTTTCTCATCTCACAGAATCCCAGAATCCCGAAGTGGCTGAGGTTGGAAGGGACCTCTGGGCCCATCTGGTCCAAACCCTGCTCAAGCAGGGATACCCAGAGCCCGTTGCCCATCTGCCTGAGGGGTGCTCAGCTGAAGCATCTCCCAGAGCCTACCAGACCACTGAGGAAATTCTCACTGAGGAAATGGCCACAAAAGAAAAATAATCCCAGAGAAAAAGGCAGCAGCAGGGTAACACCACTGGGATCAGGTCAAGAGGAGCAGCAGAAAGCAGGGTGATGTAGGAGGGGATGGAGAGCACCTCAGGTCTAGTCTTCCTTCACCTACAGGGAAGTATCTTTCCCAGTATGCTGAGATGCCTGTCCCCGTTTGTGTAGTTTCTCACACCTGAGCAGAGAAACCACACAGCCTGGAGTGACATCCACCAGTACAAGCTGAAAGGGTCATGACAGGGATGCTCAGCAGAAGGTGAAGCCATGGTCCACCCATCTGGACCAAACCCTGCCCTTGCCAAATTAACAGCTGGGGGTCTAAGGCTTGCCAGGAGTCAGAGGTGTGTCTCCAATGTGTATAAATAAGAAGCCACCAGGAAAAAACCTACATGAAATGACATTTGCTTAGCCCAAAGCATTTTTGTACAGTACCAGCTTTGCTTTCCAGCCCTCTATACTTCCTGCTAAGTGATAAAGCCAAGATCCCAAGTGCATGCACTCAACAGAGACCCTACAAGCTTTTTCTTAGGGTCCCAGCATCCTGGCCAAATTCCAGTTGAGTAATTAGATCATGATTAGGTAATTGCTTGCATATGCCATTCCTCTTCCCTGGGGAGCCTGGCTCTAAATTATTTGATGCTTTCAGGACTTCTAGTCATTAGCAAAGCTGTTTCCCTTGCCCATGGGAGACCAAATGCTGGTGGAGCTTGGGGAATGGCTCCACTGAGCATGGGCTGCCATGGGTAGGACGGGCATTGCCCATGAAAATCAGCGATCCTCCTGACATTTGGGCAAGGACGCTCATTTTGCAAGCCTGCTCATAAAGCTGAGGTGTGAGCAGTAGGACCCCAAAGTGGGAAGATGAACCCAATGTCATTGCTATGCTTAGTGGGTGGGGAAGAAACAGATTGGCAGAGCCACTTAGACATGCTGGGGATCATTTTGTGGTTTACAGATTGAAATTCTTAACGACACTCATTACAACTTGTTTGTTTCCAGATGCTGTTTGCTTTCATGTTCAGAGTTACATGCATTTACATGGAAAATTCTGCCTGGAAAAATGCTGAGTACTGGCAACTGCACAAGTTTAGAAAAGTCAGCATCCAAAATGCAGGAAATTTTAGGTAGATGCCATAATTTTTTTCCTGTGTTTTGATCCTTAATTGCTGGCTGTTTATACTCCAAGCAATATTTGCGTACACACAAACAAAGCTGCTGATTGCTTGCAAAGATACCCAGTGTTTTCCTTCCATCCCAGGATGTTTCATTCATCATCTGCCTGTCGCCCTACCCAGCAACTCCTCTCTGGCCAGCAGCTCTCTTTCAGCTATCACCTCCTGTTCCCAACCGGTGGCACCGGTGCCGTCTTCCACATTCAGAAGCCACTTGAAAAACGAGCCTTGGCTGACACATCCACAGGCTGGTTACAGCCTGCAGCATCCACAGCAAGCCTGACTGGCAACAAAAAGCCAGATTTTCTGGCACCATGGCCCCATGTGTAAAGCAGAAACAACACAGAAGAAAACATCCCTATCTGAATCCATCTTCCTTTAAGGCAGCCAAGTTTCTGTAGAAGTCTCCCATGATACTACCAAGCAGCCCAAGTGCTGCTTCTGTGTGCAAGCATCTGCTCCATCAGCATCCAGCAGCAATAAAGCACATCCTTTCCCTGCAGGATGTGCCTTGGTGTTGAAAGCCCTAGAGCCAAGTCTCAAACCTAATGTGTTTCTTGGGGGTTGCTTACAATCTGAGGGTTTATCACAAGGCTGCCCAGTTTGGGTGCTATTTAGGGAGAGTTTCTCCCTGTGGCCTAATCAGTTTAATGCTGACAGGGTGAATTTGCGGTTCAAAGTCTCTAACTGCTCCTTAGGTAGTAAGTTTTAGTGCTAATTATGTCTGCATGTAGGGACGGAGGAGCCAGGATCTCTACCCTACCTCAGCTTCCAAGAAGAAAGAGCAGAGATTTTGTGGTGCTTATGTCAATGGTTTTGACTTTCCCAATAGCAGGAAAATTGGGTTGTGATGCACACTGGAGTCTCTGGCCAAAAGCAGAGCAGAGAGCACAGCTGGGAGCAGGCAGCAATCTTGCAGAAGCAAACCGAGCCAAAGAAACTTTCTCTTTGCACTCAGGGTTTGCTCAAAAATCATCCGTGCACCTTCTTCCTTGCCATCAGTGCCGAATGCTCTCAGCCTCATCCTTTCTACATTTTTGTATGCTCATATGGCCACCTAGCTGTTTGCAGAGGTGTGATGTACCAGTGCCTTGACCATGAAGCGAATCAGGAGACGCTTTTTCTTGACATTGCATTTGTGTAAACCTGTACAACTGCCCCACTTTCCTGTGAAGCTCCTGAAGACATTTTCTATCCCCTTCTTGGTCCTCTTGCTGTCCCAATGCAGAGTTAGAGGGCGAGCAGGTATTTTTTTCTCCCTCACTTGTCACCACTGGGACAATGACCATGTTTTCCTTCAGTTCTGTGTCCTCCCAGTTTGTTCCCTCGGTGTCCTTCACAGCAGGCACCCCCTCAGCTTTCTGTGAGATCCCCTCTGGGTCAGGATTCAGCAGGGCAAATGCAGGTGTCGGCAGCATGGGTGTCTGTCTCTGAGCATTTCCCAATCTTCTTCTACAAAATCAGTGCAAACACCTCTCAGGAACAGTTGCCTTCACCCTCCAAAACATTTTCAAACTAAGTTAGGTGCCCAGAAAGTACCTACTTCTCTCCACTGATTGTAAAGGGAGCCTGGGGTCCTTACAAAGGCCCTTTTCCCAGACGAATGCTTGAACCAGGCTGACACAGTCCTAACGAAAAAGTACACAAAGCTGCTGCATTTGTCTTCCAGCTCTCCCTGCTCTTCATCCTCTGCTTCTCTTTATCTCCACGGCCTCCACCATCCCTCCACACCCATCTTGCAATGATCCCCAAATCTGAGCTGCCTCCTTAGCTCAGCCAGCACTCTGAGATCCTCATGGTGCTGGACGACTTCTTTTAATTTTCCCCCAGCATTTCATTTCCCTTGGCATTGCCTCTACCTGCTGCCGGGCCTCAGGCTGCCGGAATTGCCTTTTTGCTGTGAGCCTGCATGGCAGCCACTGGAGCACAGCCTCTGGGGAGCGTGGAGCTGCTGCAGTAACTCAGGCCGCCGTGGCTGAAATACGCTCTTTGCCTGATTAAATCTGAACGGGGATTAGTAGTGGAGGAGGAAAGGGCTGCAACTTTAATTCATGAATGTTATCCTCTTTCCTTCCCTCACCCACTTAGCAGCAGAGTGGATGCCTGGCTGTGGAGCAGCACGTATATTAGAGGTACAGGAACCCCCGTGCTCCCTGTGTGCTTATTCCAGCTGCCGCCTCTTCTCACAGAGGCCTCCCCTGCAAACCCCCTGTACCAAAACCTTGCCACAATACACTGGTGGAGGTGAAGGGGTGGCTCCTGAGCCAGCCGTGTTGAGCTAGATGCCAGCTGCTGGAAGTAGCTCAATCCTATGGAGCATGTTTAGGCTGCACAGCCTGGGGACAGGTACCCTAAAAGCAGCCAAGTGCCTCCCACTGCCATGCAGTCACTGGCACCCAGGACGAGATTGTCATGGTCTCTGCTTGACCCGGCCATTGGGCTTTCACATCCCTGAGCTTTGCTGATTAAACCTACCCTGGCTGTGCCAACAACACTGCCCTCTTGCCTCCACAGCATGGGTATGGTGGCCAAGGGACTCAACAGCATAAACTGCATCATCAGGTGACGTTTATCAGCACTACGTCATTTGGGGAATATGTGTTTTTTCCTCTCTGAAATGAAATCAAACCAGCTCTGCTCACAGGACTTCGTCATGCAGATCGAAGCGTGAAAGGCAGCCCTCTAAGCCAGAAATTGCTCTGGGGAGCCCCAGACCACTTTCCAGGCATTGCTGCAGCATCCTCCACCGGTGCCATGCAAAGCCCACAGGCGAGGGGCCTTTCTCCCCCATGGCACTGCTCTCCTTTGCTGGTGCTCCAAAGCTGGTGAGACTCAACCAGGAGCCCTGTACGGGCAGCTCGTGGGGATTTTTGTGATGTTTAAGTCTCAGTCCTCCTGAGAGCCCGATGAGGGACTGTGTGTGTTCACTGAAATGAAGGGCTGGCGGGAGAGGGGCAGAGCCAGGCACCGGGAGCCGAGGGGGTTCAGCAAGGGTGGTTTCTTCTTGGGCATCCCCACATATCTGGGTGTGTTTGCACATCTGGGCACTTTCAAGTTGTGATGTTCAGCAAGACCTGAACCCATTAGTGGCAGCAGTTAGCGCATCCCCTCCTTCAAATCTGCTCCTCTGCTCCATGGGCTCCTCCTGACCTTGTTTGCTCTGTAGATGCAGATGTGCTTAAGATGCAGAGAGGATAAGATGAACTGTTCGGTGAGGCTTTTCTCCAAAAACTGGGAGCAGTCCCTACCCCAAAGATTTGGCTTTAAGACAAAGGTACTGTGCCTGAAATACAGGGTCCTGCCATGAAGGGAAGGGCTGGGGTTGCCCAATGCCTGGATTTAGGAAGTCAAAACTCGTATTACTGTAGCAGAATGAGGGGTAAGCATGCTCAGCGTGAGATCTGCTTTTAAATCCAAAGGAAACGGTGGTTGGTGCAGGCCACTATCAAGGACTAACACATCAGCAGCATTCTCACA
Organism: Cygnus olor; assembly: GCF_009769625.2. NCBI lineage: Eukaryota > Metazoa > Chordata > Aves > Anseriformes > Anatidae > Cygnus > Cygnus olor. The sequence continues at coordinate 10,193,223 of NC_049198.1, read as the reverse complement.
TGTCCCTGCTAGAGAAGAGCAAACTGAAGAAGGGGAAGGGAGCGCATCAGGATGGCATCAATCCAGCAGCAAGGGCACAGGCAGCAGCTTTGGTTGCCCCATGGACATGGGTAAATCCCAGGCTGAGTCGAGCACCACCAGGAAGATCCAGTGAATTATTCCACATGGGAATACGGTGAGCCCCGAGAGGTGAGACCTGATACCAAAGGAGAACCCCCACGGCATCGTGACTTTGTAAAAACGCTGTCACAGCCCCCTGCGTGTCCCTGCTCCCCGTGGAGGGCAGGGAAGAGCCCGTCGCTCCCCGTGGCCGTCTGTGCTGGCTCCTTTCCCCCTTTCGGCACTGCTCCTCCTTGCTCCGAGCTTCTCCTCCCACGGCTCCGGGCAGCTCCCTGCTGAAAATAAGCTGGGCTGGACTGCCACCTGGTGCCAACAGGCAGCATCCTCTGACCCAGCACGGCGAGGGAAGGCATTTCCAGTGACCCCAAAGGGCCGGGGGGAACCCCAGGGTCCCCTCAGCTTCCAGATGGACCCACGGACCTCAGCCCCTGCCCGGCAGCCCCCTTTGGGACCACTCTCGCCCACCACAGGGGAGCATCCCTCCTAGCCACCAGCCGTCACCGAGCCCCGTGGATGGGGCTCAGCCAAAATCCGAGCCAGCAGGCACCCCCTGGCCCCAGTGGGAGCATTTCTGCGTGGCCTCCACCACTGCCACCCTGCCAAGATGACGTTGAGGAGATGTTTGCCGAGTGCTATCGTGGCTAACGCGGCCCCGACGTCACCGCGTGGCGCCGGGCAGCCCTGGCACGCACTGGCACCGGCACAGCCGGTGGCTTGCAACAGATGCTATCTGGGTTGGTAAACTGAGTTTATCAGCTCCTCCCTTGCTTTTTTTTTTTTTTTTTTTTTTTTTTTTTTTTTTTTTTTTAAGGCAGGTAGGAAGGAAAGAACACATCTCTGCAGGGACACAGCAGTGGGAGATGCTGGGGCATGGGAGAACAAGCCTTCCTGCATCTGACATGGGCATGGTGCTGCTCTGCCACAGATACCTGCACCACTTGCACCCCGTCCAGAGCCATCCCTGGTGCCATCCTTAACCCAGAGCACCAAATTCCCACCTCCAGGCTGGGCCTGGCTGATGCTAGGAGCTGCTCCCCCATGTCTTCAGGCTCAGTGATGTCCAAGGATGGAGTGAGGATTTTGTGTGCCCCAAAGGAGAGAGGTGCACAGGGGTCATTTTCCCAGTGAGCTGGCACGTATGTGCTGAGACTGGGTAGGTCGAGTTGGACTTAATGATCTTGAAGGTCTTTTCCAAGCTAAATGATTCAATTTTGACCCCAGGTCAGCATAGATTATGGGGTTGAGGCTGGGCACCCCTGAGCACCACTGCCAAGGGACAGGCAGGGACAGCCCCAGCCCAACCTCCTGCTCAGAGCAGGACATAACCAGCCCAGCCTGGCCCTAATACCACCGCTCATTAAAGTGGCATCAGATCCACCTTCGTGGTAGTGCTGTCAGACCCCCCTTTCCTGCAGGACTCTGAATCCCAGCAGGCACCCCCAGTTCGGGGCAAGGCAGCTCCCAGGCTCACTTGGGGTGACTTCAGCTGGGTTGCACCCCGATCCCTGCTCCAAGCCACGCAGGGAGGACTTCCCGCAGGTGCCGCAAGGCAACGCCACTCCTGTCCCCTCTGAGAGAGGAGGAGGGCCGCTTGGGGATGATGCTCTTCATGCCTGAGTCACCTGCAGCCTTACAGACGTTTCGGTTGAACAGGTAAATGAGCTCGGTGCTGGAGGCTGGTGAGGGAGAGGTCCCGCATGGCCGGCTTCTGTGGGGATGACCAGGGGCTCTGGTGCAGCACCATGGGGTGTTGGGTCCAGCATCGCCTCCAAGCACCGTGATGGCTGCTCCTACCAGCTCATCCAAAATCTACTGTGATCCCTTCCTGGCTGAGCCCCAGGTCCATCTGATCCCATCCCTCGCCCCGTTCCTGTATCTCTTTGCCTACACGCAGCCGGCCTGGCTGTCGGCACGGGGCGAGGCGCCGGCTCCGACGCGGCACTTTCTGGATTACGAAACCCACCCACACCAACGAAACACGCGTGTGCACGGGGAGGTCACTTTTCCGTGATGCCAACTAAAACCTCGGCAGGAGCCTGGCTGGTGTCAGCCTGCTAGCTCCCGGCAGCCTGGCAAACCGGCCGGGCTGCTCGGCAGGGCACTCACCCAGCGATGAACTCACCCTGCCGGCACCTTGCCAGCGTTACCCTTCAAACGGAAGCCCTGCGGGCAGCGGGGCTCCTGACGGAAGGACGTCGTGGCGCCGCACGCTGCCCGGGACACCTCATCTTCCTGGAGAAACACCCCGCTGCCGGCCCTTACAGCGGGAGGGACTCCGAGAGGCCATCAGTGATGGCATGGAGCTGTGTGCCAGGGATGGACACCACTCCCTGTGCACAGGTGTGGGACAGCTCATGCGGGACCCTTCCCCTCTCCCCATCTCCTCTGAGCCTCTGGAGGTTTTCCGGCCATTCCCCAAAGCCCCGCAGTCCTGCCCCTGTGCCTGTCCATCACCAAATGGCCCTGATGGAGGTTGTGGGCAGGGAAGCAGAGCAGAGAGGATGAAAAATCAGAATGTGCCTGTCCGGAGAGCGACCCAGAAAGGGTTAGGCAATGCTCTCGCCCCACCGAGCCTGTTAGCACGAGCTCTGGCGTCCTGCTCCTTAATCCTGCTTTTGGAGCTGGAGTCGTGCTTTAAAAACCAGAGGAGGTTGCTAAGGGACAGCGTGCTCTGCAGGGACATCGCTCACGAACCCTAAGCGCTCCGAAGCGGGAGGTAAATAACTTGGGGCATTATTAATCCTCCGCTGCCCACACAATGCACAGAGATGTATTATTCCTGTCGAGGACAAAGGAACCCACATCTCCCCACAGCCAAGGAGCTGAACCAGCAGATCGTTTGGATGGGGCTCGGCGGTGACTGAAGCTGTTCCAGTTCAGTTCCTGCTCAGGCCGATAATGGCTCATTAACCATTTGCTAGTGCCGAGCTCGTTTCGGCCGCTTCCAGCTGCGAACACAGCCCGTGCCGTGCCCACCGAGTGGCTCCAGCCCATGGGGCACTTCCACAGCCTCTGAAACGTCCCCCATGGGACAGAAGGGGACAATTTCGCCACGTAGGCAGCCCCTGCTGTGACCAAGTGGGGGAACCCGGACAGGCTCTTCCTCCCCGAAACCAGCACCTGCACGTGGCAAGCGTGAAACTCCCCGTGCTGGCCCCAAACCTGCTGGTTTTAGGGCAGCATCACGGCCGGCTGAGCAGCAGGGACAGCTGTGGGCTGATTCACGCCGCATTTCCTCCACACCTCCCTCAAACCCCTGCGATTACTGCATGGAGCTGCCCAGGCCGGCAGCGGGCTCATCCCACTCAGGTCTGGTGTCACGAGTGGGTTTGGGGCGCTTTGGTGGGGCTGTGTCTGTGGGGACGGGGACACCCGTGGGGCTGCGCCTGGGGGAGGTCACGTCGGTGGGGCTGGGGGGTGGTGTGCATGGGGTGGGAGGTCTGTGGGGCAGGAGGCTAAGCCTATAGGGCCAGGACATGCCGTGTCCATGGGGTGGGTGTCTGTAGGGTGGGTGTCCATGGGGGTGGGTGTCCATGGGGTGAGTGTCTGTGGGGCCAGAGGCCTGTTGGACAGGAGGCCAAGCCTGTGGGGCCAGGACACACTGCGTCCGTGGGGTGGGTGTCTGTGGTGCCATGGGTCTGTGGGACAGGAGGCCTGGTCTGTGGAGTCAGGACAGGTGGGTGTCCATGGGATGGGTGTCCGTGGGGAGGAGGGGGGGGGGTGTATCTGTGGGGTGGGTGTTTGTGGGGTTGGGGCTCTGGAGGGCAAGAGGCCAAGTCTCTGGGGCTGGGACACACTGCGTCTGTGGGGGGGGGTGTCCGTGGAGCTGGGGCTCTGTGGGGCAGGAGGCCAAGCCTGCGGGGCTGGGACATGCCACGACCATGGGGCGGGTGTCCGTGGGGCGGGTGTCCGTGGGGTGGGTGCCTGTGGGGTGAGTGTCAGTGGGGCGGGTGTCTGTGGGGTGTGTGTACGCGGTGCCAGAGCCCTGTGGGGCAGCAGGCCAGCTCTGTGGGGCCAGTACATGCGGTGTTCACGGGGCGGTGTCCGTGGGGTGCGTTTCTGTGGGGCCTGGGCCCTGTGGGGCCGCCTCAGGGGTTTTGGGGTCACTGCGACAGCAGCGCCCCCCCCCCTTCTCCCCCTTCTCCCCCCTCCCCCCCCAGCCCCGAGCCAGGCCCCGCCCCTTCCCCCGCCAGCCAATGAGAACCCTCCCCGCGAGGGGCCGCCCCTTCCCCGCTGTCATCACACACCCGCACGTGGAGGGGGCGGGCCCCGCGCCCCTCGCGTCACCACCGCCGCGCCCTCCCATTGGCCTCCCCCACCCTCCTCTCCCCTCTCCCCCAAGCCGCCTGACCAATCAGCGGCGCGGAGGCGGCCGGGGGGGCGTGGCCCCGCGGCGCACCCGGAAGGAACGCCCGGAGTCGGGGCCGCGGCGGCGGTGGCGGCGCTGCTGGGTCCGGGCCGGCACCGAAGGGGTTAACGCTCCCCTTCCCCCCCTCTCCCCCCCCCCCCCGCACCCCCAGCCGGTTCCGGTTCCAGAAGGTTCGGGGGGCTCCGGGCCCGGGGCGGGGGGGACGGAGGGGACGGGGCGGGGGGGGGGGGCGGGGCGTGAGGTGAGCGGGGGGGTGGGGACGGGGGGGTTTTGGGGTGAAGGGGTTTGGGGACGGGGGGTATGGGGAGAAGCCCTTCCGGGGGGTTTTGGGGAGAAGGGGGTTTGAGGGACAAGGGGTGTAGGGACAAGGGGTGTAGGGACAGGGGGTGTAGGGACAGGGGGTGTAGGGACAGGGGGTGTAGGGACGGGTGGTATAGGGACGGGGGGTGTAGGGACGGGGGGTGTAGGGACGGGGGGTGTAGGGACGGGGGGTGTAGGGACGGGTGGTATAGGGACGGGGGGTGTAGGGACGGGGGGTGTAGGGACGGGGGGTGTAGGGACGGGGGGTGTAGGGACGGGTGGTATAGGGACGGGGGGTGTAGGGACAGGGGGTATAAGGACGGGGGGTGTAGGGACGGGGGGTGTAGGGACAGGGGGTATAAGGACGGGGGGTGTAGGGACGGGGGGTGTAGGGAAAAGCCCTTCCTGAGGGTTTCAGGGACAAGGGGTTCGGGGACAAGGGGTTAGGGATGAGGGATATAGGGAGAAGCCCTTCCCAAGAGTTTTGGGGACAAGGGGTATAGGGAGAAGGGGTTTAGGGGACAGGGAGTTTAGGGACAGAGGGGTTTGGGGACAAAGGGGTTAGGGATAAGGGAAATAGGGAAAAGACCTTCCCAAGGGTTTTAGGGACAAGGGGTATAGGGTGAAGCCCTTCCCAAGGGTTTTGGGGACAAGGGGTTTGGGGAGAAGGGATTCAGGGACAAGAAATATAGGAAGAAGCCCCTTCCGGGGGTTTCGGGGAGAAGGGGTTCAGGGACAAGGGGTTTGGAGACAGGGAGTTTAGAGACAAGGGGTATAGGGAGAAGCCCTTCCTGAGGGTTTTAGGGACAGGGGGTTCAGGGACAAGGGGTTCAGAGACAAGGGGTTTAGGGAAAAGGGGTATAGGGGGAAGCCCCTCCCAAGGGTTTTGGGAAGAAGGGGGTTTGGGGATCAGAGGGGTTGGAGACACGGAGTAGGGACAAGACGTTTGGGGACAGGGAGTTTTGGGACAAGGGGTTCAGGGACAAGGGGGTTAGGAACAAGGGGTGTAGGGAGAAGCCCTTCCTGAGGGTTTTAGGGACAAGAGGCTTGGGGAAAAGGGATATAGGGAGGAGCTCTTCCCAAGGGGTTCAGGGATAAGGGGTTAGGGACAAGAGGGAGAAGCCCTTCCTGAGATTTTTAGGAACAGGGGGCTTGGGGACAAGAGTTATAGGGAGGAGCCCTTCCTGAGAGTTTTAGGGAGAAGGGGTTTGGGGACAAGGGTTTTGAGGAGAAGCCTCTTCTGAGGGTTTTAGGGACCAGGGGCTTGGGGACAAGACTTTCGGGGAGAAGCCCTCCCCGAGTGTTTCAGGGCGAAGCGTCGCCCGGCCAAGCCCCGCCGCCGTCCCCGTCTCGCCCCGGCAGGCAGAGCGGCGCTGGCGTGAGCGAGGCGCGGGGGCCGCTGCGGGACTACGGCTCCCGGCATGCAGCCCGGTGGCCATCGCCCCTGCGGGGTCGGTGCCGTTCGGGTGCCGGGTTTTTGGGGGGCCTGCTGGCGGCGGCACGGCTCGCCGGGGGGGCTCGGCCACAGGGAGCGAGGCGGCGCTTTGGTTTCGCTGCTGGGGTTTGTCCTGGCAGCTGCCTCGCAGCTGAGCGAAGCGCCCAGGCCGTGTGCGCTGCTGCCGGTACGTGCCGAGCTTTCCCCGTCCCTGCATCCCCCCGGTCCCTCGGCGTTTTCAGGTCTTGCTCCCTCCTGGGCTTGAGGAGAGGGGAGGAAGCTCCCTCCCCAGGTTCAGCTGGCCTCCGAGGGCGGGGAGGCACATCTGCACTGCTGTCTTCCTCCTTTTTGTCCAGCACCAGCGTCTAGTCCTGGCATGTCTCTGCATAGCAAAGGGCAGAGACACCCAGGCTTGATTTTTTTTAATTTTTTTTCAGGTTTTCCTCCTGATCCTGAGGATGGTTTCAGGGGTTGGGCAGTGATCTGGCTCCCGAAAGTTGGTTTTCCTAGACTCCTGACGCTTCCCCAGCCCGGTACCTGCCCTTACTGCTCCGTGCCTGCCCGTGCTTGTCTCCTTTCGGTGCTAGGTCTGGTGGCATCATCACGCACAGTGTGGAAACCCACAGTGCCTGGGGGGCAGGATGCTTTCTGGGTACAGAGCGAGGAAACGTGTCGTCCCTATGCATGTGGCAGCGGAGGTAAAGGGAAGACACAAAGCTGTACGGGTTAGGAAAATGGTGTTCTGGTGTTCTGAGAGGACTGTCAGCATGGCTGCGATCGAGTTATCGGAGACTTCCCTGGCTGGAGGAATTAATGAGTCGGGTTTGAAGCAGGACAGGTGTGAAGGGCAACGCGGGCGAGATCCCAGAGGGAGTCATTTGTACGCTAGCAGATGGCTCGTGGAGGATGTCGTGGGTGATTCTGCAGCGAAAATCTCCTGGAGGTTTTGTCTGATCCCTTCCCATCTCACACCACAGCTGGGACCCCCTCCCTCCAGTGGGTCGCGTGGGTCCCTGCACCCGGGTAACAGCTGCGTGTTTCTGGTCTGCTCTCCTGTTTGCAGCACCTGGCAGCTCTGCTTCCCGGGGCAGTCTTCTCTGAGCAGCTCTTCGTTTGTTTTTCCATTTCTCTTGTGCTCACAGGTAAGCGAGCCAGGTTGCTGTAACCTCCAGAGAACCTGGCCTCAAAACATTTGAGGTTTGCCCTGAAAACTATTTTATTTAACTGGGAAGCTGCCTTGCACACATCTTTGTCCTCTCTTTGCTCCTCTCCTTCGTGGTCTCCTTTTCTTGGCCTCTCCAGTGCTTAGCAGACGATTAATTTTCCCCGTTTCTGTCGCTATCCCCAGCTGATTGTGAACCCTGTGATAACAGCAGCCGAGCTCGCGTGCTCTGCATCTCAGAGCTGCAGGACAGGCCGGTGGTCTGCAGCCACGGCCGCCTGCCTGGTGGCCTGGACCACCCCCAGCCGAGCAGTGCGGTGGCAGAACAGCACTTGGATGGAAGCCTGCGGAGAAGTCCTGTGTGCTGCAAGAAGTACAGTCAGCGATTCAGCTGGAAGTGCTTTTAGTAATGAACCCATGTCCCGGGCCCGGGCTGATGCCAACACTGTGATTGTTGTTGGAAGTTAACAGAGACGCAAAGCCCTTTGTGCAGGAGCTGAAGTGATAATCCACATCTCCTGGCCTCAGCCCATGGGGGGGTGATCGCTGCCTTCCTCGGAAGGGTTTCTGCCAGTCCCTATCGGATGGATCGCCCTCGCTTCCTGTGCCACGGCAGCATGTGGGTGGCAGCTCTTCAGCCGTGTCTGAGGCAATTCTTGTCGCTGGCACGCTCGTGCTCACAGCCTTCCGGTGTGGAACAGCAGGGAATCAGTGGAGGCTTTTAAATGTGTATACAAACGTATATATCTTATATATATTTATATGCACACGCACAACTTGCTCTTACAAGGGCTTGTTCTGCTTGTAAGCTCTCTGAAACCGTATCCCTGGTGACTTGGTGACCAGCAGCACAGCATCCCTGTGGCATCTCTCCTGGGACACTGGCACGGGTTGACCTCCCAGCTGGGTAGCTGCGGGTAACATCAAGCAGCAGCTTTCTGGGTGCCTTCACGGTCATTTTATGGGCCAGTGCAGCAGGAAGCTGGTGTGTGGGTGCCTCTGTGTGTCACGGTGCAAAGGCTGAGCCCGTACCGCTGCAGAGCAGAGCGTGGCTGCAGGGGAGCAGGGACTGCCCCCAGCCAGCTTTTGCTGATCATCTGAGTGACCAGGGGAGTCTGAGGCCTGGTTTTGGGGAGGCTGGTGCTGTCCTGGTTTTCAAGGACATCACTTCTGCACAGTGCTGTCTCCGGTAGCCTGTAATTGCAGCACTGGGAGCCCAGGGAAGAGTCTTAAACAACGTCTTTGTGACAGTTTTGGCTGGCCTCGCGGAGTTTTCTATAAAGCAGTTGTCGCTTCCCCCCCTTTGCTGTAGCCTGGGAAACGCTGCAGCGTCGGGTTTGGCTGGGTCTCTTTGGGTTGCTGAGAGCGCTGAGTCCCCCCGCAGCGGTGTTTGGCCCTTCCTGCCTTGGCTGTGCCGTGAGGTTTGGTGGGCAGCCTGGGGAGAGCAGTGCAGAGGCTGAGCTTGTCCCTAAACCCTATCCCGCTGTGCCCATGGATGTACAGGCAGCGCCCCTGTGGTGGGGCAAAGCCAAGGCTTCCCCCTGAGTTTGGGGAAGGGAAACGGCGGCAGCGACCTCGGCAGCTGTCTCTTGGATCCATCTCTGGCTCCCTGAGGGAATCAACAGCACATCTGCCTGGAGCAGTGTTGTACACGGGGTGATAACTGGGACCACAGGGGAAGGTTGTAGCCAGAGGGGTGGCTTTAGCACGGGTAGGAGATACGGTGGGGTCTTCACGATGCTGGTGGTGCTCAGGGTCCCTCGGAGCTGTGCGTGGGCCATAAAACTGCTTGGCTTGGGATGTGAGCCATTGCTGACCAGCCAGCACTGGGGAGGTCGTCTTGTGTGGGCAGGTTATTTCTCAGCTGAATTTAACGTGTACCTTTAATGTGTATCACTTGTCTTTCCAGGTGACCCAACGGAGCCAAAACCAGCAGCCCCAAGACCACGCTGCGGGTGCTGAGAGCTGCCTTTCCTGTCTGCTTCAGCCCTGTGCCCAGGTTAGCAGTCATTCGATCGTTACCGGCTTCTCTTCCTTCTCCGGGACAGTTTGAGGAACGCTGTGCTTTCCTCCTGCCTCCCCTCAGTACCCCGGGGACAGCTCAGTACAGCGGGTGTCATGGAGCTGCTCACACCCCCGGGCTGTCAGGGTGGCCGAGGGAGCCTAGGTGGGTGTCACCTGCACTGCTAACACTGCTGAACTCTGCACGCAGTCACCAGTCGGAAGCTCAAGGGCAGTGTATTTTAAACCCTTGGGAACTTGCTGTCTGTGGTGCTTGCTGAGCTTGTACTCCTGTCCACCAGCAGTATGGAGCAGGCAGATTCCCCAGCTGCTGCTCTGCTGCTTGCTGTCCTTCAGCTGAAAAAAGAGAGCTAAGGCTTCACCCAGAGTTCACTACGGGCACAATCCTGCTTTCTGTCAGAACCAGTTGAGCTCTGCCTGCATTTTCCCAAGGCTTTGTACTTCTAGGAGGGAGCCTGGCTCTCGGCCATGGTGTATCAGTGAAGAGTTTCCGGAAGACTGGTAGCCTTTGTGTTGCCACTGACCAGAATTGTGAAGGCCTCTGGGAAGGGAGCCTTCACCTGCGCTTTGGTTTTTGGAAAACCGCAGCGAGGCTCTCTCTTGGCCCAGAGCTCAGGTGCAGTTTGGCCAGGAGAGGTTTCGTGGGGAAGCCGCCGTTCAGCGCACGTGACTGCCCGGGCTGCGTGGCTCTTCCTCTCGGCGACTGCCAAGGAAGGTTGGGGCCAGGCCAGAGACAAGTGTAGGCTGGGCCTCGGGCCATCTTTTCCTTTTCATTACCTTCAGCCTGATGCCGAGGTGGAACCTGCAGGCAGTGGGGCAGGGGTAGATTCATCTGGTGGTTAAAAGGAGGGGGAAGGAAGGTGTCCTTCATTCCAACTCCCCGTGACATGGGGTGGTGGCAGCAGAGCTGCCCCTTTGTCCAGCTGAGCTGTGGCTGGCACTAACGCCTGCTCCTTGCTGGGATCCTACATCTTTCTTAGTGATGGAAAAGAGATATATTATGTGGCTTCGACCAGAGAAGAGGTATATTTTGCGGGAGCTGCTTGCAAATCTCCATCCACCAAGCTTTCAATACTCTCTCAGGGCTCACCTTCCTTGTGACAAGAGGCATTTTAACACAAGGATCACCATCTTTGATTGATCCACTCTCTTTTTTTTCTTTTCTTTTTCTTTTTTTAACTTTTGACCAAATAGTTTGACACCTCCCAAGACAGCAAACCTCTGGTATGTGTAATGCAACAGCTTCTTCCAGTACCTGGCCATAGCATGAGCCTCTTCCCTCTGCCTTGGATATCACCTACCCCAGGTGATATCAGTGAGTTTATATTTGGGCTGAATTAAGTTTGTTAGCTCAGATCAGTGCAGCTGGCAGTAGTCTGGTACAGCTGGCAGACCCTTGGATAGATTTGCAGTGCCTCCATCAAGAAGGGGATGCGATGCCCTGCTGTCAAACTCGGAGCTAATAAAACCGGGGTTAGATGTTCACCAGAAAGTGGTCAGCCTAGCATCAGCCAGCCTGCTCTTAGCATGTTTGGGCTGCCGTTGCCCCTTGGTCATACCAGTAGGTCCTCTTTCCACTGGAAAACTCAAGGAAATGCTGCTCCCCCTCCAGGGTTGGGGCCTGGGTTCCTCTTGTGTATTGGCACTGGAGTTATGCAAGGAATCCCCTCTTTGCCCTACTATCTCTGCTGCAAGGAGGGCGGGCATTCAAAGATCCTGTTCTTGGGAGTGTTGGGACAGCTGGATCCTTGTTCAGTTCTCGCTGCTCCCAAGAATGGAGCAGAGGATCATCTGCTGGGGCTAATTTTAGGCCTCCAAATATTGCCGATGTCCCTCTGAGCTCCTATTTGTGTGCAGTCCTGCTATGCAAGAGTCCTGTGTACTAGGGTGTAAAGGTTTTGCAGGGGCACAGTGTGCTGGGGATTAGGAAGAACTTTGAATTCCTCACTTACCTAAAGTGTCTGAGCCAAATCCTTTCCATATTGGGTGTAGGTGTGACCCTCCTTTTTTTCATCCTCATGCCAAGCACCCTTTGGACCTTGCTTAGTGGGTGCCCACGCATTGCGTGCCTGCAAACCATCAGCTTTCCAGCCTTTGCCTGCCAAAAACTTAGCATCCCTCTTGTTCACAGCAGTCAGTTCCTGTCACCTTGGATGGATGCATCCAGCACCAAACGCAGTTTTCTGTGAAGGCTTTGGGTGTGGAAATGCTCCGAGGCCCGTGAGAGCAGGTCTCTGACCTTCTCTGCGTGGCTGCGTGGCTGCACAGCAACTGCTGGTGACATCCTCCCACCTAGCGTGGCACAGGGTGAGGCCTCCGGGCCTCTCCCTTATCTACACACACGCAAGGCTTTTCAGCCCCTCTGAACTTTCTGGTTTCCACCTGCTCAGGCAATTGCTGTCATGTCTTTCAGCCAAGCTGAGGTTAGCACCGAGCTCTGCCGAGTTCTGCGTCGAGACAAGATGTGGCTCTGTTGTTCTGGCCCATCTTTATTTTTAGCCTGTGTAAGACTCGTTTGATGGTATCAGAAGGAAGTTGCACGTTCTCCTGAGCTCCATGACTCATCCTGGATGAGGACCGAGGCTTTGCTAGCTTCTGCCATAACCCTCAAGTGATGTAACCCGTTGTGGTGGGCCCTGTGCGATCTGGGGAAGGGCAGGGGAGGGAGGAGCAGCAGCAGAGAGGGAAGCAGAGCTTTTAAAAGTGTTTTATCCATCTTGTTAAGTCACTAAATGAATTCTTCTGAAGATACTGGCGGGTGTCACACCTGAATGTGGCTCGGCAGGGTCCTCTGTCTTTCCTTGCATCTCGTGCCTGTGTCGGAGAGGAGAAAGGGAGAGGAGCTGTGCTTGCACGCTGGGCTGAGTAACTGTTTAACAGCACATAGCAACAGCAGACAACAGTTTTTAGGACAGGAAGCGAATCAGGATCTTGTCTCCTGTTCAAGCCACAGCGAGGTTAAGTGCAGCAGAACAGAACTGCCTAAAGTGGAAATGGGCTGGGACCGGAGAGCGGAGACTTGCCGCCCTAGAGACCTCCGCTGGGCTGCGGCGAGAGGAGCCTGGGACCTCTGTTTCCATCAAACCTGGTGCTGCCGCAAGGTAGAAGGAGCTGCAGGGGGCTTTCTGACGTGCAGAAAGCCGCACGTTGTGCTGCTGGTGACAGCGGGAGGTGGGCAGGGGCTGCGTGTCACTGCGGGGACGCTGTCACCCAGGTGGGGCGATGCGCCTGGGTCCGGCGCGGGCACCGTGCCCACCCGGTGGGCCGGGATGGGGGCTTGTGGGGTCCGCCTGCCCCCTCTGCCCCTTCTTTTTCCTTGGGGTTTTTTGGGAGCACGTCAAGGAGGTTTGGCTGTGGGATGGCGGGGAGGGGACAGCAAGGCTTGGGGGAGCAGAAACAAAGGAGGGAAGCAGCGGGGCGTGCTGGGGGTTTGCCATGGCAACTCGAGCTTTCGGCAGCCTGTGCCGCGGCGCTCGAGCAGCCACCGGGCCGGCCATGCATCCTGCTGCAGCCCTGGATGCAGCCCTGGAGCCCTCCTTTTGTAGGCTCGGTGCCCCCCCCAGCACCCACAGCCGTCCTCCCTGGGGAGCAGCCGCGGGGCGAGCGGCCGCGGCACTTTGTCCGGCTCAGGCAGCTCCTGTTTGCTCGGGTTGAAGCCTTGAGTTGCAGAGCAGGCCCAGCCGGAGGGAAACTGGTCTCCTAAGCCCTCTCACTGAATCACGGAGGGCAGCGTGGCGTCCTGCTGCCCTTGCTCATCCTCGGTTAATCGATGTAAGTGGGTCCTGCTGTGCCTGCATCTTCCAGAGGTGCCGGGCCCCGTACCGCGCCGTCCATCTCGCGCAGCCGGTTTGCCTTGCTCCGGGGTAGCTGTACGCTGATGGGGAGCGAGCAGACACTGATGAGCCCTGTGATATGGTCTGAGACCATTCTCTGGGCAGGTAAGGGAGGCGTTGAGCAATTCTGAAGCTGCTTTCAGGCAGACCCCTTGCCAGAGGCTGGCAGAGGGCCAGCCCCTGGTACTGAAGGAAGCAGGGAACATCATTGCCACTTGCTGCGTGCAGAGAAGGGGTCAGGAAGCCAGGCTCCAGCCTTGCCATAATGCGAGTGTGTCTGAGACCTGACCTGTCGTATGTCAAGCGCCTAAAGCCTTGGGTGTGAGCCAGGGGAACGGGACTGGCTGGTCGCAAGCACAGCTTGCCCATCTCGACACGGATCACTGCGTGAGCTGTAAACCTCTCTCGTTACACCTTCCAAAGGTCAGTGCTCACAGTGAATTACAGTGCTCTGCCCCCAGCCCAGCATGAGGGAGGAAGGAGCCTGCCCTGCCGTCAGAGGATGCTCTGAACTGATGCTGGTCAGACATGTGGGGTTGTTACAGGACATGTATGCTGCCGTGGTGCCTGCGGTCAGGATTCATCTGGGACCAGGATGTTCAGGCAGAGCTGGAGGGGAAAGGATGCCCAAACAGCCCTACATTTTCTGCACTGGCAGCTGGAGCTTCCTTCCCATGGGGGGAGCTGAGGCACTGATACCTGATGTTGAGGGCAATTTCAGATCATCAGCCCGAGCACCGCTCTTAATGCACGCGACCTTCAGCACTTGGCATAAGAGTTGGCATTGCAATATGTTACAGGCGTGGACGGTGGCAGAGTGATCAAAATCCATTGAGCCAAGCAGTAGTTCCCTCTGACCTCATTTGCACACCCTGTTTCTTCTGATCTTTCCTCCAGACTGAGGCCCCAGGAAGTGCTATGAAATATCGTGGAGCGGTGGCAGGGCTGAGTGGATAAAGCTGTGCGGGGTGTGTGTGTGTGTTGGGGCGTGGATTGCCAGTTTCTAGGGCAGAGAGTGTTTTTTTCCATTTATACAGCACCTTGCATGCCGAGATCCTTGTCTAAGATTCGAGCTCCTGGGCGCTGTGACCCGATGAGTTATAACCGTGTCATCTTTGAAGTGCTGCTCCCCGTTTTTCTGCCTCGCCTCCTCACCCTGCGCATTTTTAAGCGCAGCACGAAGGATCAGAAAAGCCCCAAGGCAGCGGGGTCACATCGGCTCCCAATTCGGGGAGGAGTTAGGTGCTCAGTGCTGGAATAAGCATTTAGGGAGAGGCGGCCAAGAGAGATTTCCTCCTGGCTGAGCTGCTGCGCTGAGGTTCGGAAAGTACTGTGTGGGTTACGTGCTGCGCTCTGCTGCCATCGCCTCGGCGGCTTTGGGACACGCACGCCTGCGTGGAGCCGGATGGGGACACTTTGTTGAGGAGCATCACTCTGATAAAATGGACGGTGACCTTTTGGACATCAGGAGCAACAATCATGGTGCTGCTGCTGAAAAACCACTGGGGATTTCAGCAGGGACATGAGGAATCATTACGTCCAGAAGAAAACTTTGCCTTGGTGGGCACTGCTACCTGCATTCCCTAAATTGTGAAAGATAGGCAAGCCCAGCGGTGCTGTACGGATTGCCCTGTCTGGAAGATGCATAAAGGGGATTCTGTAAGAGCCAACTTTTTGTTGAGAGCCAACTGAAACCTGGGGGAAGCACGTCTGGACTCACTGCACTGGGGTTTTCTTGCTGCCAGCCAGCAATGCTGTGGCTGTGCGGTGAGGGCGTAGCAAAAACAGTTAGCAGACACTTGTGTCCCTTCTGTACCATGCTTCCCTTGCTGATGGGATTAGACTGGGCCAGCGGTGTACAAAGGGTAATTCCTCAGGTCCTCTCTGTCGCAGCTGCCAGCAAAGGAAAGCACTTGTGGCATCAAGTGGCAGGCCTGAGCTTTCAATTCATCTTCTAGGAGCCTGCAAGAGCCAAAAATATTATCAGGCTTTGAGGAACTGGAACGTTCTCAGACTTTTTGTCTCGGACCCGTCAGCCTGCCTCTCCCTGCGGCTGCTGGTCTGGGTTCTAAAGGCATTTGCAGCAATTTGTCCTGGCCGGGTGATAAAACTTGGTGGAGAGAGCCAGAAGTCGTGGCACCAAGCTGCCAGCCTGAAAGTGCTCCTCTGGCTGCTGTGCCTGTTTCCTGCAGCCGAACGACTGCTTCGTGGCTTGGATGTGTGGAGGAAGCAGGCTTCAGATTGGAAATAGCCTCTCCCTTTCTCCTCTGCAGCTCTCTTCCTGGCAGCTCAGTAAGAGTGATTTATTACTGATAACAGCTCTCTCTCATTCTGTTTCCCTGCACTATCTTACTGGTAGAGTAACCGAATAAAACGCAGCGATGCTTCCTGTAGGAAGCTGCTATCAGAGGCCTGTCGTGTAGCAGAGGCTGGAAGCAAGGAGGAGCAGTTTACCAGGAAATGCCTGTGTTCGTTTCTCGGGAAGGAAAAGGCATCTCACCCCTGAAAGCGTCCTCACAGCCTAACCCCAAATGTCGCTGGTGGAGCTGCGCCAGCCTGAGCAGCGCTGAGAATGCTGCCCTCCACAGCCTGGGAAAGGTGTGACCAAGGTGGTGGTACGGGGAGAAAAGTCAAATTCTGTTCTGTAAGAGAACATCCAAGAGGAGTACCAAAAAGAAAAGGTATTGCATTTATAAATCCTTGTAAGGAAAGAGCAGGGAATTTCCTTCAGAGTGAGCTTGTCTGAAACTTGATATGTCTCAGATGTGTGTTAAGAGAGAAATGAAAAGATTGCGCTATAAAGCGATAGGGGATAATGAATTTAATCTAATATGTTGTGCCCTGGGAAGCAGAGCTGGGGCAAGGATATTGGCAGTAACATTATGCTTTGTGTGGCAACAAAAGCAAATACCTCCTGAACGCACGTCCCTAGGATGGTGAAGGGGTTTGCTCTGTAGGGTCCCCAGGAGGGTGGAGCAGGACCAGAGGACAGGAACCGGGGGGAAGATGCTGGGAGATCTGTAGATGAGAAGTGCCCGATAGCTGTGTATCTTCCTGCATTGTGAGCTTTGCATTCCCATTTGGCAGCTCTGGTGAACTGAACAGCAACGCTGGGCTCTTAACCTCACTGTGGTCACGATAAATGCAGCAGAGAAAAAATAACTTGAATAGCATTAGTGAAATGTCTGAATTGGAGCCTAAATGATCGAATCTTTATCGTTAGCCTCTGTCTTTACAGAGTAGATGGATGGTGATCCAGCCCCCTACCAGCCTTTTGGGAGCCAGGGCACTCTTCTGTTTTATAATGCAGTCTCTGAGAGTCTAATTTTTTTGGTTTCTGTGTGATATTACCTTTTCTTGGCTGAGTTCCCCTGCTGTATGCTGGGGTTGTCAGAGGGCAGGATCCCCTAATGCTAAGTGAATGACTTTTTTCTTGAGGTTTGTTTGACAGAAAGCTGCTGTTTTCCCCACATTTACTGATGGGTACCGCTGCGATTTCTTGCCCCTCCTGCAGGAGCAGCAGGGGCACTTCGGGCCAGGCCGAGTGGTGCAGAGACCAGGAGCTTTCCGTGCCACAAAGATGCTGCTGTGCTTATGCCCTCCTGCTTGACACCCTGCACCTCCCACCCGGTCCTGCAGGGATGCACTGCACTGCCCCTACAGCAAAGACACCCCTCACCCAGGGGCTGGCCAGCGGTGGGATGACAGACTAATGTGGGCCACACCGTCCTCACCCTGCTCCCCAGTGCTGCCCATCTGCTCCTTTTCCCCGGGGCAGGGACTGCACGCCGTGCCTCAGTTTCCCTGTGAGGCAGGGAGGGACAGAACCAGACTGGTAAGGGGTGGAGGGGAAGTTGCAGCAGCCGGTAGGAAATGGCATTTTGGGGTGCTGCAAGGTGGCCCTGCCCCATCCTGTCTGTAGAGGAGGTGTTTTGGGGTGCTGTGTCGAAAGCTTGCCCTGCCTGCTGTGAGGGTGCTGTTTCGGGGTGCCGCAAAGCAGCTCTGCTCCAACCCAGCCGCAGAGCTGGCATCTCTGGGTGCTGCAGAGCAGCCCTGCCCCACGCTGCCTGCTGCCATGCCGGGGATCCTGCCAGGCTGGGGATTGCTGGCTGCATCTCCCATCTCCTCTGCTCACCCATGTGCAAGGTGTAAGATCACGGGTGGTCCCGTGGCCCTGCTTCCACCAGTATCTGACTCACGGGTTGCTGCTGGGGCACGGGTCAGAGCTTACCTGCTCAGGAGGAGTCAGGAGCGCTCTCTCCTACGTGCAGGCTGCAGCGGGAGCTCCGTGGCATCCCTCGCTGTCCGTGCTTTGTAGCTTGGGGCAGAAGCAGAGGGGTCCTTGCAGGAGTGATGAGAGGAGCACACGGTCCTGCTGCTTCCTTCCTCACCCCTGTTCCTGTTTTGCGGCCCCAAATCCGCCTGCTTGTGGCACGGATTGTAATTAACCTACTAAACTGGGGACAGGCACTGTACAGAGCTGCAAACGCTTCCCACCCCAGTGTCGCTGCAGCAGCGTGGGGCAGAGTCCCCACAGGCACTGCTTGGCAGTGTATGATATTGAGGATGAGGGTGAGGATGGTCGACGGGGTCTTGTTCTGCATCCTGCAAGCCTCCAGCAGGTTGTCAGCACAGCTCTTCCGCAGGTCCCGTGGCTGTTGGAACCTGCCATGCCTCTGTGAAGCACTTTGTCTGTGAGGCAGTGTCCCAAGGGTTAAGCCACGGTCGTGGGGCAGGGTTTGTAGCAGGAACAAAGAGGGCTTTTAAAGTTGGGATAGGAATAGAGGGAAGGGATTGAGCCTTTCCCAGTGTGTTGAATTACAAAGGTCATGGAGACCCCTTTGCTGGGAGCCAGCAGCAGTTGAGGTCCCTGTTGGAAGTGGGGCAGAGAGAGAGGAGGTTGTGGAAAATGGTGAGAGCGAGTTCTTGGGGAGCTTTAAGACCAGAGTGAAAACTCAATTGTATCCCGAGACAAATGAGCACTGAACACAAGGCTGGGAGCCGGGGGGCCGGGATTGTCTGCTCAGTTCAAACCTTCTGTCCTGACGTTTTGGGGTGGCTCTGTTTTGTTTTTTCCCCTGTATCTCACTCCTTGATGTGAAAGTGTTTAAGCTGTGCTATTCCCACCCCTGCTTTTGAGGCTGTTAGTGAACGTGTCAAGCATCCTTTCTGCAGTGGGGAATTGTTTTGCTGACTGGGGAGGCTGAGAGGGGAGGACCCAGCAGCACATCGGGGTGTCTGGGTACCCTGATCAGCGTGGGAACACACAGCTCAACTGATCAGGGCAAAAATAGCAGGAGCTTCTGTCTGGAGGAGTGGGGGTTAAATGCAGGGGGACAGTCTGCTGGGAAAGATCCTGGTGTAAAGTTAATTGGAACAAAGGAGGAAGAAGGAGCCCTTGTCTGCTGGCAGGAGACCGGCTTTCGATCCATGGGGAAGTGGTGAGGCTGTCTGGGCTGAACAGACCACACTGGGGCACACATGTATCTTGTAAGTGCTATCCAAAAGTGGGGGGCAAGGGGGCACTTGCAGCTGCCTCGCACATAGCAGCTGGATTTATGGCATCACCCGTGCAGCCAGTGCTGGGGCTGCTCCCTCCTGCTCTGCGCCGGCGAGTGCTGCAGGGTGAGCAGAGGGTGCAAGGCAATGCCTGCGAGGGAGGCCCTCTCCAAAATGCAGAAGGGAGCCTGCAGGCACGTTTTGCTTTGTCAGAAGGCTTTTATATGCCTGCCCAGGCTAAAAGTGGATTTTTGCACGTGTGGTTCAGCAGGAAAGCCTAAGCCTGGTTCCTTTCCTATCCTGGCCTCCCTGCTTAGCGTCATCTGCGCTGGGTGCCCTGTGGGGCACAGCAGCAGAGGGACCAGCAGAAGAAGCAAGGGAAGGGATGGATGGCAGAAACCTCCACTTCCCTTCCCACAGCAAGGTGGGAAGAGAACACAGCTTGTTTCCATCCTGAGCCTCGGCCGGTGTGAGCCAGCCCACCCAGGATGTGTACGGAGGGCTGCAGGATGTGCTGAGTCAACGAGAGCATCCCCTTGCACAGGGAGGTTTGATCGGGGCTGCCAAGACAATAGGGGTTTGCAGCTTGCAGGAAGGGTGAGCGCCAGCTGCAAGCCACACGGTGGGCTTTCCAATTTTAGCAAACTCGGATTTGTGTTACTGACCAGAAAAGGAAGCTTTGTCCTTAAAACTTGCAGGCTGGGTTAGCAGGCGCTTGGCCATTCAACTCCATCCCTTGCCACGGGTACGCTCCCTAATCTAAGCTTTTATTTAAAGAAATTCCACATCTGGTCCTTACATTGGATCGGATGACCTTGGATGTGATTTTTGGAACAAAGGGCTGGTGCTTCACTGGGCTCTGTCTAGGAGATAGAAAGTGGTCCCAGGGAATGCTCCATGAGTGCTGGGTGCCAGCTCCAGCTATTTCATCTCCCTGAGTCCTGGCAAGAGGAGATGCTGGGAGGGGAACAGGCTCTGTTACAGCCTCTGTCCTCATGCTGGCAACTCCGGCTGGGTTGCTGCAGCCACCAGCTAAGTTAGCAGCCTTGTGGCTGCTCTGTTTTTTTCAGTCACCATGAAGGGAGATGTGGGGAGCACAGAGCCACTGTGGAAAGGGGAACTCAGAAATGAAAGGCTTGGTTTGGGGCTCCTGGAGATGGTAAATGTCCTCTGTTGACCTTGGTAGATGGCTCATTGTCAGACTAGCAATCTGTGTGCCTGCCCTTGTTAACAGGAACCATTTCAGCAGAAGCATCAACTTCACGTACTTCTTGCTGCTTAGCATCTGCATTCAGAAAGCCTGAACTTCTCCCTCTGTCGTTGCCCCAAATCCTCACTTCTCACGCTGCCCTTTGACGTCACCTGAGCAGCAGAACCATGCCACTGACTTAAAGGTGGGTGAATAAATCTCTCTGCTGACAGTACCCAGCTTGCTGCCCTGACGTGCACTGTTTCAAGGCAGTAAGGTCACTGTCACTGTACTTTGGAGGGATGCTCTGTCACTCTTTAGCCACGTGGGCTGCATAAGGGGGGCACAAGAGGGTTAAAAGGGATCCCTTGGTGTGGGAGGGATGTCAGAACTGAGAGCAGCGTGGCTGCTTCCCCTCTGATCCTCTCCCCAGCCTGGCTGAAGGGTGCTGTGGTGTTACACCTCTGTTACTCACAAATGGGGCGCCATCAGGACACTGTTACCATCAGTCTCAGATCGGAGCAGTGCCCCTGCATGTAGGGCAAGTTCTTGTTTAAAAGCTCGTGTAGGTTTTCTGTGCTCTCCTAGCCTCCCCAGGGCTTATCAGGAAGCCCTTCTTTTCAGAGCCTGCTTTCAGCACGTGCATTTAAATTGCTGGGCCTGTCCCGCTGGTGGCTGCTGGTTTGTTCAGGTGCTTACCCGGTGCTGTGACCTTGGTGGCACCGTGAGCGTGGTGTTGGCTTTGCCTTTGGCCGTGCTGATAGCACACGGGGAGCACTGCGCATCTCCCACCCTGCTGCCCCTGGGGGCACCCTGGGGAGCAAAGCATCCTGATGGGAGCCTGCAGGAGAAGCCGTGGGGCTTGTCTTGGTTCTCTTTGCCCTGAGAAGGCAGATTGTCTCAGTGGGAGATGGATCCATGAGGCTGCAGCAGGGAGAGGCACGGCTCCACAGCCCGGGCGTGTGCACGGATCCGTGTCTTCCCTGCGTGCCTGCTCTCTCTCGCATGCTCCCTGATGGATGTGCTCTGCTCTGCAGAGCTGCTCCCCAGCAGGAGCAGTGATGGGCGATCTGCCTTTTGTCACCTCTGGCTCCTTCGGTCCCTTCCAGAGCCTGAGGTCAGCCAAGGAAGCTCTCCACCCCGCAGAGCCAAACTGGGAAGAGGTGCAGCACGGGAGCACACACATCGGGCTGTGCCCAAGGCAGGTCCGCCGGGTGTCCCTCCAGCAGCCAGAGGTGGGGTCAGCCTGCCAGAGGGCTGATAAAAACCACCGGGTTTGCCTGGAAGGCAGCCTCAGAGCCTGGAGGAAACCCACCCCCAGCCTCCTCGCTCCTTATCTCGGCCGTGCTCGCGCATGGCAGCGCTCCCGCTCCTGGCTGGCCCCGCCGCCCCAACGTGGCCTCGAGCCAGCGCTGCGGGAGAAGGGGGGTTTGGCACCGCTTCCCCTGCCCTGTTTGCTGCCTCACGGAGCTTGTGGCATTGCCCTGACGCCCGCAGGCGGCTGTGGTAAAATGGGTGAGTCAGGCAGGAGGAGGGGGTGAGTCAGAGGGGAGTGAGTCAGCGGGAAGCAGAAGGCAGGTGCTGTCCCAGGGCTGTCGGGGAGCCCAAAGGTCTGGCAGCCCGTGCCAGGTACCCCCAGGAGCTGGGGGAGCCTCAGGGCTCTGGAAGCAGAGCGGTGGAGACGGGGCAGGATTCAGCTCGGCCGTGTGCTGCACTGGGCCTGGGTGAGCACTGCACTGGGTCCCTGCTCATGTCACTGCCGGTATGTGTCCGTGTCCTTGGAGGCACTGCCAGAAGGACCGGAGACGAGCACTGCAGGGGAGCAAAGCGATGTCAGGGCATCCCAGCCTCTGGAGAGCAGGGTGAATCCTTGTCCCGGGAGGCAGTGGGGCGTGCAGCTGCCTTGGGCAACCTGAGCAGGTCTCTGTCCTGGCTGGATCCTGCCCAGTAACCTTCCCCTCCACACTAAGAGAACAGGAGAGGCAGGATGGAAAAAGGAACAGTCCTTGCTGGGGCAGAGCGGGCTAAGAGGTAGGTCTGTACTAAGCCAGGGGGAAGAGCCGGGCTGGGGAGGATGCTGTGCAGATCTGGGCCACAGCTGCAGAAATCCCCTGTGGGATCTGTGCCCCTCTAGCACTGCTGCAGACCCTGGGGGATGTCCTTGGGGGGTCGTGGATGGCTGCTCACCTTCTCCAGCTCTGGGCTGTTTAATTTCTATCTAGCCCAGCTGGTCTCTGCTGAGTTTGACTCCTCGTGGTCCTGCTCGTCACGTCTGAGGGCCAGTTCCCCATGGGAATGATGGAAGTAGGGCCAGCAGTGAAAGCAAATCACTGTATATTTAGGGCTAAACTTCCTGGAGCAGGCATTTGGGATTCCCACCTAGGTATTTTGCAGCAGGTGCTGAAATAGGTACTCGGTATCTCTGACAACCAGAGACATGGATCAAATATTTGAAGGGAAAATACCCCCCGCTGGTCTGTGTTTGGGGGAGCCTCTTGTTTCAACATCCCTAAGGTCTTACAGGCTTGCAGCTGGCTCCAGGTACCTCCTGTCCTGCCTGGTTTTACCCTTGGCTGGGAGAGATGGAGATCAACAGGCGCCAGCATCCTCCAGAGACACCCAGGAGCCCTGGCCCTGTGTCGTGTCCATCACCTGCTGAGCCTGTTGGAGGTGAGGAGGGGAAGGGAAGGGCAGGCAGGCTGCTGAGTTGTGCCTGCTTGCAGGAGGCTCCAGCTGGGGCAGGAGGTGGTGGTGTCCCTCCCTGCCACGGGTGACAGCTCCCTCCTGCTGGCCAGCTTCTCAGCCCTCGAGCTCAGTCTCTGCAGATTAACCTTTTGCCCCATTCCTCCTGCAGGGCTTCCTCCTGCCTGGGAGGTTTTGGGCTCCAGGCAGGTTGGGGTGAGTGAAGATGAGGCTGTGGAGGTGATGAGGGGCTGGAGGACAGGAGGGGAGCAGTCAGAGCAGCAGGTCTGTGCAGCCTGGGAGAGGGAAAGGGGTGTCACCGCTGTCGGCAGCTGCCTGGTGGGGCTTTGGAGAGAAGCCAGAGACGGGCTCTCCTGGGAAGTGCCCAGGAACAGGATAAGAGGCAGCGGCACAAGATGCATCAAGGGAAATTCCAATTAGATATTAGGAAAAATATTTCGCCACAAGGGCAGTTGAACTCTGGAGCAGGGCCCAGAGAAGGGGGAGCAATCTCCAAATTCGGAGAGCCTCAGCCCTCGGCAGGGACAGGCCCCGAGTGACTTGCTTGAGGTTGGCCCTGGTCCAAGCAGGATTGGACCATGAGATCCCTTCCTACCTGCATCGCTGCCTGGTCCTGCAGCCCTCGGGGCACCTAGCAGTGTAACAGCTCACGGTCTGTTGGGCTGACGTGGTTGTAGGTGCACAGAGGGCTTGGAGGTTTGTTTGTCCATCCCCTGGCCGTGGCACAGCAAACACCAGCCCTTCTCCTGGCTTGGTTCACTTCAGCCATGCGGTACCTGCAGTGCTGGGAACAGAGGTGCTGCAGCATTGCCCAGCTCATTGCTTTACCCCTACCTATCCCAGCTGGAGCACCCTTCTCCCCAGAGCACCATGCTATTCCCTCCCTGCTCAAGCATTAAAGGCCAATCTCTGATACCACAGCAGTAAAGCACAGGGTGATAAACCACCCACCCTTTTCCTCTGGGAGCATGGAGCTGTGGTCTGCAGGGGGATGCTCGTGCTTTCGGGGCCTGGAGTGGATGCCAGCCCCCAGCTCCACAGCTGGAGGGGCTCCGGGGTTATCTTCCCCGTGGTGCCTGTCCCAGGCCCAGAGACGGTGACAACTGGAGGGGGAAGTCACCAGTAGTCCTTTTAAAGGCTCCAGCTGCCTGACCATCCCAAGCAGATAGGGAGCAGATGGAGGCTGAGATGAGCCCAAAGGACTGTCTGGAAAGAATTACTTGCTCCCAGTATTTTCTGTTTCTTTGCCAGCCTTTTATTCTCATGGCTGCTCTTTTCCTGATCCTGTCCTTCTGCGAGGCTGGCTGCTGGCAGCTTCATCAGCCTTGTCTCCAGAAACAGCTTCGCTCTGAGATTTATTGAGTCTCCTAGCTTTGACCCTGGTGTCTGATGCTCCAGAAGCCTGAGTCCCGCGTGCAAGTGCCAAAAGGGTTTTTAGTGCTTTCCCTGTCCTGTCTGCAAGAGTAACAGAGCAAAGGGGGCTGCGTGTAGCGTGGGCAGAGCTGACCTGCAGCAACAGCTACATGTGCCTCCCCATCTGGCAGAGGATGCCCCTGGCATTTAGGCTCCCCAGACACTTTCATGTGGGTTTTCAAGGTCTAGGACATTCCCATGAGCCCGTGTTTGTCCCCAGCTCCCTTCTTAAGTTGCTCATCTCAGCCTTTCCCTTGGGCTCGTTGCTGCTGGGCTGTGACTCAGTGCGAGCGCTGCGCGCTCCCTTCCCCTGGCCGCCTCTCCGTGCCATCCGCTTGTTGCTCAACCCTGCTCTGGGTCCTGTTGCGTTACTTGGATGTCCCTGTTACAACACTCATGCATCGAGAGCAGTGGCGTCCGCTGATCTGAGCCAACAGGCCCCTGAAATCTCTTCCCAGCTGCGTGGGTAAGTCACTGCGTGGCCGGGGACTCGCTGGTGCCTGGTGGTCCGTGGAGAGCTCTCGGCTCCTTCGTGGGCTCCCTATGAACATCATATATGGGGGGATGTCTGTGTCCCCTGTGACATAGCTGCCACCAGGGTTGGTGTTTTGGACCTGCTGGTGATGGTTAAGCTGCTCTCTGAGATCTCTGAGCTGTAGCAGCACAGCAAGCCACAGACTGCAGCAGCAGCAAGCAGAGCTTGCTTAGGGGGGTCTTCGTGTTGTAGGGACAGATGTGGGAACTCATGTCTTGTGCAGGAGGCTTGTCTGACGTGGCTGTATCTTGAACCCATCCCTGTCTGCTGTCACCCCAGTGATGATGCAGGATGCTGATATGCAGGCGCCCCAGTGCTGTGTGGTCCCTGCAGGCTGCACCTGCCAGTGTGCTGGTGCTAGCCCCTGGGTAGGTCCTCTGCCACCAAAACATGGGCCTTGGCATCCGCAATGCTGCCATCTCCATCCAACACCTCCATCCCGAGACCATCCCCACTGCATGCAGCTGCAGGATGCACTGGAGGTTTGGGGCTGTGGACCAAGGGGCTTGGGGGTTCCATGGGGTGAAGCAGGAGTTGGTGCTGCCCCACTGGCTTGAGTATGCCTGGAAGCAGGCATCCCAGGCCCTCTTGTTGTGCTTCAAAGAGGCTTGTGAACTCGTGTGTTTGCTTGGGCAAAAGTGGGAGTGTTCAGATGACAACTGCGGCACCCTTTTCCTAATGCCAGCAGAGAGTTTCTCTCTTATCTTTAGTGCTTGCTAGAAGAAGAGATTTTTGCCTTTCCCTGACAAGACACAGGACGTTGAATTCATGGTGGAAATGCCCCTTCCTCGCAGCAGCCCTCCTGGACGCATTCAGTTCTTTACAGTCAAACACCTCCAAAGCCTCACCCCGAACTTATTCCCAGCTTGTGTCACTGCGCTGGCCTTCACAGCCTTGAGACTTCCTAAATCGCAGCTGGAAAGGGACGAGTTAGGTGGGGGTGCAGGTGGTATCTCCTCCTCCTGTGCCACGTAGACGTCTAGCACGGGGAGTGGAAGAGATGCTGGATGTCCCTGCAGCTGCTGCCGCCTTATCTGCAGGCTGCAGCTTCGTGACGCCGAGCCGGGTGCCGGTGCCCAAGCACCTCCCTTGGAGGGCTCTTACAGTAAAAGGAAGTGTATCGCAAGAGGGGTTGCGGCGAGCAGGGACGCTTCCCACGGGGTCAGCGCTGCGTGCACAATCCTTTCTGCCCTCCTCACCGCAGGCACTTCACCTGCTCCATCTTCCAATCTGTAGCTTTGACACCTGTGCCCAGAGTTGCTCTGGGTAATGCAGCATCTCTGTGACTTTCTGCAACGTGGTGAGCAGCAGGGCAGGTAGGGGAAAGTGACACTGCTGTGGCTCTGCCAACTGGCGACTCGTCACTGGGTCTGGTGGGGTGTGTGTGAGGAGGCTCAGGCTGGTGGGGCTGTAGGAGGGCGGCAGTAGGGGACGGGGGGAGATTGGTGTGGGCTATGGTGCGAGCTGCAGAGATCAGGAGGGAACACGGCTCACGTAAGGAGCTGAGGATACGGGGGACACGCAGGGGGTGCACCTAAACAGGGTCTGATGGCTGCGGAGGACAGGGATGTGGGGTGAGAGTGAAAATCAGCATGCAGCCGGGGATGCAGAGCCAGGCTGCCAGGCAGAGGATGTGGGGAAGGTGAGGATGCGGGATCAGGCAGTGTGGGTGGTTGCAGGGACTCGGGGCACGGTGAGGAGGAAGGTGGACGGCTGTGGTTGTGTGCGGAGGTGGCCGGGGGTGGGTGTTGACTGAGGGAGAAAAGAGGGGGCAGCTGAGGTGTGAGCAAAGAGGTTTCCATCACCCACTGATTGCCGTGCTGACATCCCTCAGCTTGCAAAGCCTCAGCCCCCAGCCCCAGAGCACCCTGCCAGGGGCTCACGCAGCACCGAGGAGCCCTCTCAGGTCATGCTGCCCTGCGAAAGGGAGCGGACAGGATGGGAGTTAACAGTAAGTGATTTGCCTTTCCTTTAGGGTCAAGTTAAACAGGTCAGGATAGAGTTCCCCAGGGCTTCTGATGCAAGAATAACCAACCCCAGGGTGTTATTCCTCCTCTTGGCACATCAGATAGTCAGGCCGAGAGGACTGTTAATCCTCATGTTTGTGCTTCACTTAGCATGGTGACGACCTAGTCCTGCTTGGAGCTGGCAGATGCCTCCCTTGGACAAGTGTCCTGCTGAACACGTGGCAGCACGTAGGTGCCCCGGTCGTGGCCATTGTGCTTCAGCAGACGTGGTCCCTGCCCGTTGCCAGGACCCATGTGGCTTCCTGCGGCCATCCTGCGAGCTTTGTAAGCACAAACAGTGGGAAATTTCCCATCGGTTCCAGTTGGCACCGGGGTCTGGGATGGAGCCACCAGTCTGTGCGGTCACACAACGGCCGCAGTCCCCGCTCCCTGGGCTGCCACCCACGGGACCAGCGAGGGGACAGGGAGGGCGCCTTCCCTCGTGTCCCTGTGTGGGGTGGCACTTCTTTTGTCACCCCGGGGTAACCACCACCGCAAGGTCAACTCCGGAGCGTGCATGGCGCTGAGCTCCACAAATTCTCCTCGCCATAAAACTTGCACGCGTGGTGCTGGCTGCACTTTCCCCTCGGGAGCGGCGGCGCACAGCGGTGGTTACCCCGAGGTGGAAAGACACGGCGTTTGACGAAGCGAAGCCAGCCCGGAGGAATTTTCCCCTTGTGGCCAGCTGTTGTCCTGGGCCTGGCTTGCGTCCTGCAGCACTTCCCACCCCACACGTCCTCGGGGAGGGGACCGGGGCCGGCCCACCCTCCGTCCTCCCTCCGCCGGGCGAGCGGGTGCCACGGTGGGCTCGCGGGGGTGAGTAGCTGCGGTGCAGCCCGTCAGCATCCTGCTGCCTCCGCAGGGATCCTCTTGGGCAGCGGAGAGTTTTCCCCACCCCCAGCTCTGCTGCCGCTGCCTCTTTGTTTTCTGGCAGAAGCCTCCGTGCCTTTTCATCGCCGTTGAGGCGCTGAGCAGGAGCCTGCATGTGCCGTGAGCGCGTCTCGCTGGGGACGTGACGTGGGCTGCCAAGCCTGCTGGGCTGCGCATCGCCCCGCGGGGGCTGGCGGGCGGCTCCGGGGGTCTCCTTCCCATGGGCTGCCCCTCTGGCCGAGCAAGGCTTCGAGGCCGCCGCTTTCCTCCGATAAACCTCCTGTCTCGTTGGCAGCGCTTCTGCACCTTGCCACAAGTGGAGTAAGTTGGATGGGGAGGGGACGGTCCCCAGCTGGGCTCCACGCGGGGCTCGCCTTCGCGGTCCTCCCCGTGCCATCACTCCTGCTGGGCAGACACCTGAGAGGAGAGCGGCGCGGGGGGCTGCGGATCCGGCGGCGGCGGCTGAGGATTGCGTGTGCTGCGCCTGCCTCTCCGCGTATTTGATCTCCCGACTTCCAGCGGGGACTGAATTCCTGTGCTGGATTCTGGGCTCGGCTCTTGTGAAAGGATCCAATTATTTCAGAGCTTTGAGCATCTCCATTTGCTGCCCATATTTGCAGCGCCCGGGTCTGCGCTGGCTGGAATTCCAAGTGATTAACGTGAGTGTGACATCCCTCCTAGGGGTGTTATCTTTGCTCGCTGTCCCCCACCGCCCCCCTTTTCCTCCTCCAGCAGCCAGCGTGCGAGACAGGCAGGCAGAGACAAAGGTCTGTCCTCAACCTGGGCTGTCCTCCCGGTGAGCCGAGCGGCTGCTGCTGCGTGGGATTTCCCCGCTCTGCGTGCTGCGGGTTTCATGGGCTCCCGGTTTGATGCCGTAGGCTGCATCGCGGAGGTTTGAGCCTGCTGGGCTGGGTGGGCAGGGTGTGCTGCCGGCTTTGGAGAGCAGCCCGATGGTCCGGCCGGGTGCTGAGCTGCTTTTCATTCTCTCACTCTGCTTTCCTGGGGGAGAGGGGCAGCCGTGCATGGAGGGGAGGCTGCAGGGGGGGGGGGTTTGGGCAGGGAGGAAAGCCACACACAGGTGGCTGTCGCCTGTAGTATCTGCCTGCAGACCCTGCCAGCCCCCTTTCCAGCCGCAGGCTATTGTCAGCATCGCTGATGCCGAGGCAAGGTGTTGGAAGAGATCCGGGTGCGGGGCGTCAGGTGGTGCAGGGGTAAAGCCTGCGGGCTTCCCGAGCTCCCGGGGGAGCTCTCATTGTGTTATCCCGGCTCAGCTGAGCGGGAGGGCTCGGACCCCACGTAGCCTCCCACGGCACCTGCCTGTGGGGATGGGGAAGGCACCGTGGGGCAGACCCCAGCCCGTGGCGGGGACGGGGGGCATCTGGGCACCTGGGAGCTCTGTCCCGGGGCGTGTTGTCACCCTGCAGCGATGCGCTGGGAGGGTGTCCCCTCCTGCGGGCTGGGAGGGAGGGAGGGAGGGACAGTGCAATCGGGCAGAGGGAGGCGTGGGGTCTGTCCCTGGTGCTGTCCCTGGCGGTTTCCAGGAGCTCGCACTCCTGATGTGGGCACTGCCTCTTCCCGTCTGGGCTGGGGCTTCCTCCCTGCTATCAGCACAGGGGCCAGCACTAAGCGAGGCTCTGCAGCTGCGTAAATCTAGCACAGCAGCAGGCCTCCTTCAGAGCCCCCGAGAGCAGGGCTTGCCCTTGCAGCGGGGCAGGGATGCTCCCTCCCTCTGCACCCTCTCCCCTCCCCTCTCCCTTCCTTCCACCAAGCGTGAGCTCCTTCCTCCCCAGCCTGAAGCCCGGGGGAGTGCCAGGGCCACCTCCACCCCATTCACCTTTCCTTTCAGGCACTATTTGCTCCGGCAGCACCTCTCTAACTGCCTTCTCTCCAGGATTGCCGCCTCGCCCAGGGATGGTGCTGGAAGTGGTCCCCAGCCTCGCCTGTCTATATCCCTGCTGACAGCCATGCACCTGATCTCGCAGGCCACAGAGAAACCATCCTCTGACGGCAGCATTGCTGCTGGTGCTGCCGTCCTTCGGGCGTGTGATGGGAACTTTCTGCCTGCCGGCGCTTCTCAGGCTCTGCTCTCAGCCTGTGCCAAGGACCTTGTGGCTTTACATGTCCAGTGGTTACATTTTCTTCCTTTTTCTGGGTTCAGATAGGACTGGCAGAGCCCTGACTTATCCTCTAGGCAGTCACTTTCCAGCAGTTTCCGTTGCTTCTTCTCTTGCCTCGTGCTCTGCACGTACTGCGGGTGATTCTCTGCCCTCCTGTAATGCCAGCCCCTCTCCTGCCTGAACCCAGGGAGGCTGCAAGGGTTTCCTTGGCTCTTCCCAGGACAGGGAGCAGAAGGCAGTATAAATGCCAGCTTGGTATTGGTTTTGTTGTCCAAAAGGTGTAAGAAGGTCTCTCATCCGTGCCAGCCCACGGTCTTGGTGCTCTGCCCCAGGCAGCGATGCTCAGACCTGGCCATGTGTTCCCTTGTCTCACTGGCCTTGGGAAGCTGCGTGGGTCCTGCTGGGTCCCTTTGGGCACGGCTCTTGCTCTCCTCACACCAGTGCCAGGTGTCCCTGTCCCAGTGCTCTGCCCGTCCTGCCCCCAAATTACCCCCAAAGCTGCCCTTCCCCAGGTCTAGCCAGGCTGGGGGAAGAAGGGGAAGCTCTGGATTCTGGTGTGGGGAGACTCTGGCCAAACCACAGCAGGGCTGTGACCCTGGTGGCACTGCAGCACCGTAGAAGGGAATTTATTCTCCTTCAAAATGTGGTTGGTACAGAGGGAGCTCTGCCACACAGCGGCCATCCTGCTTGTCTGGATGCTGGGCTGGGGCAGATGACGGCCCTGCTGGCCCCATTGCTGTTGGGGTGGCGTGGGAGCTTGGTGTGAGCAGGGCAGAGAGCAGGAGGAGCTCTTGCCAGGCTTCCCCCTGCAGGCAAAGCCCATTCAGTCCCATCTTAGAGCAATGGCATGGGCCAAAACACCAACAAAATCACAGCTGCTTGGGCTTAGGAGGGACCAAACCTTTGGTGTGGGCACAGGGAGCCCCGAGTGGCACCTGTACAGCTCTGTGGGGCTGGGGAGGACCCAGACCTGCTCCTGTCCCATCCAGGCTGCCAGAAGCAGGGCTCCGGAGATGCCTGGCTCTGGGGGAAGAAGAAGGGAGAGATGTCCAGGTGATGTCTCCCTGTCCCTGCTGTCGGTGCAGTAGTTTGGGGTCCCCGTGTTGCTCTGTAGAGGGGCTGTAGGCTCCAGCTGGGTGCTGTAAGGGGCCCGTCCCTCCCAATGTGTTCAGGAAAGGAGCAGTGCTGTGCTCCTGCTGCTCCCTGTCCCAGCTGCGGGGCATATGAGGGGGTCCCAGGTGTACTTGAAGGTGCTTTTGGGGGTGGGCTGGGGAATCCTGGTGTTTCCCTGCACGGTGCATTTGGCAGCAGCATCTGGGTTGGCAAAACAAGGTGCAGCCACTCAGGCTGGGGGTGCACACTACTGCCCAGTGACTGGCGTGGAGATCTCGGCTGGGACAGGTTTGTGGTGTCAGCATCTCCTGATAGACTCCTTTCCTCCTGCAAGGGAGCTGCCTCTGGGGAGCAAAGGGCTCAGCCTGCCTGCCTGTGGACTTGGGAAGGGCTGTGGCTGCAGAGGGGCGTGGGTCAGAGAAAGAAAGGCGCAGGCTGAATCTGCACTTTTGTCCTGCGTGGACACGCACAGGAAGGATGTGGCTTTCTCCTGCCGCCCCATGCTGACTCTTGCCGCCGGTTTTTTGTTTCCCAGTGGCCAGGCGTGCCGTGGAAGTCATGGTGCAGATCTGCCCCAGGATGGAGGAGGGAAGCAGCTACCTGTGGTGAGAGCTCTCCCCATCCCAGGCAGGCAGAGCACAGTGTGCCAACGCTGTGATGTCCTCCTGTGGCTGCAGGCACCCACCTGCTCCTCTGCCGGCCTTCCTGCAGGGTGCCAGGAGGAGCTGAGCTTTACAAAGAGCTTTTGTGGAGGCTTTGGACCAGGGGGGTTGTTGTGCTGCAGCATTGACTTGTCCTGCTGTGAGTGATCTGTGGGAGCTGGCGTGTTGCATCTCTGTTCTGGCTGCACGCTGGCGGTGCTCTTGCCCTGGCTCTGATGGAGGTGGCTTTTGGGCTGGTGTGCTCTCGGAGACTGGGACTAATTGCAAATCTTACTGGAAATGTAACGAGGGAACAGCAAGTTTTCTGTGGCAGTCGAGGTCAGGCCACATGTTCATTGTACCAATGCAGAATCTGCTGGACCAGGGTGCCAGAAAGAGGTGCAATGGGGTGTTTGGTGCCTCTGAGCATCCCCGCAGGGATTTTGTTCATGTGCCTGGCCCTGCTGTTTCCAGCTTTCAGAGCACTGCTCGTGGTCAGGTTGTTCAACAGGACACAGACAGTGGCTGCCTGGAGGGAAGCTCCGTGGCTGAGGCTTCATGGGGAGGGAGGTGCACGGTCCCCAGCGGTGGGCAGCACTTCCTCCTTCACCCAAAGCTTCCTAGGACTGCAAAGCTCCTGAGCAGCCCCATAGCAGAGGGACTGAGGATGGAGGTGCCCAAAGGCTCCTGCCTGCTGTGTTGCACCATGAGCTGCTGCCTGGGTTAATTCTCCTCTTTGCCCTCTTCCAGGCATCAAAGCAGCAGTGCTGGTGGATCGTGACCACAACAGAGCTGTGTTGCATCTGCAAATCTACTTCACACATCAAGGGTGCCTCTGAGCAGGTGAGTGCTGTGCACGTGGAAGGATTGCTGCCTTTGCTCTGGGGGAGGCTGATGGGAGGGCATCGTGCTCAGGGTAGTGAGGCTCCTGTTCTCCGCCATCCCTGCCATGAATCTCTTACCAGAGGAAAGCAATTCCAAGCCCTTTTCCTTGTCTGTAGGGCCAGAAAGCGTCCTGTGCTGTGGGCGGATGGGGCGTATGGGCATGAGCCCAGCGGCTAACTGGAAGCCCAGAGGATGCTGGTGATCTGCAGTGTCTTGGAAAGCAGGCCATGGAATGATCACCAAAAAGAAGTAGGGATCTGTTCCTATACGCAGGTTTTCATGCAGGAAGGCAAGCAAAAGGGGTGTAAAGGACAAGCAAGATATGAGAGTTTACAGCTTAGCTTAAAGTATTTGTGGCTTAAATGGAAAGTAAAGTGAAAATACTGCCTGAGGTGACCTATAGATTCATGTGACCTTTGGATCTGGGAGAGGCTGAACTTCAGTACTGCCTTCTCTGCCTGTTTGACCCTGTGGGCAGGCAGCACCAGGCTTTGGGCAACCTGGGCTGGTGGGAGGTGTCCCTGCCCATGGCAGGGGGCTTGGAAAGGGGTGATCTTTAAGGTCCCTTCCAACCCAAACCATTCCGTGATTCCAGCCTCCTGCCCTGCTCTTGGTGAGCCTCTGAATCTCACCATCCCTCCATCTCCCCCTTTCTTTGCCCTCAGAGCTACTGTGGAGACTGAAGAGCTGGAGAGGACGGCGCAGAGGTTCGGAGGCACACCGTGATGGTGGGAGCCATTCCACGGCAGCCACGCCGCTTCTGGGGGGTGCCTGGCTGGCAGGTGTCTTCAGCGAGCTGTGCCAACGACAGCCCACGGCGGGACGGGGAGGTTGATCCGGAGCACGGTGGGGTTCTGCTGCAGAGGGGTGAGTGTGGGGGCAGCCGGGACGGGCTGCAGCATGGGGGTTACGCAGCCTCAGAGAGGGGATGAGGTTGGAAGGGGACGTCTGGGTCCATCTGGTCCAACCCCTGCCCAAGCAGGGACACCCAGAGCAGGGTGCCCAGGACCAGTCCAGGTGGCTTAGCCTTCTCCCCTCCAGGCTGAACAGTCCCAGCTCTCAGCCTTTTTTCACAGGAGAGATGCTCCAGTCCCTTAATCATCCTAGTGGCCCTTTGCTGGACCCTCTCAGATGTGGCCTCACCAGTGCTGAGCAGCAGGGACCTGCTGACCTCCATCAACCTGCTGGCACTGTTCAACATAATGGAGCCCAGGATAGCATTAGCCTCTTTGTGGCAAGGGCACACCACTCCCTTGTGGTCAAATTGGTGCCCACCACGACTCTCAGGGCCTTTTCAGCGGAGCTGCTGTTTAGGCATTTGGCCTCCAGCACGTACTGGTGCGTGGGGACACCTTTTGTTGCTTCTCTTGAAGCCCCTGGCCTCAACTACCCCAACCTGGCACCTTCTCATCCCCATCACAGCAGGGATCAAAATACCACTGGTGGCCTCAGTCTCCAGATGGTCTTGACCTGCTTGGAGAACTGCTTCCACTGTTGCACGCCTGCCCCTGAGCCTTTGTTCCACAGGAGCGGAGAGAGCAGCCGGGACAGGCAAATGGCTGTTTGTCAGGCTCTGAAGCTCCTCGGTGGGCCAGTGAATTTTCAGTAGACATCCCATCTCCTCTCCTCTTGCAGACATTTTAGGGTTTATTGTGCCAGACAGCTCACGGCCAGGATTCCCGAAACCCTGAAACTGGGCTGAAAATGGAAATAGAAGCCTTGTGCTGCATGAAGGAGGTTGAGTCCTCGAAGCAGGTGGGGATGGGTGGTATGGACGGTGTGGGGCGGCTGGTGCAGGCACCCATGGTGGGCTCTGCAGCCCCTGGTGCCACCCAGCTGTTTCAGGACTCTGGTCCAAGCTGGCAGAGCTAACTGTGACAATAATTCAGGTTTCCCCAAGTTGCACAGAGGGGTTCCTGTCCCCACTGTGGGGCTGGCAGCCTCGAAGCCAACCCTGCCTCCTTTAGCGCATGCGGCTGGGGCTGGTTTCTTTGGCAAGCGCGCAGAGATCTGGTTGCTGTTGCCCAGAGGGGTGATTACAGTCCAGAGCCCCTGGGACTGGTCTGACCTGCCTGACTCCTGTGCTCCAGAGCAGCACGAGCACGTCAGGTCCCTGACAGAGGGCAGGCCCCCTTCTCCTCACTTGCACAGACTTGTCCCTTGTAGCCTCCAGCCCAGCTGGAGACTCTTCTCTGTGCCAAGGCCAGGAGGGAAGTGCTGATCCTGCAGGTGGGTGATGCTGCGGGGTTCCCTGCAGAAGCCACACCGGGCTGGTTCCTCTTCCCATCCCCGGGGAGGGAGGTCTGAGCAGGGTGCCCACCTCCCACAGCTCCAGAAGGCAGGACGAGGACCCTGATCCCAGCTGACCTCTCTCCTCTATCTTTCCAGATGCTGCGCTGCAGCACACCCCGTAACGGGGGGCTCACTTGGACGTCCTGAGGGAGAGGGTCCAGCTCCTGCCTCTGCCCTCCCACCATCACCTGTGGCACTTTACAGTCCCCCTCCTGCTGCTGCATGGGCTGTCCTGGCTCCAGCTCCTTGTGGGGCCCAGCCAAGTGAGGCTCCATGCGGCACATCCACGCGGAGACGTCCCTGCCCCCGGAGCCCAGCGCAGACTCCGGCCTGCCCCGACCCAGCGGAGAGGCGGCCTTGGAGCCTTCCTCGCAGCGCTGCACCCACCGCGGCATCCTCATGGGCTACAACGAGACGGAGATCAAGCGCCAGAAGGTTTACCAGGTCTCCATCTTCTCCCATCTCTCCAGCTCCAACGAGAGCACGGAGCAGCGGGCAGGCAGCCGGCCGGCTGTCAAGAGGGGCTACCCCGAGCAGCGAACTCCGGAGGGGGTGCGGGATCCCAAACGAACTCACTGGGGTGGCGGGGGGGTGGACGGCAAGTGCGACAGGGGCCCCGGGCCGGCTGCCCTGGAGGATGACGATACCTTCGAGGACGGTCTGCTGGTGGAGGAGCTCTCCCTGTGCGGCTCTGCCCAGCACTTCTCCCATAGCGGGCTGCGGGTGGTGGAGCACCGGTGCGAGGGCAGCCCCGGCCGCAGCCCCAAGGCCAGCAGAGAGGACAAGCCGCAGGATGCCTCCTCCTCCTCCAGGCCTCAGCACATCGCTTGCAGTACTTTGCACACGAGAGATGGTTGTCCCGTCCCGCCGGGGGATCAGCCCGCGGACTGCGGGGAGAACGGGGAGCGGGCGAGTGGCCACAACCTACTTGACTTTGATTTGCACAATATTGCACAAACGTCCCAGCTGGACTCTGGTGGGAGGAGAGAAAAGCCAGGGAGCAGCCCTGCTCAGAGCAGCAGGGCTAGCGGAGGAGAGGAATGGCCAGTGGCGGCCAACGGGTGCAAGGAGCCCCCGGCTCCGCAGACAGTGCTCAGCCCCGAGCCTGGCAGCCTGAGCTCCCTGGAGAAGACGCCTTGCGGGAGCAGCCGGGTCAGCGGCAGCAGCTGCCCGGCCAAAAGGAAGCTGCTGCCCGCTGGTGAGGTTGTGGCCGACTCCTGCTCCGAGGACGAGAGCCTGTCCTCACCGGCGAGGAAGAAGAGGGCCCTGCCGTGCCACCCGGTGCCCACAGCCTGCCGCAGCACCGACGCCAAGGGGGCCCCTTTCTGGAATCACCTGCTCCCTGCCGCCAAGGTGAGCGTCGCTGAGGGGTGGGAGGAGGCAGGGAACAGCCTGGAGACACCCAGAGCTGTCCCTCTTGGGCACATGGCCCACAGTGGCACGGCGCCCTGTCCTGTCCCAGTGCCACAACGCAGTGGATAGTGACGAGCCCTGGGACACGTCTGTTGCCTGCCACCGACCCTACAAAAGCAGAGACACCCTGGCTTGTTGCTGCTCAGAGCCAGGATGCACTGTGCATGGGACACAGCTCCATCCCGGTCCATGTGGCCTTTCGGTGACTGTCCCCCAGCCTGGCTGCCCCCAGCACTGCCCTTACAGAGTGAGGTCCTCCAGCAGCTTCCCTCGGTTTTCCAGCCCGGTCATGCCAGCTAGCTCCATCACCCCTTTGTGTTGTGCTGCCCTTTGTGTGGCTTCCAGAAAGGAAAACCCCTGAAAAGGGGGGCACTTTTAAAAGGAAGCAGCAGTGAGGCCCTGGTTTTAATCCCCCACCCTACAGCTGTAGGAGCCTGGCTGTGGGCAGCCCGACCCTTTGCCCAGAGTTTGCATGAATCGCCTTGGGATAGGACTTTTCCCAGACTGGCCAGCGAGCTTTGTTGTACGTGTTACTGTTCCTTAGATGTGGTTTATGGGTTGGGAGGCTGCGTGCTGCACCCTTGTCTAGGGT
Organism: Cygnus olor; assembly: GCF_009769625.2. Lineage (NCBI taxonomy): Eukaryota > Metazoa > Chordata > Aves > Anseriformes > Anatidae > Cygnus > Cygnus olor. The sequence continues at coordinate 10,156,714 of NC_049198.1, read as the reverse complement.
TTTGTCACCACTTTCCTCAGCAGAGCCACTTTGGGAGGGGAAAGACCTGCCCTGGCAGCCAGGTCTGGATTTGGGCAGCTCTGCATCCTCTCCATGCTTCATGCTGCCCCACATGCCAGCCCAGCAGGGATGTAAGACAGGGCAAGAGGTGGTGCACAGTCCCTATTTGGTGCCCTAACACATTCCTTGGTTTCATGTCCCTTCCAGAGCTCTGCAGATTGCACTGCGGTCGGGAGGAGGCTGAAGAGCGGGCTGCGCCTCAAATCGTGAGTGTCCCAGTGGCTCCTGCCTCACAGCAGGTCCAGGGTGCGCAGCGATCCCAGCACCCTACAGCCTGCTGTGGGGCGGATGGGTCGGGTTGGGTTCCTGGGCATCTCCCCTCTGAAAGACTCCGGGCTGTGGGGTGGAGGGAGGCTGCTCCTGGGGTTAGGAAAATGGTTCAACTTCTACCAGGGAAAGGGGTGGAGGGAGGGACATGTCTTCATCTCCATCAGGCAGGGGAGAGGGATCTGCACCCCCAGGGAGATCTGCTCTCTGGTCCCACACTGATTCTTGCTCTCTCCCAAGGCGACATCTCCGGAGCAGCCTCCGGAGGGGAACCCGCTCCTCTGCAGCACCCTGGGCCACCACCACCGTCAGCCATGCTCTGCTGGGCAACTTTGAGGTAACAGCACCCACGCGGTGATGGCCTGCTGGGGAGGGAGGTGGGTCTCAAGGGCTCGGGCTGGGCTGGCATCGGGCTGGGAGAAGCTGAGCCCAACGGGAGCCGGCTGCTTTCTATGGCAGTTGGTATGGGGCTGGGTTGCTTGTCACCAAGGGCCTCGTGCACGTTGGCTATGTGACGTGGCAGCTGCTCACCACCAGGACAGCTCAACCAGCAGGTTCTTCTCCATGACAGAAGGCTGGTTTGAGGCCACCTATGGCTGGATGGGATCTGTCTCTGAAAAAGCAGCCAGGGTCCCTTGCGGGCAGCCTCCAGTCCCTAACGCTTCCCTCCTCTTTCAGGAGTCCATCCTGAAGGGGCGCTTTGCACCGTCAGGACGCATCGAGGGGTTCACAGCAGAGATTGGTGCCAGCGGCTCCTACTGCCCCCAGCATGCCACTCTGCCTGTGGACGTCACCTACTTTGACATCTCTGAACACAGCGCGCCCTCACCTTTCCTGGTACGTGCACATGAGCTGGGCTCGTGGGGGAGATGAGTGAGGGGCTGTGTCCAGACACTGCACGTCCTCCGGGGCTGCTCTTCTCTGGAGAGCTTGGCTCAAGCAGCCACACGTCTGAGGAGACCACCAGCTATGGCAGGAGCAACAGTTAACCTGCAAAGCAAAGAGAAAGTGGGGTCTTGGCCCCATGCTGCATCCCAGCTGGGCTCTCCGTGGGCTTTTTCTCTCTCACACATGCTGTTTATTTTGCCCCAGGGAGTGATTGACTTGGAGGCCTTGGGAAAGAAGGGTTACAGTGTCCCCAAAGCTGGAACCATCCAAGTGGTGAGTGGTAGCTGGGCTCCTGTTGCTCCCTGGGGTGGAGTTATTCCATTATCACAGAATCTTAGAATGGCTTGGTTTGGAAGTAACTTCTAATTCCACCCCGCTGCCATGGGCAGGGACACCTCCCACCAGCCCAGGCTGCCCAAAGCCCCACCCAGCCTGGCCTTGGGCACTGCCAGGGATGGGACAGCCACAGCTTCTCTGGTATTGTGCTGCTTAGCTGGGGCAGCAGCCAGAAATCTTTGTGCAGTGGAGTAGCATGGCCACCAAGGAAGCACAGTGAAGGGAGCACAGGACCCCTAGGGTGCTGGCAGGAAGACAAGGGGGCAGGAGATGTGGGGAAGGATGAGGCTGGTGGGGTGTGCATGTGCAGTGGGGATGGGACGGGAACATGGGAGTGGAGGTGGGTGGAGAGGATGTAGCTGTGGGCCAGCTCTGAGTGACCTGTGCTGGTTGTTCTGTGAGGGACACGGACTGGATAAGAGCCGAGCCTCAGGCAAAGCCCCTTGGGGCTGGTGTAGGGCAAGGACAACTCTTCTGGTCCCTTGTGTCCTCTGTTGTTGCCCCCAGACACCCCAGCCCTGTCCTATGGATCTGTTCCTGGGCCCTTGCCACTCTGACCCCCAACCCCACCCATCCTCTACCCCCAGACCTTATTTAACCCCAACAAGACTGTGGTGAAGATGTTCTTGGTGACGTACGACTTCCAGGACATGCCGGCCAACCACATGACCTTCCTGCGCCACCGCATCTTCCTGGTGCCTGTGGGGGAGGAAGAAGGGGCCACTGTGGCCCCCAGCGAGCCACCGGGCACCAGCCCGCCCCGCAGGGTCCTCTGCTACCTGATGCACCTGAGGTAGGGCATATGGGGTGGGATGGAGACCTGTCCTGGGCTCCCAGACCCCCTTCACCTATGTCCCTGCTTCCCCCAAACTTGCAGCCCCCTCTGGGTGCAGCCTGACCCCATAGCCTTGGGGAGGAGTAGGAACCAGCTGCTATTTGCACTGGAAGGGCTGCAGAGAGCTGTTGTCCTGCCTGATGACAGCCACCTCTGTCCCTCTGAAGGTAAACAGAGCGTGGCCACTTTGACCAGGGGCCACAGGAGGGGAAGCAGTTGTGTCCCCAGCTCCTGATGAGGCTGTGCTGCCCATGCTTGCAAGTCTGAGGCTCTTCCACAGAATCACAGAATCAGTAAGGTTGGAAAAGACCTCCAAGATCATCTGGTCCAACCACCCCCCTACCCCCAATATCACCCACTAAGCCCTGTCCCTAAGCACCACGTCCACCCTTTCCTTGAACACCCCCAGGGATGGTGACGCCACCACCTCCCTGGTCATCCCTTCCAATGCCTGACCACTCTTTCTGAGAAGAAATTTCTAATTTCCAACCTGAACCTCCCCGGCGCTACTCAGGGCCGTTCCCTCTAGTCCTATCACTAGTCTCCTCCCAGGTTTCACAGCTCCAAGTCGGGGAAGATCTACCTTCACGACGACATCCGGCTGCTTTTCTCCCGCAAGTCGATCGAGGTCGACTCGGGGATCCCCTACGAACTGAAATCTTTCACGGAGATGCCAAGGAACCCCTGCTACTCGCCCTGGGCCTGACCTTCTCCCTCGCCCCGGGGCTGCCGGGGAGCTCCCAGCCCGGTGCTTCGGGGAGAGATGAGTAAAGGAGAGATGAACCGCTGCCACCTCCAAGTGTCACCCTCTTCACCCACCCTGATGTCATGGCTGTGCCCCCCGCCATCACCGAAGGGGCTTGACGAGGAGGGACGGGGACAGCCCCGGCACCCCAGGGACGTGCCCAGGGCTTTCGCTGGTGCTGCTCCGAGCTGGGAGGCACGGCTGGAGGCGAGGGGGGAGGCTGCCTGTGCCCGTCCCTGGGGCACGAGCGGAAAGCGTGGAAAGTTTGTATTTATTAGTATTTATTGTCACTGGGGGGGGTGGAGGATCGAGGGCGCTGCTCTTCCCCTACAGGTGTGGGATGAGGACCCGAACAGCGGGGGCTGCACCCCCAGCCCCATGGGGCTGCCAGGGGACAGCGGGGGTGGCCGTGTCCCCCTGTGGAGGGAGCGGGCGGCCGAGTTGTCAGCGGGGGGGGGACTCTGTTAAAAGCTGGGGGGCTCTGTTAAAAGCCAGTGGCGAGGCTGAGACTCGCTGGGCGCCATCTCGGTGGTGGCAGAAACATCGGGGGGTGCGTGCTGGTGAATCCCCTCACCCCTGCGGCTGGGGAATGACAGAGGAAGGGGGCCAGACCCGGGCCAGCCTGGAGCAAGGGAGCCCCCCGCGGGTCGCAGTGTGTGTGGGGAGATAAATTTGGGGTGGGGGGAGAGACCGGGGGGGGGGGGGGGGCCGCCTCAGCAGCGAGCTGCCCCCCTGCCGGAGCGCCGCACCGGTACTTCTGTGTTGGGTTTTATTTAATAAACGTTTGGAGACCGAGCCCGGCCTCACCGCTTCCCTGATGGAACGAGGACTGGGGGTGGGGGGGGTGGCGGGGGACACGAAGGGGAACCAAGGCAAGGGGCCGCTGAGGCGGGCCGGGAGGCGGTGGGAGGGCTCCGGAAGAGGCGGTGCTGCCCGGGGAAGTTCCGGGGCGGCGGGCGGGGAGCGGAGGCGCTGAGGGAGCGATGCTGGGCCGGGCAGGGCCCGGGCTGCTGCGGGTGCGGTCGGGGCCGGGCACCGCTGAGGGGTCGGGGGGCGGTGGGTGGGGGAGGCCCGCGCGGTAACGGAGCTGGGGGGCCGGGAGGGTCTCGGGGGGGGGGGGGGGGGGGTTGTGGCCCCCTACAAATAAAGCGGGGTGTGAGGGAAGGGGCTGGGGGGGAGCTCCAGAGCCGAGGGGAGCCCCGTGAACAGCCGTGGTGCACGGACCCAGTCCCCTTTGGACAGTACATGTGCCCTCAGGGTGCTGGCTGCGAGCCTGGAGGGGGAGCAGGGGGAGGAAGAGGAGGAGGATGAGGAGGGTGGTGGTGGCTGGCAAGGGGCTGCCCGCCCGCCGCTGGGCTCCATCCCTTGCCTTCGGTCCCGCAGCGCGCCCAGCAGCTGAAGCGTTCGGCGTGGCTGGCCCCGGCACCGCAGCGTCTGAACTCCGGCCTGCCCGTCAACATCGGGGTGCTCTTCGTGCCGCAGCAGGAGGCTTGGGTGGTGGAGAGGATGGGCAAGTTCCACCGGATCCTCGAGCCCGTAAGGAGCTGATTTTCTGCCCTTCTGGGTCTGGCAGGTCGCTGTCGCTGCGGCGAGGCGCGTGCTTCGCACAAGGATTCGGGGGATGGTCGGAGCACCCGTGCTTATTCTGTCAGGCTGCGATCCTTTTAGGTGCCCGCAGACTAATTTCCTTTAAAATTGTGTGTTAAAAGCAGTGAGAAACCTAAACTCACCACGTTTGTTCTGCCTGAAGCATCTGCAGCATGTCACGTACTTGGGCTTTGTTTGTACATCTCTCTGTAGGTTGTCTGAGCTCTCTGGGTGGGAAAACTTCTGCCTGGCTTCAGGGCTCAGCTGCGTGATCTCACCTTTTTTGCAGGGTTTGAATTTTCTCATCCCTTTGCTGGATCGGATTCGTTACGTGCAGAGTCTCAAAGAAATTGTCATTAATGTCCCAGAGCAGTCAGCTGTCACCCTAGGTAAGGAAAAGGTTCTGTCTCCTGCCCTTTCCCTTTCCCTGTGTCTGTGGTGAACAACGGACAGCTCAATGATGAGAGGAAATGTCCCAGACTCCTAGGATCGTAGAATCATTAAGGTTGGAAAAGACCTTCAAGGTCATCTGGTCCAGCTATCTCCCTACTACCAACGTCACCCACTAAACCATGTCCCTAAGCACCACGTCCAACCTTTCCTTGAACACCCCCAGGGATGGTGACGCTACCACCTCCCTGGGCAACCTGTCCCAGTGCCTGACCGCTCTTTCTGAGAAGAAATGTCTGTGGACCCAGACTTGCCCATACCCATGACACTATGACCAGCAGAACCCCTGGATGTCCCGTGTGCCCCTCTGCGCTGCTCCACTTCTTGCCGTGATGAATACAGCAGGCAATAATCAATTTTTTAGATTTCAAAAGTTTTCATGTGTTGAACCAGGAAAAATCTTCCCTGTGTTTTTGTAAATGGCATACAAAAATTTTGTATCTGGTTGGTGGACTTGTCTGTTATAACTCCAGTGTTAAGTTTCTTTTTTTTCCCCTTTCTAAATCTTTTACCTGTTAAGATAGCTACAGCATGAAATGTTTTGATCTTGACACCTGGAGGTTTCTGGTGTATTTAAAAGTCAGAGTGAGACACTTTGTAGAGAATGTAGGGATCCTTCTTACAAAGCATTTTAAACAAGGAGATCTATTTCAGCTAATCCCTCTCTCCGTGCCACACTGTTGACAGCAGGAAGGAGAGGAATGACTCTGCCCAGCTCTACTAATTCTGTCAGGGGAGAGGGGGGCTGCCATGCCTTTTCTTTTCTTTTCTGCTTCGGTAAACAGGATGTGTCATTCTTTTCCTGGCAGATAACGTCACGCTGCAGATTGATGGAGTGCTCTATCTGCGGGTCATGGACCCCTACAAGGTACTGTCCCTGCTGTACTGGGGCCCAGCTTGACCCTGGACGCACGAGGCAGCTTGCAGCCTCCAGCACCCGTGGTTGTGCCCTGCAGGCTCTGTGTGTGCAGCCTCACACAGCCGGCCACCATGGCCAGCCTCTCCTGGCCTTCTTCTCTCTGAGATGCATGCTCCAGCCTCTGTCAGGCTTGCTGTGCTCCACAAGCGGGTGGGTTGCGTTCCCTGGGACTGCTCTCTTGGAGGAGGAGGTTGATGGGGGTGTCTGTGGCCAGTTTTTCATCTTAGCACAACCTTTCCTCACCTTGCCTCTTTTGGGATTCCCTTCAGCAACACCACAGGCTCTTTTGTTTTTGCTTTTGCTCCCCAGGCCAGTTACGGGGTGGAGGATCCTGAATACGCAGTGACCCAGCTGGCCCAGACCACCATGAGATCTGAACTTGGCAAACTCTCCCTCGACAGAGTATTCCGGGTGAGCAGGGAAGGTGGATACCAGCGCTGCCGACATCTGGCAGCATCTCGAAACCCTGCAGGGCCTGTACGGCCAGGCTGATACGTATAACACTAACCTGCCCTTTGCTTTCATGGCGTCTGGCTTCTGTTTCAATCAACCTGTTTGTGAATCCTTGGAGATGGGTCTTGCCTTGGATCTTTTTGGCCAATGTCCAAACCCAGCTGGCGTGATTGTGTTTCTCTCAAGTCAGCTACTATTTGCTTAGGCCCAGTGATGAGTGTCCTGGCAGACCTGGTTCAGGGGGGCTGTAACCCTTGTGCTGCATTTACTGGACAGAAGCAGGAGCTGTTTGCGTTCCTGGGACATCTCTGTATCCAGGTGTAGACCAAATGCTTGTATCAGCAATTTCGATTTGGGGCACTGCCCTTTCTAGGAGAAGGTGACCCCTCCGAGAGATGTGGAAAGCATCTTGCCCTGCCCTACACTTCTGGAGTTGGGGATTTTCTGGCTGGCCATTGCCCACGAGATGAGGTGTCTGTTTCATTTCTGACCCCTGTCTCACGCTAAGCACCTCTCCTTTGTTCTCTGCTGTTTCTTTTGTGCCTGCCAGGAGCGTGAGTCCCTCAATGCCAACATAGTGGATGCAATCAACCAAGCCTCAGACTGCTGGGGCATCCGGTGTCTGCGCTACGAGATTAAGGACATCCACGTGCCCCCCCGGGTGAAGGAATCCATGCAGATGCAGGTTCGGCTCTCTGGGTGGGCGATCTGGAATGAGAGGGAAGTTTCTTCTTCCATGAAGCATGTCTGTTCTCCATCCAGAGCTGGCAGCACTCTGGGTCGTCCTGCAGGGAGGGAAGCCTGTTGGCACTTTGTCTGTGAACACACAGCTATTGAGTAAATAATTCCCATTCTTATTTCTGCAGTGGTGGCCCCTTCCTGGTACATGCGAGCTCTGCCAGCTCTCTTTAAAATCCCTGGGGCCTGCTGGGCTCTGCAGAAAGCAAATCCCAGAGCTGGAGGTCTCCCCTTGAGAAAAACGGAGTGCCAGAGCCCAGGGCAGGCTTGGAAGGGGAGGAGGGGAAGCAGGCTGGCCTGTTAGATGTGGACCAGACTGAGGAGGGTTGTGCAGGCTGGTGGGTGCTCTTGGGAGCAGTTTCTGTGAGCTGGTGGTGCCCAGCAGCGTTACAGCAAGTGCCCCACATGGAGTCAGTGTGGTATATTGTGAGCAGCATGCCCGGGACCAGGGCAGCGTGGCGTGTTGTGGTTTGTGCTCACTGCTGCAGCAAACTGCATCTGGGAAGCAGAACCAGCCCTCGCTGGGGATCACTCAGAGTTTTGTAGCTGTCTTCTTACCCTTTGCTAAGTTGCACTTGCCCAGTAGGGACGTAGAAGCTTGTCTTTGCTGCGCTTGCCCCATGGGTGGGATTCCCCCAGAGTGGCTGTGGCAGGCAGGCATCTGACCTGTGTTTGCAGGTGGAGGCAGAGCGACGGAAGCGTGCGACAGTGCTGGAGTCAGAGGGGACGCGAGAATCTGCTATCAATGTGGCTGAGGGGCAGAAGCAGGCCCAGATCCTGGCATCGGAAGCCGAGAAGGCTGAGCAAATCAACAAAGCTGCTGGTAGCACCTTTGGCTAGAACGTGCCTTGAACACCAGGGGATCTGCACCCCTCAGTATTGCGGGGTGATGCTCCCTGGGAGCGGATTGCACTGCTGTGAGCCAGGCTGCCTCAGCTGCTCTCATTCCTCCCTGCTGGGACCCTTGGGCTGTGCTGCAGCTGGTGTTGCTTCCCCCACAGCCTGGGGCAGCAGGAGAGGTGTTGCAGGACAATCGTAGCGCCATTGTTAGGGAAAAGGAGGCGTTGCATGCACCACATTTTCTTGATGCACTTCTTGCAAGCGTGTTGTCGCAGTTCTGATGTGCATTCCGTGCTTCGTTGCAGGAGAAGCCAATGCCATGCTGGTCAGGGCCAAGGCCAAGGCCGAAGCCATTCAGCTCCTGGCGGCTGCCTTGGCCCAGCAGGTGAGTGAGGGCTCCTTGGGGCAGCCGAAGCTTTGGTGCCAGCACGGGGAGGTGATCCCAAAGCTGGGGTGGCACCTGGCTTTCTCGCAGATGCCCCCTGGCATCTTAGCGAAGAGTTTTGCTGACACCTGGGGCAGGCTGGGCATGCGGGCACGGCTGAGCTCTCGGGGGTGCGTGACTCAGCCTCCTTCCTGATGAGCCTCGGCCGTCTCTCTGCAGCATGGCAGCGCGGCTGCCTCCCTCTCTGTGGCCGAGCAGTACGTGAGCGCCTTCTCCAAGCTTGCCAAAGACTCCAACACGGTCCTGCTGCCAGCCAACACCGGCGACATCACCCACATGGTCGCACAGGTCAGTGTCAAAGGAGGGACCCTGCCTCTCGTCAGAGGCTGAGGGAGGTGAAGCTCGCAGCCCCTGTGGGGAAGGTGATGGTGCTGGGAGAGGAGAGGTGTGGACATGAGGAGGAATTCGGCCTGGTGGGTGGGTGTGAAATAGAAGGTGTGGGCTGGGGAAGCTGCTTTGCAGCATCCTGTGGGAACAGGAGGGTCTCTGTTGTGGCAGCCCCTGGCTGTGGGACTGGCCTGAGCCAGCTTGCAGCTGTAGGAGAGAGCACCCTTCTTATCATGCCAAAATAAGCTGGCAAAAATATGAGATGAGTGATGACTTTCTGTCTCTTTGAGGTGGAAGTTTGCCTCTTCCCTCTCCATCCCTGTGACCAAACAGGGCTGAACACACATTTGGGTCAGCTTCTGAAGGCACTGCTGTGCACTGGCAGGAGTCCCCCATGGGGCTGTCTGGTACTGTGGTGTAGCATGGCAACATCAGGACCTTGAACAAAGCCCCTTTAGAGTCCTCTGTGGCCCTGCCTACCTTGTGAGACCTGCCCTGTCCCAGCCCTACGTGTGTCCTGTCAAGACTTGCCACAGCCCCGCAGCAGGGACATTTCCCGCTGCCCCACAGGGCCTTCCCAGTCCCCGTAAGCGTGCGTTGTCTCTCCTCCCTGATGTCTCTTTCATTCCCTGCAGGCCCTGGGCATCTACACCACGCTGACCAAGACGCAAGCTGTGAAGACTCAGGATGAAATACCTCCAGCCCACGGGGACCCCCAGCCCCCCAGCACGGAGGTGCTGAAGGCAGAGCAGGCGACCTCCAGCTAGCGGGGCCTGGAGGACACTGGACACGCTGACAGCACAGCACCCGCGAGAGAGGGGACACTCGCTCAGGGCCTGCCGGGCTGCGGAGAGCCCTGTTCTGCTGCCCTCCCCAGTGGGACTCTCTTCTTCTTCCCTTGGCCCTAATTTTGTATTTGGATTTAATCATGTAATAAATAGTACTGGTGCTGCAGCACATCCTCGTGGTGCTCAGGGCTGTGTATCAACACGGAAGGATGCGGCACGAGGTGATGTTCATCCCGAGCAACTCGGGGGCCGGGATAATCTGCAAGAGGATTGCTCTGTGGGGCCGTGGGCTGCCCGTCCCTGTGGCTGGATTCGCGTGCAGCCTCGCACCAGGCTGGGTTTCACCTCACACGTGGTGGCTCGAGCTGTCGCTGCCATCCTAAGGGGACGGGGACTGGGGTGCACTGGGTACTGGTGCAACTGGTGTCAGCACCCAGCGAGAGCTCGCGGCGCTTTCGGAGGGGAAGGGAGAGCAGCACAGGAGTGTGTCGGGGACCCGAGCCGTGCATGCTGCGGAGGACAAACCTCCCAGGAGCCCTGCGACCCCAAGGGACTGCTTCGGGGCTGAGGCAGGGGTCGGGCGGCGGGGATTTTCCCCTAGCCCCGCCGGTGGCGCTGAATTAACTAACGAAGCCCCCGCTCTGGCTGAGCTTGAGGGAGGGTCTCGGCTCCCTTAAAAAAAAAAAAAAAGAGGCTTTTTGGAGGACTCCGCTCTGGGGAACGGCTCCCGGCCGCCGGGGGCCGCTGTCGCCTCCGCCTCGCCTCGCCTCGCCGCCGCTGGGCGCTTCCGAGGGTGGCGGAGGCCGGGCCGCGGAGGCCGCAGGTGAGCGAGGCCGGGGGGCGCCGGGGGCGGGGGGCTCCGGGGCTGTGAGGAGGGTGGGGAAGGGACCGGAGCGGTGGGGGAGGGACGCGGGGGGATTTTGGGGAGAGGTTGGGGGGCGGCGGGGTGGCTTGAGGGGGGAGTGGGGGCACGGGGTAAGGGGCGCTGGGGGGTGAGAGGTGGCAGGGGGGCGGTGGGGGGAGCGGTGTTTGGTGGTAGGGGTTTGGGGGTGTCAGGGGGGTTTGGGGGTGCGGAGAGGGTTTGGGAGAGCGGGGAAGGGGGCAGGGGGTAGGCAGCAGGCTGGGAGAGTCAGGGGGTGGTGGAGGGGAGTTGGGGTACCGGGGGGTGGCTGGGGGTGGCAGGGGGTGGTGGCAGCACAAGGGGCATTGCCCCGGGTTCGTGCAGGGGGAGGTTTGTAGGGACAGTGGGGTGCAAGGGGTGGGTGCTGGCAGGGTGGCTGTCACCTGGCCCCGGCAGAGCCGTAGGGGACTGAGTTTACCCGTTCTTCCCCGCAGGATGCAGCGGTGGCCAGTGCTGCTCTTCCTGGCCTGGGTCTGCTTTCTCTTTTTTGCTGGTATCGGGCTCTTTATGAGCGGTTTCCTGCTCACCCGGATCGAGCTCGCCAACAGCAGTTCCTGCTCAGACCCGCTTGTGCCACCGCCGTGGGACAAGCAGAGCCTCCCGCCAGGCTCCTGCTGGGTGCCCCGGCGCTTTCCCAAGGCCGTGCTGGTCATCATCGATGCCCTCCGTTTCGAGTTCGCCAGGTTTAACCCAGCCAAGGTCAGCCTGCTGCCCTACGAGAACAAGCTGAGTTTCCTGCACCACCTGGCCAGCTCCCAGCCCCGCCATGCCCGCCTCTACCGCTTCCGAGCTGATCCCCCCACCGCCACCATGCAGCGCATCAAGGGGCTCACCACCGGCTCGCTGCCCACGTTCATCGACGTGGGCAGCAACTTTGCCACCTACGCGATCCAGGAGGACAACCTGCTGGCACAGCTGGGGCAGAACGGTACGTGTGGTGTCCAGCCGGGAGGGGGAACATGGAAAACGATGGTCAGGACCTTTATTCTTCTCTCTCCTTGGTGAGGGAGCTGTTTACCACACCTCTACCCATCAGCTAATTTTTTCACCCTTGCCCAGATGTCAGTTGTCTCGGCCAGAGCTGTCATGCAGGCTGGATTTCTCTGGCATGAACTGAGAGTAGGAAGCAAATGGGAACATGGCTGGGATTTCTACAAAGATGGTGAGAAAGCCCGTGAAGGTGGCTGTAGAGGCAGTGACTGTCACAAGGTCACCACCAGGAGTGGCTGTGAGAAGCCAAGGGCGTTGCCAGAGGGTTGTGTTTGCAGTCGGGTGATAGGTCTGATAGAGGCAGAGCTGGGGAGAGGTATGTCGTGGGGTGTCACACAGGGTGCCTGCGGCTGTCACCGCGTTTTCTTTGTAGTTTGGTGCTGCCTGGGTGTGCTGTAAAGAGCTTGTTAGGGTGGGATGATGGAGTGGAGAGAGAGAACTGGGCCTGGTTAGCCTGGAAAAGAGAAGACTGAGGAGAGACCTCATCAATGTGTATAAATATCTGAGGGGAGGGTGTTGAGAGGATGGAGCCTGTCTCTTTTCAGTTGTGCCCAGCGACAGCATGAGGGGCAACGGGCACAAACTGAAGCACAGGAGGTTCCCTTTGAATATGAGAGGGCATTCCTTTACTGTGAGGGTGACCGAGCACTTGAACAGGTTGCCCAGAGAGGTTGTGGAGTCTCCTTCTCTGGAGATATTCTAAGAAATGTGCCTGGATGCCATCCTGCACAGTGTGCTCTGGGTGATCCTGCTCGGCAGGGGGTTGGACTGGGTGATCTTCAGAGGTCCCTTCCAACCTCAGCCATTCTGTGATTGTGTCACCCAGAGATTTCCTTCTAGGGCTCAGTGCAGCACGGATGTTAGTCATGCCTGTGCCTGGGGTGAGGCAGCAGCGCTGGGCTGTCAGCTTCCCTGTGCATGAGAAAGGTGGGCAGGTGCAGTAAATCATCAGAGGCCAAAAATGCCAGTAGACCCTGTGCAGGGTTATGGTTCCTGCTCCCATGCTGGAGAGGCTCTGTGAAAAAATCAAGGGCTGGCTGGTGGCAGACGGGACGGGGATGGGCAGAGTGAGGGCGATGGAAAGTTGCCGTGCTTTTGCCTTCTCTTTTCTGCATACGAAGCCTCATCACATCACTCTCAAGTTTCAGGTCTGAGCCCAGAATTATAATTTTAGGTCACTTTTGAGTGTGGGTTGGAGAGGAGCCAGTGCTCCAGAGCCTGACCTGGATCTGCCCGGGCTCTTTTCACTAACGTGGGTAATGGCATGACTCAGGTGTGCTCCCTGCTCCCATTAATTCCTTTCTTTCTGCCTCAGGAAGAAGAGTGGTCTTCATGGGTGATGACACTTGGGAAGGACTCTTCCCAAAGAAGTTTTTCCGCTCTTATTTCTTCCCTTCTTTCAACGTGAAGGATCTTCACACTGTGGACAATGGGATCCTGCAGCATCTCTGTCCAACTGGTAAGCATCTCTTCCTCCGGGGCTTGGTAACCGTTTATCTTATGCAGGGGTCCTGCTGCAAGTTTGGGGTAGGACTGTGGAATTTTATTCTATTCCAGAGTGGTGCTGGGCAGTCTCACCCATTATTGTCTGCTGCCTAGGGATTACAGTGCTCTTGCTGGATTTCCACAGATAAACCAGCTTTCAGGGCCTGTAACTGCTTCTCTAAATACTTTTCCTCTGTCTGGGAAAGAGCAGAGATTGGTAGGACTGGGGTACAGTTTAAAGCTATCCTAGAAGTACACTGGCAGGATGGAGCAGGAGGACCAGCTCTCTTCTCACATGTAATTTTGGTACATGGCTACCTGAGCAGTGCCCTAGGACATACCCAGTAGTGCAGCTATGCAGTGGGAGGCTGGGGCACAGCGCTGCGCTCAGCAGAATTTCAGTGTTGATATCCCAGTCTTGGGGAGAAGGTGAAGTGTGAGACTGATCTGTGAATTTTGTGAGATTTCAGACTCCTCTCTGAGCACGTGGGACTAGGGGAAATATTCCTTGCTCTATCTGTGCATATGTCTAGGTACATCAAAGTTGCAGCGTTCTTTTACGGGGAAGGTGGGGAATTTGCCCCAGCAATGGGTGCTGCCTTGTAGGAGAGATGCAGTTTGTCACTGAGCTGCAAGCTTGTTGGTTTTCATGTGTGAAGACTCCAGAGCAGAGGAGAGGGGCTGGGGTGACTTTATACCTAGGGACAGCAGTGGTGTGGCAGGCCCATGTCCCAGGTGAGACACAGCAAGGCATGTTGATGAGTCTGACCTGAAATACCTCCAGGGAAGGACTGTATTTCTGCATTCTCCTTTTCCTGAGCCTCCCCTTAGTTTAGCTCAGTTTATGTCAATTTGAGTTAAGGGTATTTCAAGATGACTTGGGTGACATTGGGCCATTCCTCTCCTGAGGGGTGTTGAATGAAAAATATGGATATTGGGGCACTTGCCAGGTGTTGGACTCCCCACAGCATGGCATCAAGGTGCAGAGGTCAAGAGTGTGCCTCTGTTAAAACTTTAACCGATCTGCTTGAAAGATGGAAGTGAAGATGGCAGGAGGGGAAGAATCAGCAGTTTTGAGAGGTAGCCAGACAGCCCTGGCAAAGGGATCCGGGAGGAGAACACATTCCCAAATCCTTGGCTGTTATGTGACAAGGCTTCTCTTTTTCTGCAGTGGACAGTGGTGAGTGGGACTTGCTGATTGCTCACTTCCTTGGTGTGGACCACTGTGGGCACAAACATGGACCTGACCATCCTGAAATGGCTAAGAAGCTCACCCAGATGAATGAGATGCTCAGGTGATTACCGCAGTGGTGGGGATTGCCAGCTGGCTCCTGCTTTCAGCCACTTTGGTGAGATCTTCCCAAGGCGTTTATGGATGGAGAGGCCAAGAGGGAACGTTTACTGTGCCTGTTACCACAGAAAATGTCTGTGACCGCCAGCAGCAGCTAAAACCCCAGCTGTGGGACAGTCTCAGTTGTGTAGACATACATTTGTGAGGGAATGGCAAAGAACAAGGTTTGGTTTTGAAGCCGAGGTTGTCTTCAGATCTTGGAGCCTTGGTTCTCAACCAAACCATCCGGTGGTGGTGCACGTGGAGTACAGCTGAGCCTCACTTCCTGCATCTCTAAAATAGAGATTGTCACACTGAAGCTTGGCTAATATTTGAAAAGCGTTTGGAGAACCCTGGCTGGGGAATGCTGCATTTACTGTGCAGGCTTGTGAGTTGTGCCTTTGTGTCAGAGGGCAGAATGGAATCCAGAAGTTCTGATCACACAGCGCAAAATGCTGTGGTTTTTGGCTCTGGATTGATTTCATTTTTGCTGCTGGAAGGAGGGAGTAACCTGCTTTTCTGCATGTGAGAATGCAGCATACATCGTGTCATACTTCTTGCATCCTTCAGGGACAAATCCCCTCTTTCTTCCTTAAAAGTAGGAGATTGCTCACGCAATGTGACAACAATAGACAAGTCCCTAATAGGATCAGCCTGAAATTTGTTCCTACTGGGAATGTTCCTTCTGAATCGTACTTTTTCAGAGGTCCGTTAAGGCCTTAAGGAACCAGGCACTGTTCACAGGGGTTTTAGGCAACATTGGCCCACTCTGTCTCAGGGCTCTGAGTTTTCAGTTCATTTTTGAAGCATCCATTACCCTCGTCCCTGGTTTAGTTGTTAGAGCTTTGTGTCAGCACTTAGTTTTGCTCAGGTCCTTTTGTGGGCTTCACCTCTGTTGTGCAGGCAGGCTCTGTGGGGACATGTTGTCTCCCACCTGTGCTTCTAAAGGTTGACCTTCCGTATCGTGGTGCCAGGTCCTTGGTGGAACATCTGGGGAATGACACCCTTCTTCTGGTGGCTGGGGACCATGGCATGACAGAGACTGGAGACCACGGTGGTGACAGCGAGAAGGAAGTGAATGCAGCACTGTTTGTGTACAGCAAAACACCCCTGTTTGGCACTGACCCTCCTGAGGTGAGAAGCAGCTGATCCATAGCTGCCACTGCCTGAGGTGGCATCCAGGGGGAAAACTGCATCGTGGGGTACAGAGGGTAACAGTACAGAGGGTTACAGCTCGATCAGGGTTGTTTGGATTGAGAGGGCTGGGGAGTCTGTCACCTTCCTGAGCAAGTGGAAATGTGGAGCCAGTGTTTGGGACCCAGTCACAGACCCTCAGAGGGATTCAGGCCCCTCCAGTTGTGAGGAGCGTTTGAGTGAGGCCTGATGAGCTGTCAGATAGACAGAACCAGACCATAGGACCTGCAGGCATCCTCCCTCATCTATTCTCAACACGGCTGAGCTTCCCATGCTTTAACCCCTCCTGTCTTCCACAGCCTCTTCTCTCGGCAGGGATGCCTTCCCCTCTCCCAGGGATGCGTCCCCTCTCCCAGGTGAAAGTCCACGTTGCTGTGTCCTTGCCAAAAGTCTCATTCCTCCCCTGTCTCTCCAGGAGCCCGAGGCCGTTCCCCAGGTGAACCTGGTGCCCACTGTGGCCCTGCTGCTGGGGGTGCCCATCCCCTACAGTAACATCGGGGAGGTGATGGCTGAGCTGTTCTCCGGGGACGGCGATGCTGTGTCTGCAGCCTTGCAGCAGCTCTCCGTCTATCACGTCAACGCCAAGCAGGTACAGGCACAGCCTTCTGAGCTGTTTTTCTCTTGCATGGTGACAGCAGGGGGAGACTTGCTGATAGCCCTGGGGTAGTAACGGGGGTTAGTTGTGCAGTCCCGGCTCCTGGACACGTGGGGAATTTGCTGCACACAGCTTCTTGTGTGGGAGCTGCTCTCAGCCTGCTGGAGAAGATACGATTGCTGATGGGAAGGCAGAAGTGTTTGGTGTCTGCAGTGTTTGCGGAGGAGCAGGGTGCTTCGTCATTTAAAGATGACAGTGTAATTTACTGTCCATTAATCACTGAGAATATTCATCATTGTCTGCGAGGAGTTAGCCTCATCCAGTACTGTCTATTTAAATATTTGCACTTAGTTGTCTGAGGAGGTTTCTGGCTTGATCACGTTGGTTTTTAAGAAGCGTTGGCTTACCAGGGAGGTCGTGAAAGCCTGGGGGAGAGCTAGTGCGAACGTTTGCCATTTGTGGGCAGGGGCAGGCTGATTCTGCCTGCACTCTGAGGCGACTGGAAGCCATGTGAATGTGTTTTTGGGATTGAGCTGATCTACACTGCTGAGCAGCTTGATGTTTGCACAGGTGCCCTGCCCTGCTAATGCCCTCTTAAGGCTTTTCTTAAAACTTTGGGATTACAGCTGGCTCTGTTCCTGTGGTCTTGAAGTAAGAGGCAGAAGGAGCTCTCCTTAGCCTGTGGTACAATGCATTAATGTACCTGTACTCAAAAAGAGAGAACAGTTTGTTCTGATCCACTACAAGCTATTTAATTTGAAGTTTATCCTCAGGAGAAAAAAAAAAAAAAAGGGAAGGTGAAAGTGTGAAAGTCGACATTGGGCTCAGAATAATTCCATTCTGAAGGGGTTGTGTGAGGAAGGTGATGGTGAATCCCTTTCCCAGTGCTGCTTTCTGACCCTGTGTGCTCTCTCCTGCTACAGGTGGATCGCTTCCTGCGCTCCTACTCGCTCGTGGCTCAGGACCTGCCAGCAGAGCAGCTCCAGCGCCTGCAGGAGCTCTTCTCCAGCGCCGTGGAGGAGCACACTCAGCTCTTGGCCCAGGTGCAGGGGGCGACGCTGACACCTCCAGAGATGGAGTCCAGGCTCAGAAGCCTCATCAGTCGCTTCCAGCTCTATCTGCGGGAGGCACGGGCTGTGTGCACCCAGTCCTGGGCCCGCTTCCATCCCCTGCGTATGGTGGGGGGCTGTGCCCTCATTGCTGCTTCCTGCTTGCTCTGCTACGTGGCCTCAGAGCTGGCCGCAGTGTCAGACTCTTTCTATCGCAGCTGCCTCCTTTACCCATTGCTTTGGGGCCTGGTGGTGGCTGTTCTGCTAGGTCTCGCCTGCACGTTCACCCAGGAGGGGCTGGATCTCCTCCTGCTGTCGTCTTGTGCAGCCGCAGCTTCTCAGCTGAGCTTTTTCTGGCACTGGTGGGGCCGACATCCCAAACGAGCCCGTTTGGTGGGCAGCCAGCCACCCTTGGCCAGCATTGGCCCGAGGCAGAGGCTGCGAGCGTGGCTGGTACTGGCCTTCCCCATGGGCATTCTCCTTTTCCGCTGTGGAGCTATGTTTTCCGATAGCTTTGTGGTGGCTGAGGCCCGGGTGGCCCCATTCCTGCTGGCCTCACTGGTGACGTTGCTGGTGGGGAAGCTCCACTGGGACGGTCGCCTGACTGTGCCAGAAGGCCCCAAGCAGCAGCTCCTTGGCTTTTCCTCTTACCGGAAAGAGAGCTGGTACCTGCTGTGCCTCGTGGCCGTGCTTCTGGTCTGCGTGCGCCTCTCCGGTTTCTTCCACCAGTGCCGTGAAGAAATCCCTCAGTGCCGGCCCTCTGTTTTCCTTGCGCCTCTTGCCAGCCTGAGAAACACACGGGCCAAGAACCTCTTCTACCTCCTGTGCGTGGCCTTGCTGGCCGGGATGGTGTATGCAGTGCGGAGCTGGCTGCGACACTACGGCAACCTGAACAGCTCGGACCCCCTCGTGCTCTTTGTGCGCTGGGGTTTCCCACTGGTGGTCCTCTGCATTGCCTGCTACTGGGCCGTTGCCTCCAGCGCCGAGGACTCTCTCGGCAAGCTGCAGGAGCTGGTGCAGGTGGCAGTCGTCGCCTTTCCCTGGGCCGTCTACGGGTTGACGTCCGTGGGGTTGCTGCTCCTGCTGTGCCATCCCATGACGGTGTTTGCAAAGGACACGCGGGAGTCGGCAGGATCCATCGTCACTCCCTACCAGGGTGTTCCCAGCTCCGAAGTCAACTTCCTCCACGTCATACCTCAGATCTACAGGAGGATGCAGGAGTCTCAGAAGAATCGCCTGGAGCGGGGCGGCTGCAGGGCCACGGTCGCAGCGTATGGGCTGGGCAGCGTGTACTCGGCGGCCCTAGTCATAGCACTCACCCTGCTGGGCTTCCTCTTGATGCTCCTGCACAGCGAGCGGCTGAGTCTCGCCTTCCTGCTCCTCTTCCTGGAGGCCTTTGTGCTGCTGCACATCCACGCGCGTGCCAGAAGCCTCGCAGGAGACACTGGTGAGTTGGGGCTCGGTGGAGTGTCCTTTGGATGTGCACCCTGAGCCCCATCTGCAGCAGCCTTGTCCTAATTCTGGTGGGAGAGGTGGGGCCCTGTCTCCACTCCTGGGGAACGGCAGTGCACTGATCCTCCTTGGAGGATCCTCCTGGTTTCTTTTAGACTGCTTAAATCCTGTATTAGAAGAGAAGTGGGAGGCAATCTGGGAGAAGGAGGCAATCCTACCCCCATCCCTTCTCACCAGAGTGTGAGCAGCCACCAAGCCCATTGCCACTGACAGAGTCCAGGAGCAGGGTGGGCAGCAGAGGGAATGCCTGGCCACTCACCGTGTCCTGTGCTAGCAGTCTGACTAGTTTCTGTGTCTCAGAAGAGTGTGTGGGAAGGGAACCTGGAAGAAAACCTAGTAGGCTTCTTTGGATCGTCTTGTTCCTTGATGCTGATCTCTCTCCGCCCCCCCAACCTCTCTTCTCCTCTTTCTCTCAGAGTCTTTTTCAGTGCCCTGGTTTGCAGTCATCTCCTGGCTCCTTGCTGCTTCCCAGTTCTTCTATTCCACGGGCCACCAGCCCATCTTCCCAGCCATCCACTGGAATGCAGCCTTCGTGGGCTTCCACCTCGACCACAGCACGAACCTCCTTCCTGCTGTGCTGGTGGGCGCCAACACGTTTGCCTCCCATATCCTCTTCGCAGGTAAATCAATTTCTTCCTGGGCCGTTGAGCCTGAGCAGGCATGGCTCACTGCTTTGCCTTGTCTGGAGGCCTGCAGGCTGAGCGCGAGGTGATGAAGGCTCCGGCACCAGCTGAACAGCAGCATCCTCACTGTCCCCTTCTGGGGCCACAGAGCTGCCCGTGGCCTGCAGCCTCCATGCAGTTGTGCCTGACCAGCAAGCTGGAGCTGGGGTATATGCGTCCTGCACGTCCAGGGCATGACGGCAGAGCCTAGACTGCTCCTCATCTCCTGGGCTCCCGGTAACTTCATGTGCCTTTGTCCTTGAGGTAGTTGGCTGCCCTCTGCTCCTGCTTTGGCCCTTTGTGTGTGAGATGCCCAGCTCACAGAAGAAGAAACCCAAGAAGGAGCCCCAGGAGGAGCTGCAAGAGGTGGAGGAGCACATGATGGAGATGAGGCTGCGGGAATCCCCGGAGAAGTTCTCTGCTGCTTTGCTGCAGCTGGGGCTGAAATACCTCTTTGTCCTCGGGACACAGGTATGGGCTGAGGCGGGGTGGCTGTCCGAGAGGAAAACAGTGTGCTGTGAGAATCATGGGGCACCCTGACATGAGAAGGGGCTCAGCCAGGGCAGAGACAGACCCAGGGGTGATACACCTGGTTGCAGGTGGAAGAGGAGATGCACAGTTCCTCTTCTTAACCATGCAGTTTGCCTTTTGCTTTGGGAAGGGCTCCAACATGGAAGCAGAAGTGCGGATTAGGCTGCTTTTCATTTCCATCTGCCCAGAGTAGGAACATCTGTTCAGAAACTGCAGGGTTGTAGTCCTGCTCCCCCTCATCCTGATCATGCATCTCTATTTGCACCAGCTCTGGTTTTCATCTGTTTTCGTGTTGTGGTGATGTAGGGAGCTCAGCATCAGAAATCTAATCCCAGGAAAGAAGTGAGTGGCTTTCTGGGGTTTAGCCTTTCAAATCACTCTCCTGTGTGGTCAGACCAGGGACAGTGCAAGGGAAAGGGCAGGCCCTTGCAGCAGGACAGCAGGAATGTCCCTCTCACCTCCCTGGTGCTGTCCCAGACCAGCCCTTTCCTCAGAGGGCCTGTGTGCACCATGAGCTTTTTGTGTTTCCTGGCTTGAGGACACAAAGGAAGGGAATCCTTTGGGTTGCTTATTTCTGATGTGTGCCATACCAGCCCATCAGGTGTGCACGGTCTAGTACCACCTTCAGATGTGAATGTACTGCCCAGGAGGTCTCTCCAGAGTCACTTGTAACTTGTTTTTCCTGGTCTCCCCCACAGCTTCTGGCCTGTGTTTGTGCAGCTATGATCCTCAGGAGGCACCTCATGGTCTGGAAAGTCTTTGCCCCAAAGTAAGTCCCAGGAGTTGCTCCGATGCTGGGTGAGGGCTCATATCTCTGACATCTTGGCTAGAGTTCACAGCCAGTAATGCTGGAAGTGACAATATGATTCATCTTTCATGACTTTTTACCTAGTAGGGGCTGTAGGAGTGTCCCTGACTAATTCTTGTTTCAAGTTCAGAAGGTGGATTCAAGCTAGAGCGTTAAAGTTTCTCCTTATGTTGATTTCCAAGGACACTCAGAGCCCACCTGGAAGCTAGGAATATTCGTGTCAGGGAGGCAAAGGCAGAGGTATCAGAGCACAAATGAGATGCAGACCTTTGGGATAGCAGGCATTTGGTATGTCCTCGGCCTCTGAGGATTTTCATATCCCACTTGGGTGTCTTCCTGAACAGCCTGTAAACTAGTCAGGAGCCAGAGGCATGCTTTACTTCTAGGTTGCAGGCAGCATGCACTGCTGGGGAGTGAGTGTAATTCAGGTTTTAGGATCTGTGATGCTAGCAGCTTCTCACTGTCAGGGAAAACTGTTCGCTGGGGGTGAGCAAAGCATGCTGGCTGTGATATCCTTACCGTGTCTGTTGTGCCTGCAGGTTCCTCTTTGAGTCGCTGGGCTTCGTGGTGAGCAGCATCTGCCTGCTGCTGGGGATCTCCCTGGTGATGCGTGTGGACTGTGCCGTCAGCACCTGGTTCAGCCAGCTTCAGCTCAGGTAGCGGTGGAGATGTGGGGATCCTGACCTGCTCGTCGGCCGAGGCTGTGGTCACCTCCCTGCTTCCCTGGGGCCAGGAGGGATACACCAGCCGCCAGCAACGAGTGCCTGCCGACAGCAGTCGGGGATTATTATCTCCAGCTCCCTGCCTCAGCGACGCACAAAAGGACCGGTGCCAGCTGTTCCCCGCTCGCCGCGATGCTCTGCGGGGAGCGTGTTTCTCAGCGGTTGAGGCTGGAGCTCTTGCTGGGAGTTTGTTAGCAGCAGGAGGAAGCCGAGAAGCAAGAGTCCTGAAGTGCTCCTCTGGGGAAACACCGACAGGAGGTCTTGCTGCTACTTTCCTGACGATTGTCCCCACTGTGCAGCTGGTAGGCTGCAGGGGCCGGCAAGGTGCCTGGAAACGTCACCTTGCCTGAGCAGAGACATTGACTTACTGGAAGGGGATTGCTGAGGAGGGGAGGGAAGGGGAAGGGAGGAAAGGGAAGGCTACAACCCTGCCCTCTTGCTGGGTCCTGCAGCCACCGCTTCTCTCCATATGCTCAGTTTTCACGCTGGAATCAAAGTGCACGTGATTACACACGCAGATGGTTCCTGGGGTCTCAGTGGCAGCTGCTCCACTGTCAGGCCAGTTTGTTTGTCTGTAGTGAGGCTCGTCCCGCCCTGTACTCCTATTCTCCTAGTCTTCCTCAACACTACTAAGGGCAGTGGGGAGCAGGCTTGGCTGTCTTGTACAGCCAGCAGCAGGCTTAGCTTGTTGGGAAGGTGGTAGCAGGGAGAACTGTGTCCACGACTGAGAGGCTCCACTGGTGGTCTTGGCCTGGCAGTGGCCACACAGACTGGGCTGTAGCAGCCAGGGCTCCCCATCTCCTCCTGAGCACATGCCACAGGATGCCAGCAGTTTATTGGGAATGGTTGAGTTGCATCCGGATGTAGAGACAGAACATTTGACTCACCTCTATACTGGGCCTTGTCAGGAGTAAGGGGGAATCTGAAGAAGCTGTCCTAACTGCAGGAGCAGCCTTGGTGCGTGCTGGGAACAGCTGCTTGAAAGCCCTGAGCGTGTGACAACTCCTCTGCAAGGTGGCCTAACCCGCTGGTGTCTGCATACATGCTGGGGGATGTTTATGTCACCTTGATGGGATCCCACGCACTGCAGAGGATGGCGCCTGTGATCCAATAGTTGGTGCTTATCTCCCTCTTAACCTTGCTTTTCTGCATGGGGCTTTGTGCTGCGAGCGAGCTATCTCCTGCCTGCTCTTGACTGCTTGCAATCAGGAGACGTATTTTTGTGTGGGCAGGGGTGGGAGATAGTGACCATGGTGCCTGGCTGCATTCCAGCTAAATTCCCCCTGCACTGCTGATCTGAGCTGGGATTTCTTACTGCCCTGAACCACTGTGTGGCGTTACTTGGTGCTATGAAACCTTTCATCTCTTTCTCCTCTGGAAAGAGCTGGGGACTGCTTGCCTGGGTTTCAAGCTTTGATTTTTGTTCCGGTCCCCGTTGGGTTTTTAACTCATGCATCGTAACTGCCCCTGCTTGAGTTCCTCGCTGCAGACTGCCTGTGTAACTCCCGGGCTCTTCTCCTCTGCCCTGGAGAGTCTTAGGGAAAGTGTCTAGCCGCTTCACTGATCATTTGAGTTCTTGCTAACAGCCCGAAGTGCCCAGCAGCTGTAGAAAATATCCCTTGAGGACAGGTTTAGTTATATTTTGCCTGAGCAGGGTGGTTGATGCTTGCTCACGTGTTAGGGTGCAATTCCAGAGAGGCTTATACTGCTCTGATTTTGGCTTCTGTAGCCTGGCCACCTCCTCACCTGCCTGTGGTCTTCCACCTCAGCCTTGCATCTCCCCTGCCCTGTGGGCCTGTCCTGCTTAATTTCACCTGACAAAACCAGGGACTGTGTTGTAGCTGGCACAACTGCCCTGGCTGCCTCACTGCAACCTGATTGCATGCACAGTGGTGCTGGTACAAGTACAGGGGCAGCAGCATGCAGCTGGGAACTGTGGGGATAGGAAGGGGGCAACCCACAATTAGATGGGCTTTAGCAGTTTCATCCTTGAAATAGTTTTTTGGCTGTGTACTGTGACTCCTTAGTGGCCAAAGGGTTCTCAGGTACCACAGGGGTCATGCTGAGGGTTGAGTGTGCATTTGTGTGGAGAGAAGGGAAGGGATGGAGGTAGCAGCTCCCCAGTGAATTTTCATTTAACATGAGGTTAAGGTGTTGCTAACCCCCAAGGCTGGGGCCCCCATAGGTCTTCTCATAACCTCATAAACTGGTCAGGAGCTTGCTGCCCAAATGTCTGTGTGCTGGCAGAAGTCCTTATGGTCACTAAGGTTGTGACACTGGCCTGTGACACCCCTGCTGCTGCCACCCAAGCCACTGGCCTTTGTTCTCTCCCGCCTTTGGGACTAGGTCCTCTTTCAACAGCTGCCGTCATGCCACCAAGCCTTCCTGTGCCTGTTGTTCATGGTCAGAGCGCTAAGCATCCTCTCCTCAGCTCCCCATCTCCCAAAGATGTGGCCTCTCTGCGGTCCTGCCAGGGCTGGAGGCTCGCAGCCCAGGGAGGCCGCGGCATGGCAGAGGGAACGGAGCTGCAGCTCCCTAAAAACATGCACACATGTCTCACCAGAGACCTACCAGACGGCGTTGAGTCCCCACTGCAGAATATAAGTTCTGACTTTTAAAGACAAAATTAGGGCTTTTTTAGCCATTTCCCGTTTTAATAGATTTGAGCCTGTGACAAAAGCTGAAGCTCCATCGGGGCGCTTCAGACAAATCATTCTGCCTACTCATGCCGCAGTCTCCTTTCCAGAAATACCGTAACCTCATTCCCCGAGTCCTCTCAAAGAGGTCTAAGGATGCACTTCGGCTCACTTCAGCTGGGTTTGCTACTTGTGGTAGTGAAACTGCAAGTACATTGTTGTCACTGTGGCGATGCTGAGGGCAGAGGACTGGCCACTCGTGCTGGCTGTTCTGCCAAGGGAGACTGGCTACTACACCAAAGAATTTAGAGTCAAGAAAAGTTTTCCAAGGGCTGGAGATCCTCTTTCTTTCACTGACATGTTTAGTCTTTACAAGCCTTCCCCAATGGCCCTCAAGCTGATTGTTTGGC
This sequence comes from Cygnus olor, assembly GCF_009769625.2. Lineage (NCBI taxonomy): Eukaryota > Metazoa > Chordata > Aves > Anseriformes > Anatidae > Cygnus > Cygnus olor. Next base: position 10,132,211 of record NC_049198.1, on the reverse strand, counting down.
TGCTGTTCTTCTGAGTATGTTCAGGATGACAGAGTTAACGTTTGTCCAAGGCTTGATGACCTCGGAATGACAACATGCTGCTGGTGGTGGAACAGACGTGGCTGTGCTTGCTTATTTAAAACCCCAAAAAGTGTACGGTCGAAGGTACTTGCCAAAGTCCAAGCCAGGGAAACCTGGTGGGCTGGGGGAGAAGGCTTTGCCCTGTATCCTCCCCTTCAGGTTGTCACCAGAGCTGGCTGGTTCTCCCCTGGAGCTGAAACACACTGGTGGGAGCTGCGCAGTCCTGCCCCTTCCCTTCCTCCTGGCCACCACCTCCCCAGTTCGGAGCACTCTTTGTGGGATGTCCTGTGGGGATGGATGTCCTTGGGGGTAGGTGGAGAAGAGGGCAGCATTAGAGCAGGCCAGGACTCCATCACGGCACCTGGTCTCTTCTTGGTGGCACAACTTGGAGGCAAACCAGTGCTGGCTGGATGCTCCTGAGCTCTGTTTTTTGGGGTGGAAGTGTACAAAGCTATGTGGGGCAGCCCTGGGAGCAGTTATTCCATGTTTTATTTCTGGTCTGTGTGTCCCTTGGCGAAGTGTGCCATCCTTAGGGGAGAAGTTTCCACCCTACGCCCCTCGAAGCCACTCATTTTGCTCTGTGGTGTGCCCTGCTTGGCAGTGGCTCCCTGTCTGTCTGTGCAGGAGGGGAGCTCTGCCACCATACTTCCTCATCCCTCTTTGGTGGGCTAGACCCAACAGGCAGCGGGGTGAATTTTTGTGTCCAGCTTGTGCTAAGTGGAAAACCAGCGGCTGAAGCCCTCCGCCACAGTGGGGAAAGCGGCTGTGGGGGGGCTCCCCATGCCCTGATGCTTGCAGCATGGGGGCTGTGCTTTGGGGACATCGTGGCTTGGGACGTCTCCGTTCCCTGCAGTCAGTTCCCGTGCCCCTTTCCGCACCCCATCCCCGTCTCTGTCCCTCAGCGCCCGGGGTTTTTTGCCCCACAGAAAGCACCACAGCGCATGGAGCCAGGAAGGCGAAGCTCGCCAGCTGCGAGTTTTGGACCTCCCCAGCCGCCGTTCCCCCCTTCACCGCGCACCCCCAGTCGTTGCCCTGGCAACGGCGGCTTCCCGCCTGCCCCGACGACCAATGGGACGGCGGGGCGGGAGGGCGGCGGCCAATCAGAGGAGGGCGAGAAGGCGGACGCCATGATGCGGAGGCTGTGAGGCGGCGGCGGCGGCGGCCATGAAGCGGCGGCGGGGGACGGCCCCGGAGCCCGGCTGCCTCCGCGCCTGGGCGGCCGAGAGCGAGGCCCTGGCAGGGCGATGGCGGGTGCGGAGCCTCCCTCCCCGCTCCCCCGGGGCTGTTCCCGGGCCGGCTGCGGTGCGAGGGCAGCGGGTGAGTGCGTCCCTTGCAGGCAGCGCGGTGCGCCGGGCCCCGAGGTGCTGAGGCGGCGGCGAGGCAGCAGCGAGGAGCCTTCGGGGAGCTGCTGCTGCGGATGAGGGGTGAGTGGAGGCCCGGCCCTCGGCTTCATGTTGGCTGCGGGCACGAATTGTGTGGGGTGGAAGCGCCGGACCGCAGGGCTGCAAAAGCACAATCATTAAGGTTGGAAAAGACCTCCAAGATCATCTGGTCCAGCCATCCCCCTACCCCCACCGTCACCCGCTAAGCCCTGTCCCTAAGCACCACGTCCAACCTTTCCTTGAACACCCCCAGGGACGGTGACGCCACCACCTCCCTGGGCAACCTGTCCCAGTGCCTGACCGCTCTCTCTGAGAAGAAATGTCTCCTCATTTCCAACCTGAACCTCCCCGGCACTACTCGAGGCCATTCCCTTTGGTCCTATCGCTATTTAGTTGTGAGAAGAGGCCAATCCCGGCTCCCCACACCTTCTTTTCAGGTTGCTTTAGAGAGCCATAAGCCCTGCCCTGAGCCTCCTCTTCTCCAGACTAAACACCCCCAGTGCTCTCAGCCACTCATAGGACTTGTGCTCCAGACTTCACCGGCTTCATAGCCCTCCTCTAGACATGCTCCAGGGCCTCGATGCCCTGGGTGACGCAGCTGGGCTTTGGGGTGCCTGGAAAAGGTGAGCAAGCCTTTCTCTGTGAAGCTGCAGGACTGGGCTTCTTGTCCTCATGTTGCGCTGAGGAGCTGTAACTGGGCCAGGGAGGAATCCTGAGCAGAGAGAGAGATGCTCTAAGGAACAGTTACAGAGCATCGCAGGGGCTGGGTTGTCCTGTGGCGACGCCTGGGAAGACCCAGCACAGGAAACCTTTGCAAGGGGATAGATCTGTGCTGGAAGAGGGTAGGCTGCTGGTGTTCTATTGGAAGTGCTGGAGGGTCTCTGGCCTGGAGGAGTGCAACACTTGGCTAGCAGAGAAATGGATGGCTATATCAGTATTGGTACCTGGAGGGGTGGGTGACATCTGCTGTCACTACAGGAAGTGCAGTCCCCAAGCTCTAAAATCTCATGACAATAACATCAACAAAAAAATCTTGACAGGAAAATTCTGTTGTCACAAAGCAGGATGATAATACATCAGCATGGATGGCTGTAGGGTTTCTTCAAGCCACATCCAAGCAACTCAATTTCTTGTCGGACTGGCTTTGATTACAGGGCTGCCAGCTGCCCTCCCCACCTTGCCTCTGGAGCTCACCGTCCTGTACAACTCCCTGCTCTTTGTTATGGGGACATCTGACCGTGTTGTCGAAGGAGAAGCAGAAGGAATACGCCAGGGGCTCCTCAGGGGTAAGGAGAACAATCTCTGTGCTTTGGTGATGTCCCGCAACTGGCCGGAGGAGGGGGAACTGTGACCGAGGAAGGCTGTGTCTGCCAGGAATGGAGGAGGTGGAGCTGCTTGTGGCTGTGGGTGATGCACAGCTGCATGGCCGTCAGCCTGCTGTGGAAGGGCAGAAAGCTTTAAGGGAAATGAGAGTTTTCAGGGCATAAGGTGCCAAGTCTCTAGCACAGTTGTAGTGTCAGTAGAAAATAAGCGGCTTTGTTAACTATGCTGTGCTGGGTTCAAAGAAAACTTGCTGAAAAAGGCTGCAAGTCGGAGAGGGATCTGCAGTGTTGGCACATGCTTGCTCCTGGGCAAATGTCCTCAGGAGGACTTAACAAAACACAGGTGTCTCCTGTGTGTGCAGTCATTAACTCCACTGTCCGAGAGCTTGGTTCCTGCGCTGCTGCTGTAGCCTGGGCAAACCTGTAACCCCCTCCCATCTCTTATTGCGAGGAGTCTTTGCTTGCTTCATCCTTTCTCTCCCTCTTGGGACGACGTCTGTTACATGGCACTGACCTGCTGCCTTATGGCTGTTTTGTTTCTTGTTTTTCTGTGTTTAGCTTGCTTTTGATTTTCGGCTTCTCTCTCTTCCAGTTCTGGAGGCTTGTGGAAGCTCCGGGCAGGACCTCAGCACAGAGGAGCTGTGGCAGAAGGTGCTGCAGGAGGTGACCGATGAGGAACTGCGGGCCCCCTTGCACCGACTGGGGGCCCTGCAGGCAGCATGGTGGCTGGCCACCAGCCGCCTGCGAAGCGTCACCGGCCTCTTCCAGCTCCTGAGCAGCGCTGAGGTAACTGTGCATGTGTGGGTGCTGTTCCAGTGTATCACCCCTACAGCTCTGGAGCGTGCATTAGTCATCTTCTCTTAGCCTCGGGGGATCCTTAAGCTGGCTGCCCCCCATTATCCTGCTGGTGCTTTGCACCTGTGGATGAGCATGAGCCAGCTCCCTGCCTCTCAGAGGGATGGTGCCCGACCTGTTTCCTGCTGCCAGCAGCCCCGTTTAGCCTGGTGGATGAGAAGCGCTCGTATTTAGCCTTCTTGCTGTCACTGTGAGTTTCCACCTAATCACAGTGTGTGCCCTACCTATATCTGTGCAGACCCAAATAAATACCTGTCAGTTTGCTAAAGAACGCGGCGCTGACATAAATATTGTGTTTGTCATAAATCCCACTCTGCAAAATGTTTCCATAGCGTTTGGAGATCTGAGTGCTTCCCAGTCAGCGTGAGTAATCCTCTGCCTGCCATCCACACAGCCCCACTGCATTCATGGGTCCTGGAATAGCTCCCACGTGCTGCGGCCCTAGGCCTTGGGGTGCCGAGCTGGGTGGCTGGGGCAGGCTGGAAGGGGGCTGCAGGTGGACGTGCAGCCTCTGCAGGGAGCAAAACTGTGGATGGTGGGACAGAGAGGAACCTTTTCTGCTGATTGGGGGGGGCAGGTTATGTGAGGGGTCCCTGTCTTTTCAAATGCCCTCAGGCAGCACCCAGATCTGCCTTGCTGGGCCTCCCTCAAGCTGCACCTCGCTCTGAGGTGGTGGGGTGCTGACTGGGGTCAGGAGTCACACCGAGGAGGTGGTAGGACCTTGCTCCCCAGCACAGAGAGCGCTGTGAAGGGTTTGGTGGGAGTTCTGTTCCCCTGTGCCCTGGGGTCGTTATCTCCCACTCCCTCTCAGCGTTCCCTGCTCTCTCTCTCTGTGTGCTCACAGGAGTCAGGGAGAGCTCCCTGCAGCAGAGGGGAGAACGAGCTCCTTGCTCTCCTCAAGGCATGGAGAGTGCCGGCCGAGGGGGCCTCCACGTCCCTTGTACAGAGCGCTGAGAACTTGAAGGAGACCCTGTGCACTGCAGCAGCCTTCCTGCAAGGTTTGTGGGGACATTCCCGTCCCTGCCACTCCTTCCCCTGGTCTCTTGTCCCAGGGCCCCTTCTCCCTGCTGTTGTCCCCGTTGCTTTTCCCAAGCAAACCAGCCCTTGGGCGTTTCAGGGCTCTTCTGTAGGAAAAGGGCCTGGGCTGAGCCTTTGGGTCTCAGTTTTGCCATTTGGTGTCCAAAGAGCTTCTCTGCTTTTTTTTCCAGCTGAGTCTCTGTGCTGTCACTGGGTGTTCTCTGCACGTCTGTGGCTTTATGTTGGTATCCGGGCCCTGCAGTGATCTTGTAGAAAGTGGAAGCCAGGCAGAAGGCTTCTGAGGATTGTCCTTTTTTGTCTGTCTTCTGGTGCCTGCCTGTTTGCAAACACATTGTTCCTGCTGGATTACAGTGCTGTGGGAGCCACGCAAAGCTGTTGTGCAGCCTTGTAGCCTGGTGTTGCAGCAAGTGATTGATCTCATCTGACCGCTGTGTTCTGTCCTGGCGGAGCTTTTTGCTCACTCGCTGTCCTGCCAACAGCTGCAGGGCCGCCAGCGCTGCCTTGCTGTGTTTGGTCTGACACAGGGCCTTTGTGCACGTAGGGAGAGCAGGAGATGCTGCCCACAGAGCTCTCAGAAGTCTCTAGGGAGGTAGTGGTGCTTCCAGCAGGGAGGTGACAGATCTGAAGGTGTCATAGGCAGGCATCTTGGTATCTGGGCTTGGAAACTGCTATTATTTCTACTGGATGCTTCCACAGTGTGTGTTGTTTTTCTGTCAAACAAAAGATCCCTGTGGCAGCAGGAGGGAAAGGGCACATTGGGGTGCAGTGTGGCCTGAGCCATGGGCCTGGTCCCTTTGTGGGGGGCTGTGGGATCCCCGCAGAAGGGGTAAAGGTGAGGGGGATCTACACGTGCTTGTTCAGGGGCAAGGCTGGGTGGGAAGGGGAGCTGCAGAGCTGAGGTGTCGGTCTGTCCTAGGGCTACAGGAGCTGGAGGCCGGGAATCTCCCTGCTGCCCTCTCCCTTCTCCAGAAGGCCGCAGGAGGATTCTGCTCCAAGAGGGTCCTGGCCCAGATCTACACCTGCCTCGGCTGCTGCGCTCAGCAAATGGTAATGGCCAAACCTCTGCCCTGCTGGCAGGAGAGGGGAAACAGCAGAGAGCTGCACGGGGAGGCTCAGGCTGTCTGCACTGCCTCTGTGTGGTCCTAGGCTGCTGCAAGAAGACGAGGTGTGGAGCAGAAGTTACCCTCGTGGCCCCATTCTCCTTGGGCAGCTGCGAAACCCAGGCAGGGTTTTTGTCTGAGCATAAAGGATCGATGTGAAGAGAGAAGCTCAAAAATCAGTTCCAGGGAGGGAGGGAGGCTAAAGTGCTGCAGCCTAGTGATACGAGTGTGCTGCTTTGTAGCAGTGGGGTGAGTTCTGCGAGGCAGCCTGGCAGTGCAGAGGGGCTGGGAGTCGCTGGGATATCCTGTACGAGCCTGCTGCCCTCGCTTAGGGGGATCGCTGGAGTAGCAGAGCGGAATGGTGAAGGTATCAGCAAGATGTCCTTGAAACTTGCATCTCTTCCCGTCTACCTAGGGCAAGCCTCAGACAGCCCTTCAGCACCTGAAGCGGGCCCTCCAGGTGGATTTCCAGTGCCTTCCTGCCCTGTCCCACGTGGCAGCCGTGTACCAGGAGCTGGGGGAGACGGATGCGGAGCTGCAGGCCCTGGGTCTGCTCTGTGAGGTTTGTCTGCTTCCCGTTCTGCTGCTGCAGGCTAGTTTTTCACCCAGCAGAGCCTGCAGAGCTTCAAGTAGGTTTCTGCCTTCTAGGGGGCTGGTTTACTCTGCTGTTTTTTCAGCAGTGGGCCCGAAGGAGCCCACTTGGTCAGGAATCCCTGCTTGGCACCTGGCTGTGGGATGTAGCAAGACCTCTGAGTCTCAGTTCATGTTCTCAGCGGCTTGGGAGAAGAGGCTGTGCTCTAGTGTCAGAGCGTATCAGTCTTTTAATAAAGGAGCTAGTAAAGAGGCCTTCACAAGGCAGATTGTGACTGTGAGGGCGTGTTCATTAGCCCTAGCAGCCTTGGTCTGTCTGGGAGGAGCAGGTCACAGCAGGAAACACTGAGTTGGCTCTTCAGACATTTGAAATGCGTAACAGACGAACACAGCTGCAGAGAGCGAGCTCTCATTACCGATGGCCCAAAACCTGGTCTAACCAGGTCTGTCGCTGTGATGGGAGGTGCTGTTCCAGGCAGCTCAGAGCACCTTTAGCCCAAAATCTGAGGCGCAGCATCCTCTGGGTGGTCTTGCACATCTCCTGATGCTGTGTCTTTGTGATTCTGATTTGCCCTTCCTTTTTACTGGAAATGGCTGTGCTGTAGTGAGTAAGAGCAGTGTGGTTGTGCTTATGGGGCCCTTCTGCTTGTCTGGGTGCATCTGCAGATGCCAAAAAACAAGTGATTGCAGCTGCTTAGGACTTGAGTGGGATTGTGCTAACCATATTTTCTGTTCCTGTTTCACAGGCTTTGGAAAAATACCCTCCGTCAGCTGCTTCCTCTAGTCCATGTTTTCTAATCCGAACAGAGCTGCTCGTCCACACACCAGTCCTCGCTTCTCTCCTTCGCCGTCGCCAGCCCTCTGAAGTGAAGTACCTGCTGGCACAGCGGTGTCTTCAGGAGGGGAGGTAACAGCTGCCTCTGGACTGCTTGCAACACGCTGCTTGTTTGGGATCTGCGGTCTTTCTCCATGCTTCTGGAAATGGCCCAGTTCAGTGCTGCTGTTATAGGTCTGCTGAAGTCGTGGGGCTTGTAACCAGAGCGAGTACAGTGCGGGGAGCACCTGCAGGCTGGTGATTCAGGTTCAGCCTGGCTGTTGGCACTTCTTGGGCTCACCTTGCTCCTTCCACCACGTGTCCTGTCCCTGTTGCAGGGTGGCTGAAGCGGTGGAACATTACCTGGATTTTCTGGCCGTGCTTCAGGAGGGGCTGCAGCAACAGGCAGGTATCTCGGTGAAGAGTTCCCTTGGGAACTTGGTACGCGAGGTTCAGATCCCCATCCTAAGGCCTGGGCCTGGACTTCGTACTCGGACTCCAGGCTTCAGTGTCTAGTTTGAGATGTGAAGGAGATGAGCAGGGGGTGTGCACCTGTGGCATGTCTGCCTTTGGATTCACACCAGTGACCACTTGCCACTGCTGTCTGGAGAAACAGCTTCCCTTTAAACCGTGGGGAGCAGCTGTTGGCCCGGTTTTGGATGGCCTTCCCTTTAGGAGCAGGGATTTGCCTTCTTGGATGTTGCTGCTTCACAGCTTCTGCCTCCCCCACAGGCTCCAACATCTGTGGGAGTGGGTCTGAGCTTTGCTGGGCAGCAGCTCTGGGTTCCCAGTAAGCGCAGGGTCTTTCTGCTTGGTAGGATGCTCTGCAGCTCTGTCTGAGCACTGCCATCTTTTCTCCCCAGGTTCCCCTTGATGGTGGCTCAGCTCTGCCCAGGATCCCTGAGGCGTTCCTGGAAGCAGCATCTGCCTTGGAGCAGGACGGGAGGCACCGGGATGCCATAACGTTGTGCGAGGAGGTCATCAGCAGGACAACTGACCTGATCCCACGGGCGTTGTTACTAGTTGAGGAGGGGCTGGAGCAGCCAGAGAGCCCCCCACCAGGCACAGGGCTGGCCGGGGGACTCCTGTCCCAGAAGAGGGAGAGTCTGCACTGCCTCACATGGAGAGCAGCTGCCTACCTGCACCAGGGCTGGGCGTGGGTCAAGCTGGGCGAGAACAAGGAGGCCATAACGCAGTTCAGCAGGTGACGAAGTCCCCCTGGAACCCAGCAGGCAGCAATGGCTGGTGTGGGCAGAGCGCAGATCGGTGCGGGGGCTGATGTGACAGCTTGCAGCTGAATTCCCGGCCGGGGCATGGCACTGAAGTTCATCTGTCCTCCCACCTGCAGGTGCCTCAGCGAGCTCTTGCGGTTCCCCCTTTGTGGGCCTGGCGCCGAACCGACAGGTGAGGCTGTCCCCAGCTGTGTGCTCGGCAGTGGTGGGTAAAGGAGCGGGGCTGTGGTCCCACTGCCACCTCTGGCAGGAGACACTTGGCCCGGTGTGGTGAGCTCCGTGCCATGCTGGGCCTCTGAAGGGACGGGTTAGGGTTTGCCCTCAGCTCTGCCTCCTTCCTTGTTAGGTGACATTAAGTGGTTGTCACCTGGAAAGCTTCTCAATATGGGGTTCAAGGGGATAGATTTGCACCAGTTTTTGCGAATAAGCGGCCAAAGGCCAGGCTGCTGCCTGCCGAGGTTGCTGTTGAGCTGTAGGCATGTAACGTACTGAGCTCTCTGTTTTTTGCTCGTTCCCTCTGCTGCCTCCTTGCCTCTCCCAGCCTGGCAGCCTGAAGCTGAGCTCTGCCATGGGATATTCTTGGAGCTGGCAGACAAACAGCCCAAGTAGACGTGTGGCCTGTTTTACCACTACCCTGGGATGTGGGGGCAGTGTTTGGAGGGTGCTGTCTGCAGGTGCGTGCATTCTTCTTTCCGTGACAGGGAATCTCCTGGCAGAAGTGGAGGTTCTCCAGAAGATCAGGTTGCTTTCCCTCATTGGGCGAGGTACGCAGTTCCTGGAGCTGGGGAAGCACAAGGAGGCCTTGCTGGATTTCCAGTACGGCTTGCAGGTCTCGCCAGGTGAGAGGCTTTTTTTGGGGAGGCATAAGCATGTGCTGCATGCAGGGGTGACCCATGGGCACCCGGACCAGCCCCTTCTGCTCAGTGCTCCAGCGGTGCTGAAAAACCGTAGGGATGTGAGCTTTAGCGGGGTCTGCCACGTCTGCTGCTCCCAGCCCTGACCGAGGTTCCCTCCCAGAGCCTCGCACTGGGGCTGCAGACCTGCTTGCAGAGAAAACCCCAGCCCAAGCAGAGGAGTGGCAGGCTGTACTGCAGGGCTGACATCATCTGCCTTGGCTTCTGTCCTGGCTGCCAGCCCAGGGGCTGATTAGAGCCTGTGATGCAGCTGGGAAAGTCCTCCCCCATTTACACCACCTCTCCTCCTCGGACGTGTCTTGCAGGTGACCCAGCTGCTGCCTCTTATCTGGTGCAAGCCCTGTGGAAGCTGAACCGAAAGCAGGAGGCTGCTGCTCACTGGCAGAAGCACTTGGAGAGGCCCACGGGGGAAGATGGGCAGCAGGAAGGGCAGGGAAGGTGTGTCGTGGGGCATTCGGGATGTCAAACAGCTGCAGATGAGAGCTCCAGCAGTGCAGCCTGTGCTTTAAACTGGGGGCGGTTTATCTCAGCATGCCTGCTGGCCTTCAGCTGCAGCTTGAATGTGTCAGGGGAGCTCCCCCCTTGTCTTCTTCAGGAGGGGTGAACTTAGTAGTAGGAACAGGGGAGTACCACAGACCTTGTTGCTGCAACACTCTTCTTTTTCAGGCCCTTCCCCTTGTACCTGGTTTCATGTGTGAAGCAGGCAGCCTTCCCACAGAGGGAATCTCTTGCTAGAAGCATACAGGATTACCTCAGGACCACGAGCCAGGATCCCTTTAGCTAACCCAGCCGGTGTCCTCATCACAAGCCCTGGAGCCTCCCTGCACCAGGATGACATTGGGACTCCTCCAGGACTCAAAACTGCTCTTGGGTGAAGCTGGATTTCCCAAAAGACGGAAACAGAACAGATTCCCTTTTCTAATAAAAGCCTCAGATCTGTTCAATTTATGTAAGTCTTTTTTTTTTCCTGTGCCCTCTTTCCTCCAGCAATTCAGAGCGAACGTTTGCAATGAAGATCATGGCCTTGCTGCCGCCGTGGGCTATGCCCCGGGAGATCGGGGTGGGGATACCCTTGTTGCTTTGAAGCTGGCATCAGCTTGTCACCATCACTCCCTGCTCCAGGGACGTTTTGGGCTCGGGAAGGCTCCCTACCCATGCTGTCCCAGCGTTGGGTGAGCTTTGTCTTCCACAAGCCTAAAGAAAGGGTTGAAAACAACTCTTTGGTGTCCAACACGACGAGGCCCTGACTGTATCGCCTCACTAACTAGGTCGGTGCTGATGAGGCAAGAATTTGGCCTTGACCCACATTGGCTGCAGGGTGAAACTGCGCTCCTGGGAGAGGTTAAATTCAGCGGGGTCCCACTCCTCTGCGCTCAGAGAGGGGAGTCCAGCGGCAGATAGGCCCTGTGGTTGCTCTTCTTCACTCCCCCCCTTACTTCAGCCCTAAAAACAAAGGAGGGCAGGCAGGAATTAAGCACAAGAGCACAGGTAATTAATTTATTTATTAATTTATTCATAAGCACCCGCAGGAAAACAAGGGAGTGGCTGGCTGGGAGCAAGCGTCAGCAGTGCCTGGTGTTCTCTGACGTAACTGGAGGCAGCTCACCATCCACAGAGCCCCCCAAAAAAGAAAAAACCTTAAAACAGGGGAAACCCCCCAAAGCTTGCCCTGGGGCCACGCGAAGGGCTGCGGCCGGGCTGAGCCCGGGTGCGCTCAGCGCACCAGTGTCTCTGCCCGAGCTGTCAGTCACCCGCCTCCCGCGCCTCCTATTGGTCGCTGGCGGGGCGGGCCTTCCCCCTCCATTTTCCTATTTTTGCCATTGGCTGCCCGGCTCGCGTTGCCAGGTAGATCAGCCATGACAGCGGAGGCACTACGATTGGCTGTCGGCCGTCGCGCTTGGCTCGCGCCGATTGGGAGGGGAAAAAGGAGAGGGGCGGGGCAGAGAAAGAGAGCTCCCTTTTTTTCCCCCCCCCCTTTTTCCCATTGGCTGAGCCTCCACCGGTTGGAATTTCCGATTGGCCAGCGCGCACTGTTGCTAGGCAGGCGAGGCGGCGCGGGGCGGAGCTCCCCCTTCCGATGAGTCGGCTCTGAGGCCGAGGCAGCGCCGAGCACCCCGAGAGCCGCCGCCTGCCGCCGCCCGCCCGCTCGCCCGCCCGCCGCCAGCCCCGGCAGCCTCCTTCCTCCGCCGCCCCGCTCCGAGGAGCCCCTCGCCCCTTCCCCCTCAGCGCCATGGCCTCGGGATCCGAGTAAGTGCGGGCCGCGGCCTAGCCCTGAGGCGCGGGGCCCGGCCTCCGCCTTCTTCCCCCCCCCCTTCCTCCTCCTCCTTCCCCTCAGAGGCTCGGCGATGGCGCCGTGCCCTGCCGGGGGGGCCTGGCGGCGGGGCCCCCGCTGCTCGATCCCGCTGTGTCATGCAGGCCCCGGGGAGGCGGGGCTGGGCGGGTGGGGAGGGGCCGCTCCCCGAGCGCGCTCCCGGCCGTGAGCGCTCCCGGCCAGGGCGCGTGCCCGCAGGGGGGCCCCCGTGCGCGCCTCCCCCCCCCCCAGCGTCGAGTCACTGACGGGGGGTTGAGGCCAGGCGAGGCCGGGGCCTCCCGCACGATGCCTCCCCCCAGCCCCGAGGCCTCCCCGCTTCGGCCCGGACCGGCCCCGGACCGGTTTTTGCCCCCGCGGCCCGGCGCTGTGGAGGCGGACATGTTGTGGCCGGGCCCCCCCCCGTGCTGTGGCGGTTCCTGCCCCCTCGGCCTGGCCTAGCTTCCAGGCCCCGGATCGGCTTTCAGGCTCCTCAGCACGGAGCCGAGCGGCAGCGTTCAGCCCGCTGCCGTCCCACGTGCGTTGGGCACCGAGGGGTGTTAAAAATAGCACTGAAGAGAATTTCCCAAATCCAGGAACGCCTCGGTGACCTGCTCGCCCTCCCAGAGGCACTCCTCGTCCCCTTAGTGCCTGGTGTTTACGTTGTCCTTTTCCTTTGCAACTCCTGGAATTCAGACCTGCTTGGTCCTACCAAGGTGTGCTGGGAATCTGGTGGCCGTAGCAGAGCTAGAAGCAATAGGCCAAAAACCCCATTTTGCAGCTGGCTGAGGTGAACACTGCCTTTAAAAGAAATGTCCACTTTCACAAAGTTATCACCACCACGTAGGAATCAGCAGAAGTTACTCTGCAACAAGAGTTGCATCTTGGCTGCAATTTTGGGCTCAGTGCTGTTGGCAACCATCTTGCTGAGCTGAGCTTCAGCACTGCAAGAGCCACCAGAGCGTGGTTTCTGAAGAGGTTCTCGTTTTCGTGTGCCTACCAGCCTGGCACAGCATTTGAGAACTTGGCATTTCAGGCACGGGGATGAACTCACTGCTTGGTTGCCCTGTATGTGGCTGCAGTCACCAGAAACGTCAATCGTTTGCTTTAACGGATAAAATGCATTATGGATTTATAATACCGACCTGGGGAAGGCGGTTCAGTCCATAACATGAATGTTCAGGGTCAGGATTATAAGAAACTGCAGACGGGTTTGTCTCAAAAGAAGGTTCGTGAGGACGTTGATTTAAAAGGCCTACCAGCCTCCAGAAGGCGTGATTGTTTTCACTTTCATTGCTGAAGCTGGAATCGTTTTGAGTCAGGGACTTTTCCACTATATATTTACTGCAGACTTGCAGGAACATCTTAGTTCCCTAGTTCATGGGGATTTTTGGAGATTAGTGCTTGTTTTCAGAAAAACTGCTTGTCAGTAATTATCTTCTGCTCTCTCTTCTTATAGTCTGCCATAACACTTAGCCTTTGGGCATTACAGTGCGCTGAACAAGGGTTGCTCTGACAAAGAAAAACATAGAAGTGTTAAAAGTTGTTAACGTGTCCCCCTCCCCTGCCCAGTGAAAAATGGGTCTGTTGGGCTGCTTCGCTGAAAGAAAAGGGGGCTAAGGATGAGACTTGGAACCCATTTTTGGGGGCTTCAGGGCTAGTACGTGTTTGCTTCGGTTTTACTGATGTCTTATGCTTTATGTACAAGTTTGCCCATTAGCTGTGCAGGGGATTATGTCCTCACTCCTGCCCTCTGTCTAGGGGCAAGCTTTGAATTTCCTTTTAATCCCCAAGCAGCTCTAAAGCTATGTTTTGTGTTCAGTTTGTCTCTTTGTTGAGTCAGTGAAAGAAGTGAGGGAGGAGGAAAGTGTGTGAGGGAGCTGATACAAGGGATGAGTTGGGGAGATGATCTAAAGAAGCTGCAATTTCTGACAGAAAACTCATTGGGGAGCTTTAAAAATTACTTAGGTTAGCCGTCTGCCTTGGCCCCTCAATGAACTTTACCAGCATGTGTAGGAAAGTTGGCAGAAGAGGATCACAACCTGTGCTTTAGGCTTTCCAGCTTAGTATTTTTGGTTCAGGCTCTCCTTCCCTGCTGCGTAGATGTTGTCTGAGTGTGGTTGAGGGGCGCAGACATATTTTGCTGTCATTTCAGTTACTGCATGAGGAATCCCCAGGAGAGGCGCAACGAGGGCAAATGGTGATGGTAATGTTCCCTGCTGCTCCGGGAAGACTCTGTCAAAGTCCTTACTCTTGTCTGCCGGAGAAACAACATCACTTGCCTGTGTAGCTGTCATGTAATTTCTTAACACTTTTGGTCCTTTGTCAGCACGACTCAGGTCAGAGAACTGAAGCTGAGCCCAAGCATTTAGGTATCTGTGTGCTGTTTCCTGGATGCCTTTATCCTTTCTTAATGCCCCCAAGTTTTTTGATTGCTTTAAGTGCAGTAATGTACTGATAGCATTGATCCAGCCCTCACTTCTTACTTAGGGAACTGCAGATTCAGTTCTTCAGTACTAAAACTTTTGTTTTCACGTTCAGCAGAACTAAATGTAACTCTTGCTGTGTACTGCAAGATTGCTGAACTTTGTTTTTTCCCCTCCAATTCTTATACAGCTTTTACTTTATTGAAAGCTTTGGTCAAAAAGCTTTCTCTTGTTGCTCTATTCCTCTTCCATTTGTTTTTCTCTGGAGTCCCAGTCCACGTTTTAGGCTGCATTAGAATCTCTGCGTCATGAGGGAGAGCTACTCAGTTTCAGTGCCAGTTTATGCAGCCAAACTCTGGCAATTGTTTCTTATCAGCTCTTTGGATCCCCATCTCATGTATGGAGGGGTATGAATTACATTCAGCCTCTGAACTAAATAGAAGTATTGTTGCTTGCTGGTGTCCCCTAGTCCAACTTTTTAAATGCACCTGCTAAATTAATTTCCAGTGTCCAAGAGCTGATGCAAGGTCCTTACAAGTAGTTTGTTATTTCTGCCCTCTGTTTTAACTACAAGATGCTATCGGACCTGACAGTTTATTTGTTTCAGTTTTCTTAGTGCTCTGTTAGTTTTTCATGGAAATCCCAGCCCTTTTAGGACTCTCCTAGTACCATGTTTTAGCTTGAAGGTGAAATTTGTGAGCTTCTTCTGGGATGTGTCCAGCAGACTTCCTTGTCTCTCTTTGGGTTTCGAGAGTGGATGTGTAACACTTCACATGCTCATTGACGATGTTAATTTCTTACCTATTGCACTCTTAATGAAGAAAGGGAAGAAGGCAACTTGGCCAGTGCTGGCAGTCCTGGAAGGACATGTTTTACAACTCCTTGTTTTGTTTGCTTAAAATAATGTCCTAATTTGCAACATGTTTCCTATGCTACTAGAGCTTATGCAAAGCTTGAAAACCTTTTGGAAACAAGCTGGCTGCTCTCATAGGCTTGTATTGTTCCCCTCTTCTTTTGAAGCCTCAGAGAGAGGAGCCAATACTGCCCAGTCTGTCTTGGAAACACTTCTGTCTCGAGGGTGTGAGGGGTACCTCAGGTAACATTGCTGGAGGTATGTCACACCTCTCTGATGTACCTCTGAAAGATGCAGTGAACACGCTAAGCGAAGCTCTGCTGCAACGTGCTGCGTTCATGCTGTGCAGCTGCTTGCTCTGCCACTTCCACTCAGGGTTTGATTTCTTCTGGTCATTTTGTCCCTAAAAGAGCTAGACAGAGCCGGAGGGTGCAGCCAGCACGGCTGTCCTCAGAGCTTCCTGCTCTCTGCTGGTGCTTGCTGCTCGCTTAGGACAAAGACAGGTATTGTTTGTTTGTTTTGTCTCGTTAGGATCAAGCCAAAGTCTGCATCATTTTCTGTTACGTCCTTAGATGTTGGCACTTGTGGACTACTTTCAGAAAGTAGTCAGACGCCCATCAGGGGAAGTTCCAAACGTCTCTTAATGTTTTGATTGGCTAATGTACGACTTCCAAGATCTTCTTGGTTCAAATTCATTTTTTTAAAGGAAATGAATAATTTGCTGTATTAGATTTTGAAGGAAATGATTTAATCTGCCTTTCTTCCCTTTCCTTGCTGTTTGTTTTGCTTCATTTTTGTCACGACAAACGAATTATCTGTCACATTTCTTGTGGTGTGGTGGGCTAGAGCTGCTATGACTCCTATGAAGATGTTGCAGGAAGGTGCTTATATCCTTAAAAAAATATATATATATCATATTTTTAATGAACACTTGGATATTTCTCCTGGCTTGCTGGGTTTAACTAATAGCCCTTGACAGGCTAAACTCTTACAGCTCTCCCTGTCAGGGGAGCTGCAACATTGTGCTTTAATTCCCCTATTTATCTGGGATTTGTCACCAAATAGACTTAAACTTTCGTTTCGGTTGCAGTGGTTACATGTGATTGCAGATGAGTCTGACTAATTCTTTTAGGCGAAACATCTTACAGTCAGCAACATCTCACTGACCACTTCTTTTCACGGATAGCTTCACAGCTATTTCCATTTGAGGCTGGTAAGGTAGTCAATATTTACTCACAGAAAGCATTCTGGTTTGAACACCTGAAGCGGGTGCCTGGGAAGAATGTCTCCTTTGTCATACAAACAAGTACGGTTTTTAAAAGATGTGACAGCAAAACCTATAGAAAATAGAGACCAAAGCAGGGGGGCGGCTGGGGAGGGAGGAGTGGTATCGCTTAGACTCAGAACTTGTGTTTTCTTCCCCAGTTCTAAAGCGGATGACTTATCGACTGCAATTCTGAAGCAGAAGAACAGGCCCAATCGGTTAATTGTTGATGAAGCCATCAATGAAGACAACAGTGTTGTGTCACTGTCCCAGGTGCGTCATCGGGGAAAATCAAAGCATTTCATCTGGGTAATACGCAAGCTGCTGCTGTATGTTGAAAAAACTTGAAATTTAACTTTGCAACATGAATCTAGCTATTTGTATAAGAAGCTGCAGCTGTTACAAGCAAGGGAGGTGGGTTGTCTTGTTTTCGAGCACTCTTCCATGCTAAAATATATTTTGATGCTGAACTTTTAAGATTCTGTTGAGTTTAAGCCCTTAGTCTGGCTTCAGGATTAGCTCATAGTGGGATCCTGTGTCTTTGTGGATTTAATTCATATCTTCCAACATGTAATTCTCCAAAGTCAAGTAACTCCTTCAAACACTCGAATTCTTGTTTTGTCAGGAGCTTGCTCTAATGTTGTTGTTGTTTATAGGCAAAAATGGATGAATTGCAACTGTTCAGAGGAGATACTGTTCTGCTAAAAGGAAAGAAGAGGAGAGAAGCAGTCTGCATTGTTCTGTCAGATGATACCTGCTCAGATGAGAAGATTCGCATGAACAGGGTTGTTCGCAATAACCTGAGAGTGCGCCTGGGTGATGTGATCAGGTGGGGACTGCTTTGCTGACTATTGTGTCTCCCTGGGTTATCTAAATAACTTCTGCACTGGCCCTGAATTCATTCAGTCAATAGCAGAGACAGGATCTGCAGGAAGTATTCTTACGTCTTCCAGAGGAGACCCCAGAAACATTTTCAAGTGCATGGCTTACATCAGGGATCTCAGTTAACTTTTGGGTGTGTTTCTGGCTCTGTGCATATTGGGGTTAATACTAAAAAACAATGCTAAAGGTTCTTGAAGTCTCTTCAGCACTTCCATGAGCCCAGGTCCTGTCATTAAATTGAATAGTTTAAATATTCCAGTGCTGTCAGTTTTCTTCCCAACTTTACATTGTCAGATGAACTCACAAATTTTTTGTGTCTGAATTTCTAATCTCTATGCCATTAACAGTGGAAGGCATTAGGCAATATCGTAATTGATCTCACAGTATCTAGCTCAAGCATGAAACTGCCCTGTGGCATACAGAAGTTGAAACTTGGTAGGAATGAATGACAGAAACATGAATCAGTTGAATACCAAGATTAAAAATCCCCAAAGGAACTTTATAGTCATGTTGTCTATATTTCAATTCTTGTTATAAAAGTAAATTTAGAGTTAGGAACATTTTAAACGTGTTGCAGGAATTTTGTTGTGCAACGCTTGAAGAAAGTAGTGAGAAAACACTGAAGTTACAGAAAACAGTTTCCATTCTATGATAGGAGTAGGGTGAAACTGCCTGAACACTTCTGAAATACAAAAATGCTAATTTGCAGGCTTAAATATGGGAAGGCTGACAGCTCCTCCCCCTGAGCATCTTCCTAATATGGAATATCCTGTATGTTCTAGGGAAATTGGAACCTGGTTTCTGGCACTTTTCTTCCTGGATTGATACCTGGATAAATCTTTAAATGTAAAATATGTTTTATACAAGCTTTGTAGAGGAGAGGGGTGAGGCTGTACCCTAGAAAATGCAAGTTTTAAACACAGCCAGGGTTGGAACAGAACAGTGCTTTGACCCAGTGCCTGTGAAGTAAAGGTGAATTATTACCTTAAAATGACATGAGGCTTCTGTTGGAGTCTTTCCTGGTGTAACAATTGAGCCTCTGCCCTCCCCTCTTCTTCTGGGACTGTGCCTATAGCGGTTCTTTGCCCTCCGGATGCATTACATTACATTAGCTTTGTTGCAAGGGTCAGAGAACTTTGACACCTCTTGCCCTCATAACTTTTTCTTGCTGATCTTTAATTACCTATTGTCTTACCTTCCGTGTCCTGGTCTCTGCCAAAATACAGATTCATGCATTAATTACTTCCTGCTTGTGGTCTGTAAACTGTTTTCCTTCTGCGACAGTTGGTCTTTTCCTTTACCCTTTTGCTGCATCCTCTCTGTAAAGCATGTGGTAAATGAATCTGTTAAGAGTCTCTAACAGAGCGGCCTATGAAAAGTGGTATGCTCAGCTGCAGTTCAGTGTAGGCTTTTCTTAGCAGGCAAAGCACATTTGAGCTTTCTGCCTCTCAGCTGCAGCTCGATACTCAGCTATCGCTATGGTAGGCTGTTTGCCTACCCTGTAAAATCACGGCTGTGGTGTTTATTTAAAAAGCGGGAAAGGGCCTTAGGACTTCAACCTAAATGTCGTCCTCCACGAAGTGGGATTGACAGATGCCTGGCTGCAAGCCAGTTACCACTGATTGGTACTTTGAGAGCCTTTGCTCTGAATCAGGGTTATCGGCACCAGGGGCTCTACACCTTGTAGTAAGTTAGAGAGATTAAGGAAAAAAGTACCCCTGTCTCCCCTTCTCTTATTGTTGGTTTAGCAGTAGCTCCTTGTTAAAACAAAAATTAGCTTCTGACTCTCTCAGGTCTTTTGGCTGTACTAGTAATTTCTGAATTTGCCTTGGGGATGGCATGGGGCATCCTGGCAGAAGAGCAGAGGTAGGAAGAAAGCCTGAAACTCCCCAGCAGCCTGGATAGGGCTGAGAGGAATGAAGAAAGGCACGTGTTGTGAAGACTAGCTCTCTGCTGGGCATGGTATTTACCTTGTCAGCATGGAAGTGTTCTTAGGCAGGTGGGAAGTCTCTGCGCAGATTTGGAGAGTCCTTTCTGGTGGTTGTGCTGGCCTGGGAAGGGACATCACTGCTGTTTCCAGACTCAGGTGTAAGTCGAGGATGATGTGACTAACTGGATTTTTCTTCTGTTGCAGCATCCAGCCCTGCCCAGATGTGAAATACGGCAAACGTATCCACGTGCTGCCAATTGATGACACAGTAGAAGGGATCACGGGGAATCTGTTTGAGGTCTATCTCAAGCCATACTTCCTGGAAGCATACAGACCCATCAGGAAAGGTAATAGCAAGTGTTATTGCAGTCCTGATGCTGCTGATTGTGGTCTAGTCCTGAGACTGGGTAAAGAGAATTTCTGGAGACTTGCACAGATCTCAACAAAGCATCAGACTGGCATCTGCAGAGTGAGATTTTGCTTGTTCTGATTCAGTTTTCCCTAATCTTCAGAAGAAGGGGTAATGTCTATTACTGGCTGGTACAGCAGCATGAGTATTTTGCTTTTTTTTTCTTGCTACATTGGATGGGAGTGTGTTAGTAAAGTCTTAGGTAGAACTTAGTTTAATAAGATTCTCTCCTATCTTGCTACTACCACTCAAAGGATTGTGTGTTTGCCTGTGTGTTCATCAGTTGGTTGGATAGAGCAGCTGGCACTCTGACTAAATTCACTTCTTCAGAGTAATTCAATTAATAATTGCGAGAGTGCTTAGAAAATGAAATGCACTTTTAGAGCTGAGCTAGTAGCACTTCTGCTGGAACAAGTAGGTCCTAATACATTATAAACAGTAGTTGAATGAAGTTTTCCAGCTTCTGAAGCCCAGTTTAGCCAGGAGTCGTAGTCAATATTATGTATTATTCTCCTTTTGGAGACAAGCAGTTACTGTAACTAATAGCAACTTATTATAACCACTTCCAAATAAGTTTTTATTATGTTAGGGCTTTTTGCCTCTTCCCTGGTTGCTTCTAGTGCTTCTGGCTAGAGTTTTCCCTCTTCGAGGCAGTAGACAGAAGTAGGACATTCAAGGCTGCACTTCGCGTGTCTATGTGCAGATTGGAACAGCCACTCTCAAAGTCACTTCTTTGGAGCAGTAGTAGCAAAACCAATATGCACATGGTGTCTGGAGAGAATTTCTCTAATGAAACAGTCAGCTGTTGCTGTGCTTTAGTGCAAGGCACTACGGGTCAAAGTGGGACAGTTTGAGAGTTGGTTGAAGAAACCTGTTTTTGGGATCAAGTCTTGTGTTGCTCTGCAAACTTCTTGAAAGCTTTCTGTATCTCAGAGTGGTTTGACATTTCAGTCCAGCTTCGGTTTCTTCTGTCTCATGACTTTTCACTTGTGGTGGTTGCGCCATTTACTGTCTCTGGGCTGTACACTGGAGGCAGGCACCTCTTTTGTAAAGTGATAGCTAGTTTCTAAAGGAGACAGGAAAAACTTGAGCGTCTTACTCTTGGACCCTATTCTTAGCCAGTTTCAAAAGATCAGGGATGCTTGACCTCAGTTTGTGCCTAGGTAGCTGATCAAACACAAATTGTAAACCAGTTTGAACATTTTTTTTTCCTAAACTACATCTGAATTATTTCTAGGAAGTTTTTTAATAAAAAATGTTCCAGAACAGTTGAATTGGAACTGATGGGAAATAAATGTGATTCATTGCCTTTGTTTGGTATTTAGGCAGAGTATTCTTTTCTCTTGTTTGCTGTTTGTTTCTAGATGAAATTTGAAAAGTTTAACTGCTGCAGATCTAAACAGTGCTCTGGCAGTCACACAGTACGTGCAGCTCTTGAGTCTAAAATGTAGAGCAGTGTTAAAAATGCCAGTGGCATATGCATGTGTAAGCTACTTCCTTATCCTCTATGGCTGCTGGTAGTACAAGGGTTGACATTTTGCAGACATCAGCTGCAGCAGGCTACTAAAAGGTGGGATTTTACAGGTGACATCTTCTTGGTGCGTGGAGGAATGCGTGCAGTGGAGTTCAAAGTGGTGGAGACAGATCCAAGTCCCTACTGCATAGTGGCTCCGGACACAGTGATCCATTGTGAAGGAGAGCCCATCAAACGAGAGGTGAGCTGAATCCTGCCATGCAGTTCTTGTCCTGAATCTGCTCTGTCCACTGAAATCTGTTTCTGTGGCTGCCCTGGAGAGCAGCAGAGTTGCAGTTCCTGGTTTGCCATTTTGTATATTGAATGTAACGGTTAGGAACTCTGGTTTCAGGAGATGAACTGCTGCTGAAGGTAATGGGAGAAATGTGCTTCCAATATCCTTCCTCAGACACCAAGATAAGACTAATGCTTAGGTTTGCTGAGAAAATGGTACAATTTGAAAGCAGCTAGTTTTGCATCTGCTTCTGGATAACTCATGCTGGACTTGGATGTATCTTTTTAAATCCTGAGTTCCGTTAATCCATAGCAGGGAGGACTTAATGTGTTGCTAAATTTCATGCCATGTGAAGAGAAAGCGATTAATGCTTTTTGAATGAGAAACTTGAAACCTCTAAACAGTTTTATTTATTTTAATTCAATCCCTTAAGGTGTCTAGCCTTGAGTATCCCAAGTTTAAGGCAGCTTGAGTTACTTGTCTGTCAGGAGTTGGCCACCTTACTTTTGTAGATTAGGAAATCTCAGGGCTATGAGCTAAGGTGGCTGTATACCTCATAAAGTTAGCTGCCTTGTGAAAAATTCATCTCTATTTTTGAGGCACCGGATGAGTCCTGCTTGGGCTCTTCAGGACACAGTAGAGGTGGCTAGGAGCAAGTTCAGCCAAGGCCAGCAAAATGATGAATAGCTGGAGGTCAAAATAAATGAAGAGAGGCTGGGAGAATGGCCTTACGCTTGCAGGGTCAGGCTCTGAGCAGCCTGCTTCACAGCTTTCCTGGCTCTGTGGGGCTCTGGCTCGATCCCTTCTGAGATTCCAGGCTGTGTTATTTTATGATTTTATTGTGGCCTTAGGTTACGGATAACTAAGGCCAGTAGAGATTTCAACACCCATGAGCAGAATGATTGCTGTAGGGCTGTACTGGAAGAATTAGCTACAGCTGGTCTTATCTGCATGTCTGAATTTCAACGTTCTCAGTTAGTTTGAGTCAGTCCCAAAAGAAAACACTGCATCTGAGAACTGTATGGTAGCTAGGGTATTTCAAGTACTGAGAAATGTCATTTGCAGTTTAAAGAATATTTTATACTGTGCTTCGTTGTCTGTTTTAATCAGTTAGACACACGAGAAGATCACACAGCTTGTTTTGTGCTTGAGTCTGTAGCAGCAGAGGCTGTCATTCAAGAGGCCGAGTTTCACTGAGGTCTAGGTAATTCCCATTGTATATCTGGGAAGTCAGAGCTACAAAACAATTGTAGAAGAAACCATGAAGTCTTTGAAGTAAGCATCTCAAAACAGCAAAGAAGGAACAATGAGCAATAGCCCAGATTCCTGGTTCTGTAAACCGGAAGGGATTGTTGAACCCTTGTCTTCACTCAAATATTTAATAATTTTCCTTCCCGGTAGGATGAAGAAGAGTCACTGAATGAAGTGGGCTACGATGACATTGGTGGCTGCCGGAAGCAGCTGGCTCAGATCAAAGAGATGGTGGAACTTCCCCTCCGACACCCTGCGCTCTTCAAGGCCATTGGGGTGAAGGTAAGCACCTGCGTGCTGCAGGTTGCCTTTGCTGTTCGCTTTGATGTAGGAGGTTTATGACTTATTGGAGGGGAATAAGTAACTTTTTTTTTTTTAATGCTGGTATTAGGACACTATTTCCTTATGTTTTAGACACAGATTAAAACACTGGCACTTGTAAAGCAGAGAGATGCTTTGAATCATCACTGTCAGTTACTGGCAAGGTTTTTGTTTGTGTGTCATGCAGAGTAGTCAGGGTGTTGATGGTTGGATGGCAGTTGTTGCATGAGCCAGCATCACAGTTTCGGACTGGCTTTATCCAATGCTTAGAATACACTGTGAAGCTACTCAGGCGTTCAGATACTGGCTTACCAGCTAAATCCCTTGCCTCTGTCCCCAGCCTCCACGTGGCATCCTGCTGTATGGTCCTCCTGGCACTGGTAAAACGCTGATTGCCCGAGCGGTGGCCAATGAAACTGGGGCCTTCTTCTTCCTCATCAATGGTAAGCTTTGTGTCTGCTTTGGACCCAGACCTGCTGTGTGGTCATTCTTCCAGCTAATGGTAATGAATGGTTTAGATAAGGCCACCTTACAGCCACCTTTCTGTCCTTGATATCCTTTCTTACCTCTTTCAAGTGCCCCACTGAGGACACTTAGAGGCCACTTACGTGGAAGCATCTGTGGTAGTGGCACTGTCCTTAAACTTGATTGTTTTGTAGCAGCGGTTGAAAGACAGTTTTGTGATGTGGGAATTTGGAGTCTGTTTAGCTGAGTGTTCATTTATGTTGATAAGGGCAGAGCTAGGAGTGAAGCAGTGAGATTATTCTTTGTATATGGGCGTAGAACACTCATTTCTGTTGCTGCCAGCATGTTTTATTCAGAAAAGAAGCTGGTCTGCACTGCAGTTCTTTTTCCTTAAGTGAAGCACAAGACCACTTTTGTTTCACATAACATTAAATTGGGAGGAACGTTCCTGAAAGCTATAACGAGTACTTTGGAACTTAGCTAGAAGTGACAGGACCTCATATTGTTCGCTCTCACCTGTAGCAGTTGAGGTAGATACTGGTTTATGGCCATTGAAGACCAGATTCTGAATTTTCCTCGCTGCTTTTCTGTCCCATTCTGCAATCAGTGCTGGAATAACCGAATGCTTGTACTTGAGGAGCGCTGCTCTTCTTCCCTGATTTCTATCAGATCCATGAAGGTGAAAGCAGTGGATTGTACAGCACAGCATAGCAGGGACCAGCAGTAGGGAACTGCCTCGCTTTTTATCTCAAGATGTCAGAAGTAAATGGGCTGTTCCTAACCGTATGTCACCTTTGTCATCTACTTCCTAAGTCTGTGGAAGGTGTCACTGTATGCTAATAAGCCAGCCTTTTCTTTAGAGACTTGTACTTCTGGTGCATAATAAAAGTAACGTTCATTGTCAGAATTAGTGATGCGTTCTCTGTGTGCTTGGCCCAAGCCTGCAGCTGCAGGCAGTGCTGTAGGCAGAACTGGTATGAATCGGTGAGTTACTTGAAGTGAAACAGTGTGGTACCTGCCCACATCCGTGGCTCTGCAGCTGGTTCACTTCAGTCAGCTGTTGCAGCAGCTTTGCATCCGGAGAGTCAGGTTTCTTTTCCTTGGATCTTTCAGAAGAAGCTTGTTTTCTCTTTGTGACCACTCCCATCATCATGATGGAAAAATCTGAACAGAATAGATAGATCCCTAAACATTAGGGTCAGCAGTTGTAGGAAGTCTCAGGGGATTGTTGTTGTTCCTTCTGCGGTTGATGTGTTTTTACTCTTTTTTTTTTTTTTTTTACTCTTTGAGGGGAGGTTATGATACTTTTTTTGGCAGGCTGTTTTTTTGTTTGTTTGTTTGCTTTTGCTTGTTTTATTTTAGTTTTGGAACTCATTTATAGGATCTTATAGAGGTAAATGCGTGCCCATGTAATGCAAGATAAAGTCAGCTTCAGTATCTTACAGCTTTTTCCTTCCCTATCCTGATAATTTATCACCATATAATTTGATTGCTTCTCTTGCAAGCTAGGACTGGCATTAACAGTGTGTGGTGGCACATTACAGAGAAGCTCACCAAGTGTGAAATAGGGTAAGAAAAGAGGCAGCTAAAGGTAGCTCACTGACTAGCACTGCATTCTGTTAGAGTAAACTGAACACACCAGAATAATGATAGAAAGTAATTCCGCATTCTGTTGCCTGTTCAGCTGCAAATTTAGTGAACTTGGTTGATAGTGTTTGCTTTGGCTTGAACTATAGATACTCCCATATGAATGTTGTACTTAAAAAAAATCATCTACATGCCTCGGGGCTAGCTGTGTCTCTTCGGGGTGCCACAGTGCTGCTGTTTTTCAGGTCCTGAGATCATGAGCAAGCTGGCTGGTGAGTCTGAGAGCAACCTGAGGAAAGCATTTGAAGAAGCAGAAAAGAACGCTCCTGCCATCATATTCATTGATGAACTGGATGCCATTGCTCCTAAGAGAGAGAAGGTAAAGATAGCCTGTAGGAGGTAAAGGAGTGTACGTACACCCTTTTTGTTAGCAGCTGGCATGAATCTCTGTCTGAGTTTAGGGTAAAGCAGCAGTTAATGCTTGAACTCAGTCAGGTGTGAGAAGAATCATACACAGTTCACAATGTTTGTTAGCAGCTCGTGGCTCTCATGTCCAGCTCCTGTGCTGTAGAGCTTCTAGTCTAATAATTGTTTTTTAGTCTAATAATTGTTTTGTCTCTCTGTAGACGCATGGAGAGGTGGAACGTCGCATAGTGTCTCAGCTGTTGACTCTTATGGATGGACTGAAACAGAGAGCACATGTGATTGTTATGGCAGCTACCAACAGACCTAACAGCATTGACCCAGCACTCAGGCGATTTGGTAACCAGGATTGTCAACTGTTTTCTGTATCAC
Source organism: Cygnus olor (assembly GCF_009769625.2). Lineage (NCBI taxonomy): Eukaryota > Metazoa > Chordata > Aves > Anseriformes > Anatidae > Cygnus > Cygnus olor. The sequence continues at coordinate 10,106,685 of NC_049198.1, read as the reverse complement.
TGTGGTGGTTTTACCCTGATATGCAGCCGAGCTCCTCCACAGCTGCTCTCTCACTCCCCCTCAAAGGAAAAGGGAGAGAAAATACCATGGAAAGGGCTCAAGGGTTGAGATAAGGACAGGGAGATCACTCACCAGTTATCTTTATGGGCAAAACAGACTCAGCATAGGGAGAGAAGTAATTAGTGCCTATCACTAGCAGATTAGCACTGTGGAAAACTAAAAAGTGGAAAAGCAGACTAAAAACACCTTCTCTGCCATATCCACCCTCTTCTATGTCCTCCCCCAAGCATTTTTTTTCCCCTTTCTTAAATCTGCTCTCCCAGAGGCACAAACAACATCGCTTATTGGCTCAGGTCCCTTTCAGAGGATCTGGAGCTGGTTCCTCTATGCCATGGGGCAGCTGCTGGGCTCTGCTCACAGAAGCCACCCCTACAGCCCCGCTGCTACCAAGCCCATGCCACATAAACCCAATACAATCAGATGCTTTGTTACAGACTATGTTTCAGGGGCCTTGGAAAGTTTGAGCAGAAATTAATACTAAATGTCTTCTGTGTGTTTCATAGACTATTGACTTGTGTCTAGCTGCTGCTTTGTAATTAATTTCTAGGCTTCTGGCCTTTGATATAATTTCCTGTTTTATTAGGTTAGAACTTGTAGAAGTAACAAAATGCTTCAAAATCATGTAGTCTCTATTAGGTGAGGCTAGCTCAGGACACACTGAAGGAGCAAAAGACTGCTTGAGGAGCTGTGTGTGCCTCAGGTTGCAGAAACGTTGTCTGACTTCCATTTTATTAATGAGGAGTCTGGTAGTTTCCAAGCTCCATGTTTTCAAAGCTCTACAGTGTGAATGAATGTCTGGTGTATGAGCAGTTGGTAAAGTGTGTAACAGCAAACTTGTCAAGCTTGCAGGAGAAAATGGCATCTTCAGTGTGTAGAGGCATTACTAGAGGCAAATGATAGGTGTATCTAACACTATATACTATATACTATCTAGTATACTATACTATTATATATTTATAGTATGTAACACTATATACTTAAATGTACCTAAGTTAGTACTGCAGTAATAGATAGGTTACCACCCCAGATAATGGGGCAATTTTTTTCTTTCACAACCTGGGTTTTGCTGTGATGATTACTGTAGGAAGTTCTAAAAAACTAAATATGTCTCTCAGAATTTGTATACTCTTATGCTGAGGACACAAAGGTGGAAGCAAACAAAAACGTCTCATGGTATGTTGGTTAGAGGAAGTATCCTTTCCTACAAATGAAGCTTGGAAAATGTTGCTAAACCAGTAGTACTCTGCTTTTTGTAGTCTTGAAGTCTAGTTAATACAGTAGTTCCACTTTTCCTAAATGGCTAAGGCCTTTCTTCCTTTCTGACTCTGCAACTATGCTGATACATGCTGTGCAGAAGCCCAAAGCTCTGGCATTTTCTGAAATTGTCCATGTGGCGTGTCATTACGTCGTTCAGTCAGCGGAAGACAGCAACTGCAGCTTCTTTGGTTTGCAGAATCAGCAGCTCAACATATGTTTTGTAATCCCCAGGTCGTTTTGACAGAGAGGTAGATATCGGTATCCCAGATGCAACTGGGCGCCTGGAGATCCTGCAGATCCACACAAAAAATATGAAACTGGCTGATGATGTGGATCTGGAACAGGTGAGCAGAATGCTGTTGGGAGTGCTCGTCTCTGCAGGCTAACGTTAACTGATGCTGTGTTTTGTGGCAGAGTTGTTATGGCTTTGATCGTATAAACGTAGTTGCTCATTTAGGACGATGTGAAACTGGGTGAATGTGTGATCTCTGGGCTTCCTTCCAACTAGTTTACCAGTGACCAAAAATCCTCTCTCACTAGTTAAAAGTGGCATGGCTAAGAGAAACAACTGTGTATCAATACAGTCTGCATGTGCCTTGCTACTGTCCTCCTGGGTTTGTTTGCTGTGGTTTTCTGCTAGTAACCCTAAAACGGCTCTTAGGGAGGTGAGTGAGTGTTGTGGTGACATGGGATACTGCATGTAAACTCAGTTGGTTCCTGTTATTTCTGTCTTGAATGAAGAACTCCAGTCTTGGGGTTACCTTTCTGTGTTCTGCCATCTGAATTCCAGTTGCAGCTTTGATCTCAAGTGGGAGGTGGAACAGCAGTGTCTCTGCCTGTTAAATATGAGGTGGCACTTGTCTCCTGAACCCACAGTGGATGTTTCTGTCCTCCAGAGTTTCATTGCGCCTCCGAGTGAGTCACCAGAGCATGCAGAGTGCTTGCTTGCGTCCCTGTGAGTCATAGTCAGTGCTTTGCTTTCAGGTGGCAAACGAGACCCATGGACATGTTGGTGCTGACTTGGCTGCTCTTTGCTCAGAAGCTGCTCTTCAGGCTATCAGAAAGAAGATGGATCTCATAGACCTAGAAGATGAAACCATCGATGCTGAAGTGATGAACTCGCTGGCTGTGACCATGGATGACTTCAGGGTAATGCAAGAGTGCCCCTTTCTTTTGTCTAATTGTTTATCTGAAGCATGTGAACATGACATGATAGCATTATTTAATGCCGTTTCTTCTAACGATAGTGGGCTCTGAGCCAGAGCAACCCTTCTGCTCTTCGGGAGACTGTGGTAGAGGTCCCACAAGTTACCTGGGAAGATATTGGTGGTCTAGAAGATGTAAAGAGAGAACTCCAGGAGCTTGTACAGGTAAGAGTTTACAGCTGATTTTTTGCCTAGTCAGTTAAGTAATAATTATTCTGGTAAAATCCAGAGCCTCTTCATATACCTGTTTGGACTGTGAACAGGGTAAATGCAGTTTTTATGATAACCGCTTGTAATGGACTGAAAATACCACGGTGTTCCATCTTAGTGAACTTAGGGAGAGGAAGGTGTTGGAAAGCAGCGTCAGACTTTCCTTAGTTGAGCGTACGGTGACATCTTTCATGGGTATTGTGCTTAATGCAGAAATGTAGTAGTTCTGCCTCTCATAGGTGGAAGCCAGCAATGGGGCCATTGCTGAGAATCCTGTTACATGGTGGCTTTATCTGCCAGAAGGTAAACAAAGATTCTCACGCAGTGAGCTTCCAAAGAGCTTTTTATCGGTGTTACCATTGAGACAGGTGAAAAATAATTGTGAAGCCTTCTGTGAAGGGAGACAAAAAGTCATGAATGTCTGTGGAAACTTCTGGTGTCTGCATCAGGATGGTTTCTTTCTGATACATCCCTGCTCTCAGGATACATCCCTGCTCTCAGTTGTCACTGTAGAGGCAACCCGTCTGTGAGTTAATAATAAATAAATAGAAATCTAATTTCCAGTCTGATTTTCTGGTGTTAAACCATCACCTAGCTCTGACCTTGCTGCTGAGGATAAATGCTCACATCAGGCACCTTGCATGTCTCTGGAGGGCAGAGCTGACTAGATTGGATAATGAGCTGTTCCCTTTTGCTTCGGCAGGACAGAAAAAACCTGGGGTTACGTGTACTGGAAAACTACCCAAACTGGTGAATAGTTCTTAGGGATAAATAGGCATTTTAGGGCAGCTTTACAATTGAGCTGTGGTGCTTTTTGAACCAGTTCTCATCTAAAATCTGTAGAGGCCCTGAGCAGGCAGAAACTTGTGTTTAACTCACTAGAAATCTCAGATAGTGTTTCTGTTAGGAGCAAGGTACAGGCCTATTCTGGCTCATCACGAGAATTTTTCGTTGTTGTTTCCTCTTGTAGTATCCTGTGGAGCACCCAGACAAGTTCCTCAAATTTGGCATGACTCCATCAAAAGGGGTTCTGTTCTATGGGCCACCTGGTTGTGGTAAGACACTTCTGGCCAAAGCCATTGCCAACGAATGCCAGGCAAACTTCATTTCCATCAAGGGCCCAGAATTGCTCACCATGTGGTTTGGAGAGTCTGAAGCCAACGTGCGCGAGATCTTTGACAAGGTAAAGTGTTTCTTCTGCTCCCTGTGCTACGTTTGGGCTGAGATACTCCCAGAACATCGTCTCCACTGTGCCTGTCTTACTGGCCCAGTTTTTATTTGTGTATTTTTTTTGTGTGTGTGTGTTTTCCCCACTTGCACTGTGAGCAGGGGCTGCTTTCCTGATGTTAGGGAATTAATCCTGTTTGGGAACATAGCTAATTAAATGTTCTTTCTCCCACTACAATTTGTATCTTTTGTTACAGAACAATAAATGTGCTAGAGCCTTAGCCATGAGGCTGGCATTAGAGTGACATAAATATCCTCAACATACCTTGAAAACCTACTTTGACACCTCGTTAGCTATTTACTTATACAGATTTTCAAAACATCTCGCAGGGTCTTGTCCTGCAATGTGCATGGTCCAGAAAGGAGTTCCTCTCCTGCTGTCCAATTTCCTATAGATAGTGTCGCCTCCTGTCCTTCGTAGGGATTACCTTGGGAATCCTCACTGTTGTGGTCAGGGGAGCTGCTGGAAGAGCAAAGCAGGAAGGAGAATGAGAGGGGAAAACGTAGGTTGGAAGGGAACCTCAGAGGCCATCTGCTCCAGCTGTTTGTCCAGAGCAGGAAGATAACTTGGAAATCTGGTTTGTGTATGTGAGGTTCTCGTGTGTGTTAGTTGATGAGTAAATTAGCATATTAGCACCAACCAAGGATGGAGAATCGCTGACCTCTGGGCCCGTGTGCTGATGTTAGAACTCTCTGATTATAAAGAATTTTTTCCTTATTTCTAACTGGAATTTTCTTTGCAGCAGTTTGCACCCATTTTCACTGCGTACCTCAAAAGAAGGATCTGACTCCTTTTGCCTGTAATTGCCCATTAGGTAGCTGAAGATGGAGTGGATTTGCCCCTTCTATTTGATACGTTGTGACTATGGATACCCCAGTGCCTAAATAACCAACTGACATCTCCAGATCTTGCTGGGACAGTTTGGTCCTGGCAGATTGGTTCCAGCTTTCCCTCTTGGCGTTAGAGTAACCATGCTTCTGCTTGCTCTACGATGCTCTCAGTTTTGAGGAAATTCACCTTGTTACTCAGAATTTAATTGAGGGTTTCTAGAGCAGCTCCTCCAAGCTCTCCTTGAGGCAGTAGTGCTCTGGTACTCCTCTGAGCTGCTGTAATTTTAGGGTGTGCTTAGGGTGAAATCAGTGTGCTCCTTGCTTGGTGTTATTTGACAGGGACTAATTGTTTCTCTTTGCCTTATGCAGGCCCGCCAAGCAGCCCCTTGTGTGCTCTTCTTTGATGAGCTGGACTCCATCGCAAAGGCTCGAGGTGGGAATATCGGAGACGGCGGCGGTGCTGCAGACCGTGTCATCAACCAGATCCTGACAGAGATGGACGGCATGTCCACCAAGAAGAACGTCTTCATCATCGGTGCCACCAACAGGCCGGACATCATTGACCCAGCCATCTTGCGCCCTGGCCGCCTGGATCAACTCATCTACATCCCCCTGCCTGACGAGAAGTCCCGGGTTGCTATTCTTAAGGCCAACCTGAGGAAATCACCAGTTGCTAAGGTAGGATCCGTGCCATGACTGTACCTGAGTTGGTTTTGCAGTGCGCTGCACATGCTCCTCATCAGCTGGGGACAGAGAGGAGGGCTGGGGACTGCTCCACGCACTGCAGAGCTGTGAAACCTTCCATCCCTGAAGAGTGGAAATAGATGGCAGAGGTAGGGGGAGGCTCGAGTTCTAAAACGAGGTACCAACGCAGCTAGATATCAGTGTGTCAGCACAGCAGGTCTTTGTCACATAGTAGAGTTCTGCCTACAGTGCAGGAACAGGAACGCCTGTTATGGCAAGATGGAGGAGATTCTTGTACTCTGAAAGAAAAATAAATGTAGAAAACGGGGGTGGGAAATGGAAATTGAAGAGGAACCATTGCAGTTAATTGTTGCTGAGCTCTTTCATAGATACAAGTTCTATCCCTTGCCTGGGAAGCAGGCAATAATGAAACTCATAGGGTTAATCAGAGGAAAGCAGGTGTCAAGTGCGCAAACTTTTTTAGGCCATTCTTAATTTTTAAGTACTGCTGGGAAGGAAAGCTTTAAAGAAGGTTGCAGTACTACTCTGTCCGTTGACAGGAAGGAGTAGAGGAGGCTGTTTGTCCTCCCCATCTCCATTTCCAGTCATCTCATTTGACTCCGAATGCTGAGACCTGAGGAAATCACGTCTGAAAGTCAGCCTGCCTTTTCCTGAAGGTGAACAGTGCAGAGGCATTTGTAGCTGTATAGCAGGCTCTTTCTGTGAGCGGGGAGAGTGTGGCCTGCCTTTGTGTGTGGCTAATTTTTACCAGAAACAAGAGCCTTAACAGGTCATCTTCCTAAAATTGACCAAAGTTAAGGCAGTGCGTTGGTACCGTGGGATCCGAAGGCACTTCTTTGTCACCTGTGAGTGCAAGGTGTAAAGGAGAGGCCTCTGTTGTTTTTCCCTAGGATGTTGACCTGGATTTCCTAGCTAAGATGACCAACGGCTTTTCGGGGGCTGACCTGACAGAAATTTGCCAGCGTGCCTGCAAACTGGCCATCCGCGAGTCCATCGAGAGTGAGATCAGGCGAGAGCGTGAGAGGCAGACCAACCCTTCTGCCATGGTGAGCGGGGCACTCAGCTTTCCCTGCTCATGAGAGAGGCAGCCCACCTCAGCCCGTGGGTGAGGGATGATGTGTTCCTCTCTGTAATCCTCAGAAGAGGACGAGTAGGCTCGGCACAGAGCGCTGAGCTGGAGCACTTCGTTCTCTTCTTGTGGGAGGGTGAGGGCCTCCTGTTGTGCCTCATCGCTGGCATTGCTCAGAAGGCCCCTGCTGCAGCTGTGACTCAGTCTGCTGCAGCATCCCTCTCTAGCCCCTGCCTTGGCGAGTATTGTTGCGTCCTGACCCAGAAGGGGGCTGTGGGCGGGTGTCGGGCTGCCCACAGCTCACCTGGGCCCTCTGTCCCGCTGCAGGAGGTGGAGGAGGACGACCCGGTTCCTGAGATACGCAGGGATCACTTTGAGGAGGCCATGCGCTTTGCTCGCCGCTCTGTCAGTGACAATGACATCAGGAAATACGAGATGTTTGCACAGACTCTACAGCAGAGCCGTGGCTTTGGCAGCTTCAGGTAACCGTGAGGGAGGGGGGGAAGGCAAAGTGGCTCAGCTAGCCCTAGGATCAGAGCACTGAGGGCAGCTTTGCTGTTGTCTGGGTAACAATCCCCTCTTCCACCGCATTTTCTGGTTCCCTGCAGTGTGTACAGCAGCCAGCTGAGCACACAGTGGTACAAGCTGTGCTGCAGGTCAGCTGTAGCTGCTCTGTTAGTGCTCCTGAAGCCCATCAGCCCTTTTTCCTTTAATGCGAGCAACGTCTGGCAGCACTGTAAGCCTTTGCATGACGTGCCATAAGGCTTCACCACATTTCTCCCCTTTCCTACTTGGCACCCGGGAGCTGTTGTGGAGGGAGGGGATTGTGCTGAGCTGTGAGGAAGCTTCTGAAGAGCTTCTCTCCCCTTTTTCACTGCTGCCTGCAGGTTCCCATCAGGAAACCAGGGAGGTGCTGGTCCAAGCCAAGGCACGGGAGGTGGCAGCGGGGGCAACGTGTACAGCGAAGACAATGACGACGATCTCTACGGTTAACTCGCTGTCCTCATTGGACCAAACTCCAAATCAGGCCACGTTGTACAGGGAAAATCCAATGTTCGGTGGACTCTCGGCTTCTTCATTCCTCAGTCAGAACAGTGTAGCTGCACGTCAGACTTTGTACAGGGAATGTTTTCTGCAAACACACAAATACAGACCGATGTTCAGTTGGGAGGCAGACAGTGAATTAACAAGGAGGGGAACTGACTTAATTTCTGAGAAATTTCTGTTCTAGTTTACGTGGCAGAATCAGCAGCTTTAGCAAGGGGTACAACGCTAGCCTGTATTAAAAAAAAAAAAACAAAACACAAAAAATAATTAAAAAAAAATAAAAATCCCACAAAACTCTAGCCAGGCCCCTGGCGATTCCTTTTTGTGGTACTGCTGCAGCATCGAGCAGCGCTGTCTCTGTAAACCCCATTTCTCACTTGCTGTCTGAGCACTCCTCAGCTGCCCCTCTTGTCTGTTTTGTGCATTTCCCTGGAGCACGTGAGGTTGCTCTCTGTTCGTACCTCTCTTAGCTCATGGTAACAGAAGAAACTGGTTGGACAATCTCCATCCTGTGCCATAACTTGGCAGTAAGCACCGTGTAAGAGAGCCCTGCTGGCAGTGGCAGGTATCTGGTGTTGCCTCTCTGATGCTGCCCATGAGCTGGTGGGTGTCCCGCTGCTTTCACTCCTGTGCAGCACGGGGCTTCTCCAGAAATTCCCCTTTCATCCACCCTGCCTGAAGGCAGGCACGAGAGAGTTCTTGGGCTGTCTCTGGAGTCTGGTGCAGCGTGACCCGAGTGTGGTTTGGGAACAGGAGCTTCCTCTGATGCTGTAGCAGCAGTGTTCGTCAGGTTCTGCAGAGAGATTTTCCCCCTTCTGCAGAAACGATTTGTGTGTCCCTGTGGGCTTCTGATGAAAGGTTTGGTTCTTTGCTGTCAGCTTGGCCTTTACTGTGCCCTTTACTCAGCAGTCAGGTTTTGATCATATTCTTGTGCTTTTCCTTCAATTTCTTCTAGCTTCCTGGCCCGCTCCTTGATTTATTTTCCCTTCTCTGAACTGAAAAATGTGCTACTGCTGTACTTAGCGTTTCATGCAAAGAGGAGCCCTGGGTCTGGCAGCTGGTACCTGCCCTATCCTGGTGCGTGTGCTCGTTCACCTGTAGCTGGAGCCAGGGCTGCACGTGCTGAAGCAGGTAAATGGCCCAAAGAGCAGAGCTCCTCTTAGGAAGGTGCGTGGCCAGCTGCAGGGCAGTGCTGCAGCAGGAAGAGCAGCTGTGAGCCTGTACCTGTGAGCCTAGACCTGTGCTGCGTGGTGTTTGGGCTCACCCCTGAATTCCATGAAAAGACAGGGAGCCTCCTGTTCTGTACGGTTACTTTTCACTTCCACTTTGTTCTGCGTGGGGTCTGGCTTTAAAACAGGGAAAAGGGGAGGCTCTGGGTGCTTGCACGTTCCCAAGCTGCAGGGTGGCACGCAAGGACCAGCTCTGAGTGTGGTGAACACAGCTTCGGCTCAGTGCCTCGGTGCTCGCCTTTGACGCCAAAGGCTGGGAGCTGAGTACTCCTCTTGCCCTGAGCAGTCGCAGCAAATGCAGCCGGCTGAATTTGATTCTCCTTTCCCTGCCTGACTTGAACGTGCAGCTTCGGCCACCAGCGGGTAGGTGGGGCACCCTTCGCCATCTGCCTGGATCATCCAGCTTGGGGCTGGATTTAGCGGTGGTGGGGAAGTACAGCTGGAGGAGGGAAGACGTGTTTAAACACAGGAGCAATGCTGCTGGCCGCATTTGGCCCAGCCCTGAACCAGAGGACAACGGGTGTTAGCACAGAGCATGGATGTGTGCTGTTGGCTTCTAGAGGGTCGCAGGAACTGAGGATTTCAGCAAAGATGAAGAACTGTGGGTGAAACGGGCAGAAAGGATCCCCCAGGGCTTTCGGGGTGACTTCTCCCACAGCAGGAGCTGTGGGGGCCCCAAGCAATGGGAGTTTTGGCCCTAAAGCCTCTCAGTTGTAGACGAGCTCCATCAGCCTACCAAGGCTTAAAGGGAGGATAGAAAGGGGCGAGGGGAGTCTCACCATGGCCAAAGGATGGGGCTTTCCAGGAGAAAGGGGGCTTGTGGGGAGAAATGCACTAAAATTGGGAGCACTGCTTAAATAGCACAGCCACCTGCTGCAGGCTGTGCTAGGAGGCCATGGGAGCCCCCGGGGAAGCTGGGCAACCTCTGCTCGGGCGGTCTGTCCTAGTTCAGAGCTGACTGCCAGCACCGTGCTTCTCCTGTCCTCGCACCACCTTGCTTCAGCACCACGGGGGAGATGCTGCCAGCTCATGGGGCCGTGCTGCTGCTCTGCAATGTGTTTGCTGTCAGCCACCTGGGGAGGAGAAAAGGGCCGTCCCGCAGCGGGAGCACAGGACTCACAAAAGCCTTGCCAAGCTCTGTCAGGGGGTGGGTTTGGGAATGTCACCCCCAGTCCCTGCGCTTTGTCCCTTCTGGTGGCAGATCTCTGCGGGCCGTGCCGGCTGGGGCAGGAGGCAGAGGGGTGGTGGTGCGTGCGTCCCAGCTCCTGGGAGCATAAGGTTTCCCTGCCTCCTCTCCTAATTGCAATTTAATTAGCACAATTAAATCCAGCAGGAGGGCTGGAACCCCTCCTCTTCTCTGTCTCCTCTGGGATGTGGCTCCTGATGGGGACAGCCCTCAGGGGAGCTCCCGGAGCATCTGCTTCTGCTCTGGAGCAGCATGTGGAGGCTGGGGGTAGCCCGTGAGAGGGAGCTTGCTTGGGCCCCTTCATTGCTGCCATGGGTGGCAGCTCCTTGTCCTGCCCCTGTGGCCCTAGAACCATGCTCGTGGTGCCCCAGCCCTACAGCTCAGCCCCACCAGAGCCCACACAACGCCCTCAGGGCCACAGCCCAGCCCGGTGTGTGCAGCATGGGGGGCAAGGCACTGGGGCCTAGAGCCTGGGCCCGGCCCCAAAGCAGGACTAGAGGGAATGGCCTCAAATTGCGCTAGGGGAGGTTCAGGTTGGAAATGAGGAGCCATTTCTTCTCGGAAAGAGCGGTCAGGCACTGGGACAGGTTGCCCAGGGAGGTGGTGGCGTCACCGTCCCTGGGGGTGTTCAAGGAAAGGTTGGACGTGGTGCTGAGGGACAGGGCTTAGTGGGTGACATTGGTGGCAGGGGGATGGCTGGACCAGATGATCGTGAAGGTCTCCTCCAACCTTAACGATTCTGTGATTCTAGTGGGGCCCCCTCCTGCAGCACCCCAAACGTCTCCCTCAGCCGCTTTCTCCTGCCACCAGAGGGCAGGCCGTGGCCGTGCTCTTGTGGCCCCGGTCCCCACAGCCCCACCACGGCCCTGGGCCAGCCGCAGCTGCCCCGTGGGCACCCCAGCCCCATGGCAGCCCTGTCAGCATCGTCAGCCCCCCGCTGGGGGGTTTCTGCCCACCATCCGGGGCTGAAGGCCTCCAAGGATCTCTGAGAAGAGCTGGGTCCCCGGGCAGCCCCCACCAGCAAGAAGCCCCCTTCATCGCCACAGCCACAGCTCCCCACTGCCCGCAGCCCCTCCTCACCCACCCTGGCCTCCATCCCCTTGGTATCTTGGCTGGACTCGCACCCCCCTGCCCATGTTGGTTGTGTTTTGGGAGCCCTGAAAGGATGCAGAGCCCTAAAATGGGGTCCCCCCAGCACTAATGGGGAGGGGGGTCTGAGCCCCTTCTCCAGCCCCACCAACTGCACCAGGGCAACCACAGCCCCTGTGTCTCCCATCGCAGTGCACACCAAGGAGTTAATATTTTTTAAAATACTTTATTTTTCTCTCAATACTGACATTACAAAAAAAAAATACAAAAAAAAAAAAAAAAAAAGAGAACCACTATAAAACATTCAGGTCTCATTGAAACTGAGAAAAACAAAGCAGCTTGCATCTGCGTGCTGACCTGTCTTCTCACGCCATCAGTGTCCACCAGGTTTCCGTACATCGAACTCCACAGGGAACGGCGGAGGGAAAAGGCATCGTGCCCTAACCTGCATTCAAACTGGTCACAAAATTAAGCAGTGCTTTAATTTAATTTAAGAGGTCTCCTCTCCCCATGCCCTGGCCGTGGCACAGGCTGCCCTCCCGCCGTGTATGATGCACTGTACAGCTATACACCCCACGCCAGCTCAGCAGGCGCCTTGCTGTGAGCTGAACCCCCCCAGGACCCCTACTTCAAGTCATTGATTTCTCTTTATAAAAAGGATGCCGGGGCGGGGGGGTGGGGGGGGGCGGGCATGTTTTGGCTTTCTCGGTGCTGGTCGGGCTGGAGATGCAGAGCTGAGGTGGTGCAGGAGCCATACAGAGCCAGGTCGGCTGTTCTGCAGGACCCCTCCTGGGAAAAACTGGCAAGAGGCAGAGTTGGCCGAGAAAGGTAAGAAATATAAAAATTCTCCTGATGGAAATCCAAAGTTTTTAAAAAAATACAGCATTTAAAAACAAAACCACCAAGCAGATTGCCTCATGCTCCTTCCAGCTCCACCGTAACACCCAGAAATACCTCCTGAATTAAACGTCCCTGTAGAAAAATATATACACGTGCCTTACTCTTCCTAATAAAATCCCTAAGGTTGAACTCAAACGCTTGTCAAAACCACAGCTCTGCTGACGCTTGGCTCTGCTTTTGCACCCAGACTTGTGCTACACACATACTATGTTCTCACAGGCATGAAGTTGGTATGGCTGAGCTGCTCCCCAAAAGTTGGGGTGAACCACTCCAGGAAACCCAAAACGGGCAGAGCAAACCCTTATGGAGTTTACCTAACAAGCTAAATATATGTATAAAAAAAAGCAGCAATGCAAACTCAACACATCTGAACAAGAAAGCTCCCACCCTGGGCTCCCCCGTCCCCCCGGCCGGCAGCAGGCACGGGGGACAGCGGGGGCAGGAGGCTGGAAGGGACCATCCCCAAGTGCTTTGAGCTCGGTTGATTGGCACAGGTGATGCTCGGTAGTGGTCTTGGCACAGGAGAGTGGACCGCAGTAGGACTAGGTACCGTGGTCCCTGGTTAGAAACGGTCCGGCTACAGTGGCCACCGCGCGCAGGAGCGGTCCCTTGGCCGTACGCGCTCAGGAGTTTCCTTGGCACCTCGGTATGGCCGGGACCCCGAACAGCAGCAAGTATCAAAGAGGGGAGGAGAAAACTAACACGGTGGGATGTGAGATCCTGTGAAGTCCTATTTACATTGCGCTTAATCCCCTATGAGCCCATCCTCTAGTCAGAGGGTTGGCTTGAAAAGCAGGTGACACAAAAAAACACAAAGTGATGCACCTCCCCGGGCAAACAGCCCGTGCCGCTCGCTTGTGCAAGGCAGCAAAGCTGGACCTCTAGAAAAACAAAACAAAATGAAAAAAAGGCTGGCAGCGAGGAGAGCTGCAAGGGCAGGAGCCTGCGCTCACCATTCCCCCGCCGCTGGAGTAGAAAACAGGCTGAGAGGGGAAGGGGTGGGAGGGATGGATGGGATTTTTGGGGAAGGAAAGTGTTTTTTTTGCATTTGAAAGTGCTCTGGCACCTCTGCTCCGTGTGGGCCGGATGCTGTGGCACGTGCGTTTGGAGTATTGCTGCTTGGAGAAGAGTCCCCGGGGCTCTAGGAGCACGGGAGGTGCTGCTTGAGGATCTGTCTCGTCTGGGGAGCTATTCTGTCTGGGAAGCGGATTTTGAACTCCACGATCAAGTCTCCTCGCTGGTTGGGGGCCTTGGGGAAGGGCAGCCCTTCCCCGCGCAGTCTCTTCACTGTGCCTGGCTTGATGATGTCGTTGCAGGGCAGCGGGATCACCCTCCCGTCGATGGTGGGAATGTTCACGGTGCAGCCGCACAGGGCCTGCGGGGAGAAGGAGGGCGACGCTGTCAGCCGGGCTGCCAGCCCCATAGCACCCAGGGGTGCACCGAGAGACACCCCCCCCCCCACGCCCCGCTCCCCATCCCCAGCGCCGTGGGACAGAAGCCCCACAGGAGGCAGGATCCCCGTTCCCCATCCCCTGCTCCTCCCAGCGGACGCCGCCAGCGAGCGCCCGGCAGCTCGCAGCAACAGGGCAGCCCAAATTTAGCCCCTCGCTACCTAATCTGGGAGCCCGACAGGGTGGGGGGGGGGGGCAGCCAAAAACCCAGCTGAGCTCATCGGATGCCTCTGCGGTTCATCAGCTGTCACCCTTCGGAGCCCGGGGGTTATCTATAGCACAGCCTGTGCCCCCTCTGCCCCGGCCAAAGCCTCCCGAAGGTTACGCCGGCACGGGGCACGGCACCGCGCTTTCCTGGAAGCTGGGGCCCCGTGGGGCTGCTCCCCACCGCCAGGCCCTGCTCAGGCGAAGGGTTGGGTTACTGCACTGCGCCAATGCCCCACGGCTATTTTTATGCCTTGGTGGCCCAAGAAGGAAGCAAGAACGAGACGGTTCCCCGAAACCACAGGCTTGGGGAGAGTGGGTCCAGCATGCCCTGCGTCCCTGCTGCAGGGACCTCCATGCAGCCACGTCCCCCCACTGCAAAGCCAGGAGCTGGTTTTCCAGGCTGCCATCCCCATCCCCATCCCCATCCCCATCCCGGGGCCGGGAGCTGCCTCCTGCAGAAGCCGGCAGCAGCCGCAAGCCGCCCTGCGTTAGCGAGCCACGTGACGCGGGAATGCAGCAAGAAAATCCTTGTGTCCTTAAATAACTCAGACAGCTCTGCCGTACACGTGGGCAGCAGCGTCTCCAGGCTTTCAGCAGGGAGAGAGGCTGCCGCTGACGGAGGACTGCGGAGCGATACTTCTGGAAGGGGAGGATTTGCTGGGGCTGGTCCTGTCCTGCATGCAAAGCGCTTGTCCCCTCGGGATGGGGCATGGGGGTCCCGGCTCTCCTGTCCCCAAAAGACACCCTGCAAGGGAAGTGGGGGAGGATGTTCTGCAGCCTCCTCCCCAGGAAAAGCCTCCAGTGCCACAGCAACAGGAGGCAGCAGCAGTAGCAGCCCTTCTTCCCCGCTGACCCCTGGCTTGAGGCTGATGGCTGCTGCTTCTGCCGCGGTGCCAGGGCTTTGCACCGAAGCCAACGCAGAGCTACGCATGCTGGGCTTGGCTCTAGGGCTCAGGTGAGCTGAGAAGAGGAAAGATGGAACCTGCTCTCTCCTTGCACAGCCCATCTGTGCTGGGCCTCCTCCCAGACGAGCTTTTTCTGGCTGCAGGAGGAGGTTCATCGCTGGCTCTGTGCGAGCAGGGGGTGCATGGTCACAGCTCCAACAGGTGAGAGGGAAGCTTCCCAGGGAAGCTGGAGCCCTTCTGCTGGCTGGTGCCCACCAGCATGCGACATGGTGGGCTGCAAAGGTCCATATGTGCCAGAGAAACATCTCTGGCCATGCAATGGGAAGCAGAAAGGGAACAGGCACAGCAGCTAGACCTCAGGTTTCTAGCCAACAGGACCAGCCAACTGTCCTTTTGCCTGTAGCAGAAAAGCCAAGAGAAGACTGATGTGCTGCCTTTGCTCTGGACAAGGTTTTGCTGCAACCCAGTGCACCTGGGGAGTGCATGGGGTGACCACTCACACACTGTCCCCTGCTCCATCCTCACCACAACGTGGCCAGAAGGAAGCCAGGCAACTATTTCAGCTTCCAGAATGAGCTTTTGAGACTAAAGTAGGGCAGCAGAAGTGTGGCTGGGATGCTTGCACCCAGCCCAAGGGACAGGACTGGAAACACCAAGCAGAGAGCCCCTGCCAGGCTCGCGGCGTGGGCGCTGCTCCTCGGCGCCGTGCTTGCCCTGCAAAAGCAGAGGGACGCGAGCAGAGGCAGGCGGTGAGAGCGCAGGCAGGATCTCAGTGTTTCCTTCCCAGAGCCAAGACGCAAGAATTAGAGGCGATCGCTCCTTCGCCGTATGTTCCTGTTTTTAATCCTTCTCGCCCGACTTGGTTGGCATTTGAGAAACTGGTTGTTGAAGCAACACCAGTGCTCGTGAGCGAGAGCCTGTAGCAGGGCGACGCGCGGCGAGCGCAGCCCCGGAGCTGCCCTGCATCCTGGAAAGAGGCTCGGTTTATCCCCGGGTATGAAACCAGCATGGGTTTGATGGCTGAGCCGCGAGCGCCGAGCTTTATCTGGGTCAGCGGCGGGTCCCGCTCTGCTGGCAGCAGCGGGGGGGCCGTCGGATGCTGCCACCTGGATGCTTCGAGGAAGGTGACGCCAGGTAAAGGATGCCGCGAGGCGCTGCTGCCATCTCCATGAAGCCCGCCAGCGCTGCCTGAAGATCTGCCTTCCAGGAGCGCAGCTGCCGCAGCAGTGTCACTCCTCCCTCTCTCGGCCTCCCACTGTGGTGTGCGCCTGTAATTTTAGGCACGGACACGTCCCTGCAGCCCACGAGTCTCTTGGGGAAGCCCTCTCACACCTCCTGCGGCGGCAGCAGCCGTCCCAGACAAGGGACACGGTGCCCAGCGGGATGAGGACGCGAGCACCAGAGGTGCTGGGACATGGGGATGGGAAGTGGCAGCCTGGCCACCAAGGTGGCATCACCCATCACCACCAGAGACAACATGGGTTAGAGGTTTGTGGGTGCTGGGTGCTACACGTTCCTATGGAAGAGAAGTCTGGAGAGCAGGCTCAGGTTCAAGAAGGGGCCGTAAGGAAGCAGATGCTGTGTTTCCAAGCCCTCCTGTCACCCTGTCCTGCTCTGGTGCCCCAAATGCTCCCTGCAGGGCCATGGCCAGGAGCATTGCTCCCCTTGGCTGTACGATGCTGGCCAGGGGTCTTCAGCACGACCACGAGTGGGATCACGGCTCCGAATGCCTGCTGGCACCCCGCTGTGCAGCTAAGGAGACCAAGGCTCAAGCTAAAAAAGGCAGACTCGCAAGGATGAACAGTGCAAGGAAAGCACTCGGGGCTATGGCTGTAGGCTTAGGTGATGAAGAGGTTGTGCTGTGATTCACTCCGCCACGTACCGAGATGCTGGCATATGGTGTTGGGGAGCTCCTGGCATCTGCTCCTGCTTCAGAGCACTTAAGCTACTTCTTCTCATGGAAGATAAAAGCAGCAAAGCGCTGCTCATCCTGCCCTGGCAAGCGGAAGGCTGGGGCTGGCAGCCAGGCCAGCAGCTCTCCGAGCATCCCCAGCACGTTTGGTCTGCGGTGAGGGAGCGCAGAGAGCAGGCAGCCCGGCTCAAAGAGCAGAGGAATTTGCCTGGACCAGCAATTTCCACCGTTCTCTCTCTGTGACCGCCGTGACGTGAAGCAAATGCCCTGTTTACGGGCAGCTGGATTGAGATCACAGGGGTCCTGTGGGCAGGAGGCAGCCAGCACGTCCCCTGGCCCAGCACCAGTGCACGGGGCCGGGCGGGCTGCTCAGCTTGCTGCTCACGGGGCAGCTCCGCACGGGGCGACCATCAACCTGGACCAACGTGGGCCAGACATCAGGACAGCCGTCCCGGGGGTAATTTTAACAGATACGGGAATGCACAGAAGGAAACATCTGAGATATGGCATGCAGGACTCCATAAATAATGCAGCCTCTCCCAAGTATTTCTGGAGGGGCCAGCATGGCCAGCCACCACAGGAATAAACCTCTTTACTCAAATCCCCTTTGCAACACAAAGGAAATTCAACTCCCAAGCTCACAGGTTAACTTGAGATGACAGTTTCAGGAGTGCCCAGCTCTGCCTGCCCCACAGGGTTGCCCTTGCCCCCACTGTAGCTGGTCACAGCCCCGGCAGGGATGTAGAGCTGTTGCAAAGCTCTTCTGACTTGCTGGCACACTCAGGAGCTCACGTTTCCCTACCTCAGGTCTGGCCCATTGAGCTTATTTCTATTAAATGTATTTGAGAACATAAATCTGTCTTCGAAAAAAAAAAATCAGCTCATTAAGAAGACAGACAGCGTCTACAGTCTGAAAGGAACAGCAAATGGCAGCTGCCAAAAACGTCAATGTTAAATGCAGCTGCCAGCTGGGATTTATTAAAAAGTAGTTAGACAGCAGCAGCAGCAGCAAACGGCACATCTTGTTCTGGGGGTAAGCTCCCCTTCCTCTCCCACCTTCGCACAGTTTGCTGCTCTGGTGCAGCGAGTCTCACCGTGACCTCCAGGGCTGTCAGCCTGGACGTGCTGGGTTTTGCTCACAGCACATTTTTTTGAGATTTTGCCCTTTGTCCAGGGAAGCCAGAAGCAAAGAAAGCAGCCACTCGGGGCTAAAGCAGCGCTCAGCAAGGAGAAGGTGTTGCCTTTCTGTGCGTGGCCCTGCTCTCTTATGGGGTGGTGCCTGGCACCATCCAGGACAAAAACATGAACAAGCAGGGACCAGACCTGTGTCAGCAAACTTGGGGTTTCCCTTGCTCCTACAGAGCACCTGGGCTTTCCTCCATGTGTGAATACCCTATGCTAAAATAGAAGGGCAAGACATATGGGGAAGGGAGAAAATGGGTAAATACCACCTGCATTCGCTTAGGCAGCCCGGTGTGCTCAGTCAGGACTGCAGTACCCGCGTCCTACCCGCAGCATGGAGGCTGAGCGGCTCTCCAAAACTTAAGCACGAGCTGGTCTCCTCCCTGCAGAGGACTTTGCTCATGTCTCTCACACCCTACCTGGTCCTTCCTCTTCGGCACAGGACGAGGACTGAGCCCTGTCCTGGCCACAGCCCAGCGCCACCTCTCACCCAGGGCATTTCCACTGATACCCACCTCTTTAAGACTGATGTTTGCGGTGTAGACCACGTTCGTCCCGTCCCTCTTGAAGTGTGAGTGAGGCTTGTCCTTGAGGATGAAGACGATGTCAGCAGGGATGTTGTCCGGCGTGGCGTCCCCTTCTTTGGGGAATGTGATTTTGGTTCCCTCCTTCCAACCCCGTTTGATGACAATGTTTAGGATCTTATCCTCAGTCCGCATGGTCCGGCCATCAGCGTTGAGCCTTCTGCGGGTGATCTTCATTCTCTTGGTGGAGCCATGGTAGATCTCTTCCAGGGACACCTTCAGCTCGTGGATAACGGGTGGGTCTTGGACCTTCCTCCGCGTGTGCAGGGACTCCTGGTGCCGCCGGTGAACCCCATTAATGCCGTTGAAGCCAAACCGGCCGAAGGCACTGAAAGGATCATCATCATCATCGATATCCATGTCTTCCTGGTCAAAGCCATTGAACACCCGGGAGCGGCTGCTAGCGAAGAAGATATCGAAGGGGTTGGAGCCTCCGAAGAAAGATGCGAAGGTGGCGTGGGGGTCTCCGTGGAAGGTGTAGTGGAAAGTGTTCCCTGAGCCACCTGAAGAGCCACCTCCAGTCTTGAGACCTTGAAGAGAAGGGGGAAGATGAGACATTAAACGCTCCCTGCCAGAAGAAAGCTGCTGGCTCTGCACAGCCACTCCAAGCTGCGTGTGCAACTGATCTGCCACGGTCAACGCTTCGGGTCCGTGGCACTCAGTTGTGCTGCACAGAACCCATTTTGGGTGAGTTATCTGTTACCCAAGGTGTACTGCGCTGACAGCCGCAGCCCTGGAGCATTGTGTCCAGCACGTTAGAAAATGCTTTGAACTCAGTGAGCAACTGCACAGCCGTCAGGACTTTTGCTGGCAGAGCACAGGGAGGTCAGCAGACCTCCCAGCCACCCCCCAGCACAGCAGGGAAGCAGCTCGCTGCACTTTCGGCCAAAGGGGTTGACCTGAGGGTCAGCCTCCACCATGGGGGTGGGAATCCTCCACTTGTAGTTCTAGCAGCCCAATTCACAAACCGACAGAAGAGTTTGAGGCTTGCACCTTCCAGCAGCCATTCCCAGGCAGAACTGCCCTGGAGATACAGGGGGGTTAAACAGAGCAGACAAATCTGGGGGTCTGTTCTGATGCTCTCAGCCTCCTCATGTAGCTGGTGGCTCTTGTTCCTTGACCCCTGCCCTGCTGCACGAATGTCTGTGCTGTTGCAGAGCCCGTAACATGCACGGGGACTGGGCTGTAGGGCAGGAGAAGCAAACCCCATGAGCCCACCCCAGTTTATGGGACCCCAAAGACCCTCAAAACACTGACTCTCCACCCCCAGGACATGTATTCCAGAAAAACAAGCACTTTCTGGAAAATGAAAGGTTTCCCATCGCGGGAGTGCTGGACTGGTGTGGAAGTCACCGCTTGGGGTGGGCTCATGGGGTTTGCCCCTCTACCACGAAGACTTTCCACGTCTTTCATCTCATTTCTCAGCACCCCGACTTTCCGCACGGGCTCTCTGGGCACTGCTGCTGTGTCCGCCTGCTCACACAGCTGGAATTACGGAGAAACCCAGGCAGGGGAAGGCGGCCTACCCCGGCCTGAGGGATGGGGCACCCTCTGTGCAAAAGGATGGATTACAAAAGGAAGAGGCTAGATGCGTGACTATGGGCCAGCAGGGAAAGAGCTACTTACTGGGGAGCTCTGGGATAGCTCGAGTGGCTGCAAGTCACAAGGAAATCCAGGCCGTGCCCTTGCTTGGGGGCCAAAAGCCCAGTGACTCCCAAAATCATGGAGTGGGATGGGAGAGGACCGAGGCTGAGGCAACCAGCACAGCTCACCAAAAGCATCGAAGAGGTTTGGTGTTGCTGGTGCTTGAGCCCCATGGGGCAAACGCTGCAATTTCTCCAGAGAACCCCATGCCCCTCAAGAAGAACCAAACCTGCTGTTTTTCCTGTTTCGGGCAATCCAACCCAAGCTCTGGCCCTGTTTGTGGCCCCAGAACCAGGGACAAAGAGGCAAGGCGTGCTTCAAGCCCAGCCTCCCCGTCCCATTGCAACGAGGGGGCTGCTCCCGTGCAGTTATTTTTTCCTTACTACTTAACTCGCTCTTATTTTAGCCGTCGTCATCCCTGGAGAGCCCCCGTCCCCAGCAGGCTGCAGCCAGGAGGTTTCACCTTTACGCAGTTGCCTTAATCCCATGACGCCAGTCAGAGGCCCCTGCAGAGGCAGGGTCCGGTTTCGGCAGTGCCTCCAAGGAAATGCTAGTTTCTCGCTTGAGATAGCCGCTTCTAATTTTAAACAGCAGCAAATCACCGCGGCTCGGTGCATCCCTCGTGGCGGTGACATAAATAACGGGTTAAGCAACTCGTATAGGCAGAGTGTGTCCTGCCAGCCAAAGATTTTCCAAAGCTTTGCCCAGCTCTGTAGTTTTGCTCAGATAAACCATGAGGGAGTTCCCCCAGGTCTGTCTGAGCTTTCACACCCAGCAGCCTGACTGCTGACAGCACTTGGCACCTCTGACCGCTTCTTCCAGGAGCTCCTTCAGTTTTTCCTATAAGTTTCTGATATTTCTTGTTCCCCAGCATCTTTCAGGAGCGAGTATAACTTCATCAGGCCAGGGCAAGACTCTGTACCCCCTAAGACCTGTTCAGCTCTGAATGGCAGAGAGTCCTCCCTGTGCCTGCTGGGAGCAGGACAGAGCTGATAAAGGGATCTCTGACCGCTGTGTGTTCCTGCCGGTGTCCCCAGAGAGGATGCACCCGCTTGCTGGGCACACAAGAGGGGCTGCAACTTCCTCCGAGCAGCCTGTCCATAGCAGACCTGCTGCTCTTTTAAGCACCCAAGTCCCTGGCTGATTAATGCAGATGCTATTCAGTGCTCTCCTCACCCTCAGCAAATGGGGTTGCAGTCTTCCATATTCGACTAATAAGGCTGTGTGTGGTGGAGCTGCTCTCCTCCTCCATGCCAACCGGGAGACAACAGCAGCCACTTAGTTTCAAAACAAAAACCTATTACTTAAATTGGGAAAAGCTTTGATTCATGTAGGTCAGCCTGTACCGGGGAGAAAAGTGGGACTAGTGCTCCAACCAGCACGCTACCGGGGATCCTGCGGGGGGACATCCAGGAAAAAGGGACGTTACTGGGCTGGAAAATTTAGGCCGAGTGAAGGGTTGCTAAAGCATTATCGCAGCGCGCAGGCACGGCCCAGGAGGCGAGCTCCTTTTCACTTCCATCAGCTCAGCACTCGCCCTTTGGAGGCAGCACTGCGGAGCTCTCAAGTGCCATCTCCCCAGCTGGGAAGAGAAGCAAAAGTGGCTCTGCTGCGGCACAGAAATGGGTCGGGACATTATTTCTGGCAGCAAGGCAAAGCAGGGCCGGTGGAGTGTTTGCTCTCCCCACTTTTGCTCCTAGTCACCTTGATTTGGAGGCAGGCGTGAGCCCTGAGGGTGCGAAAACACCCCCGAGCCCCATATGAACCTCCTTGGACCCAAACAGACAGCCACTGGTATGTCTCCATGCCCTGGCCAGCCCTGCTTTGGAGCAGGAGAACAGGTCCCCCCCCTTACCTTCCTCCCCGTACTGGTCATACACGGCTCGCTTCTTGGGGTCACTCAGGACATCGTAAGCCTCTGCGATCTCCTTGAACTTCTCCTCGGCGTTGGGGTCTTTATTCTTATCAGGGTGGTACTTCAGGGCCATTTTCCGGTAGGCTTTCTTGATCTCGTCCTCGTTGGCTCCAGACTGGATGCCCAGAATCTTGTAATAGTCCTTCCCCATGACGGCGACGCTGCCTGGTGCCGAGTACTTATTCCTGAAAGCAGAAAGACAGCTGGCTGCAAGGCGAGCGCGGCGCTCGGGCGGACGGAGATGGGAGCGGCACACACTTATCGCCGAGCCGCCTCTCCCCGCATCGCACCGGCCAGCAGCACCACAGCCGCCTCAAGTCCACGTTTTCCCCCGAGGGGCCCGAGACAAGCGCGAGGACGCGGAGCAGAGGCAGGGGGACGCGCTAGCGCGGCAGGACCCGCATGTCCCTGGGCTCTGCCTTTGCCTTGCCGAGCTCCGGGGTGCGGAGAGTCATCCTGGACGGGGAGCACCGAGGCGTTGCGCTGGGTTATTATAGGGGCAAGGCCGACCTCGGAGGCGTGACGGTCTAAATTCGGCCGTCCCGTCCCCCTCCTCTCCCCAGCCTCCTGCTGGCAGCCTCCTGGGGCTTCGCCAGCCCAGGGCAAGGAGAGGAGCGACTCGAGGGGCTGGGGGGGCGGTGGCACAGACGGGGAGCCAGCAGGGACTGCTCCGCCGTGCTCACCTCAAAGGAACTTCAAACATTTTGTTCCTGAAAGCAATTGGCATTCAGCTGGAGATAAGTGCTTCCAGCATGTCAGAGCTGTAATTTGTATTTAGCGGAGAGAGAATGAAGCCGTTAGACAGAAACATCTTGTGATGGTGGGAGGTTTTTCTTTCTTTTTTTTTTTTCTGAAAAAAAAAAAACAATTTCTAGCCTGACTTGCACTCCCTTAGAGTCTTCAGCTAAATGTTGCAGTAAGCCAGAAATATTAAGAGGTGGTAAAATGTCATCGCAGCCTGACACAACGCAGTGAGGTCAGCACGGGCAACTGGCTCCCTGCATTCACTTTCTCCATCATGTGGGAGGCTTAGGACAGAGCCATGCCTATACTAAGGCATTGAAAAACCAGTGGCCGAAACCCAAAGGGAAAAGGGTGGGCAATTAATTCACTCCACAGGCATGCTGCTGGAGCAGCAAACCCAGCAGAGTCATGGAAATTCGGAGAGCAGCTCGAGGAGGCACGAGACCAACTGCTCGGGGCAAAAGATGAGCAAGACTTAGGCTCCTCAAAGCACACTTCCCAGTGCTCCTTACCCGTCAGTTTTCTCACTGTGAGCTCCTGTCCCTGCCAAGCCCAACCTGCTCTGCCCCACCTGGCCGAGCACAGCTTGGTGCTTGCTCCTTGCCGTGCTCTTCTCCAGACCTTGCCCCCAGCTGATCCTCTGACCTTCAGTGCTCCCTGCTAAGCCTTTGTGCTCACGTCCTCTCCTCTCTCTGTTTTTTTTTTTTTTTTTCCTGGGCTTGCTCCAGACCTACCCTTGCTCCAAACAACCCTGAATTGCCCTGGACAGACCAACCTGGGCAGCTCCAGCCCTTTGAGCCCCTCCAGCAGATGGGTTTCTGCATCAGGCTCTTTCCTGCACGGTCATACCAGGTGTTCCCCCTGTCCGTACTCTGTCCATAACCAGCTGCTCCCGGTGGAGGTCTTGGAGGGACCCCTTGCTCCCAACCACCAGCTTTGCCCTTTCTGCCCCATCCCCTGAACTTGGAGGTCTGAAGGAAGGGGCAAGACACCAGGAGCTGCCCAAACCATCCGCCCCACGGGCGTTAGGGGCAGAAGAGAGAGGCAGCGCTGCCGCGCTATTGTTAGAGGCACAGGAAGGCCTCCGGGGGCGTAAAGAGCATCCTACAGCATCTCCAGCTCCCGGCTTCTAAATGCCAGCACGTTTCTCTACCAGCACAGCCTCCAGCAGGAGCCCTCCACCTTCTGTGCACAGAGCAGCCGTCTTTGCCGAGCCCACACACCCATTACGAGATGCTCTACCCCGTGCCCACCACCGTCTGCATCTGCTCCGATGACTCCCAGCAGGAGCCCGTGACAGGGGGAGGGGGGGACGCAGCAGGTCCCCAGCCGGCACCGGAGGTGGCCCGAAATGTCTTTTTTTCACCATGCTGTAAAAACAAGCCATTAACACAGCCTCCCGTGGGAAGGCGAGGCGAGGGAACCAGCAGCGCGGCCAAGGTCAGCCGCGCCGTGAGTGCTGACAGGTGGCAACCTGCTGGGCAACGGGGCACGGACCGGACCGGGACCTGGCCTCCTGAGGGACAACAGACCCTTTTCTGCCCGATCCCGGGGAAAAAAAAAAGCCTCCTCCAGCAAGGTCAAACAAGGCAGCGCTGAATTCAACCCCTTTTCGCACCCCGACCACACAGACCAAAGCACGGAGGTCGCAAACCACAGATTTCACCCCACAACGGTGCCGCCAGAGACCCCCCCCGAATCCCTGCAGCAATTCCTATAAAAGTCCCCAAACCGTCACTCCCCCCCCAACACGCCCCACACCCACCCAAGGTCTTTACCCTCGAGAGGTCTTTGGGGGGGGGGGGGGTGCGGGGGACGCCTGCAGGGGATGCTCGCGCCGTGGCACCGCGGGCTGGACCAGCCGCGTCCCGTTCCCGCCCCGGGACCCGAAATCTCACGGTCCCACGTCTCCCAGCCCCGTCACCTGGCGCTGCCGTCCCCACGCCCCACGTCGGGTGACCCGTCGGGTTAAGCCACGCTCCGGAGGCGACGCTCACATGTGCGGTGGTAAAACACGACTCTGTCCCCGCGCAGCCTCCCTCCCACCTTCCCCGGGATCAGCTGCGCCTCGCCACAGCTCCCCTCTCCCCCCCTGCCGCTCAATCATCCTGCTCTGCCTTCCCATTTAACCCTCTCGGGAGCGGGGGAAAGGAGCTGCTGAGCAGGGGGGGGCTTCGAGGCGGGTCAGGCACCTGCGTTCCCTTCCCTGAACACCTCAGGGAAAAGGGGCCGCATTCAGAAAAACCGCAGGCACCGGCACCTCCCAGCTGGCGGCTCCGCTGGCGAGCGCCCAGCCCCCGTTCCCCCCTTAAAAATAATAAATAAATAATTTTATAAAAAAAAAAAAAAAGAGAGAGAAGAACCCTTTGTTCCAGCCCCGCACATGACATCAGACCATGCAACCTCTGGATCGGCGAGCCGGCTGAATAGCAATCACTTGACATAATCCCTCCGCTCTGCAGTCACGTAAGGGAACGAGCCCACGCGCCCAGCGGCCCCGCCGAGGTTTTCCGCCCCGCACCGTACGGTGGCGGCAGGGTGACGAGCTGGGCACCGCGGGGCACTAATTATTCCTCGGCCGTGAGCACACAGGCACGAGACGCGGGGGGAGACCCACTTACCGAAACTTCGCAAAGACATTCAGAGTCCAAGCGGCCGCCTTTGAAGGCTCGACCTGTATTTTTAGACGCCGCGCCGGCTCCTCAGCCCGGCGGGGACGCGGCTCCGACCTCAGCCCCAGATGAGGGGAAGCGGGGACGGGGGTGCCAGCGAGCCGCCCTTTGGGGGCTTTGGAGCCCGCAGGAGCCCGTCCGCGAGGTCGCTTGACAGGCAGCGGTTTTCCTCTCGGTGGCTTCTCGCCGCTTTCCTGAGCCGAGAGGCGCCGGGTGGGCACGGGCTCCCGAATTAAAGCATTTCTTTCTGCTGCTGGCTCAGGCACCCTCCCCGCTCCCCAGCCCGCTGCTGCATGGGGTGCCCACCCCCAGCCCCCCGTTACCCGAACGGCCCCGGCGCAGCTCCCCCCAACCCCACAGAAGCGGCGGTAACGAGGAGCCCGGTGTCCCCGGCAATTAATCGCTCGCTCCCGGTGCCGGTCACGGCGGGGCCACACAAGGAGGGAGGAAAGTAGGACAGCGCTGATGCACCACGAGGCGGAAAAAAGTAACGCGGACCGCTTCGCACCGGCCCGCCGGGGGTCCCCGTGCGTGTCCCCCCCCCTTCCCCGGGTGCCGACACCGCTCCCCGTGCCGGAGCAGGAGGGGATCCAGCAGCCGCGGTCCCACCATTGCGACCCCGACCTCCCCTCCCGGTTCTCCCGGCGGCGCAAAAACCTCCTCCTGGAGAAGTCACCTTCACGCCCCCCGCCGTGGGGGGCACCGCGGGGCATGCCGAGGGAACTCAAACCCGCCGCGTGTCCCCCACCCCGGCCCCCCCCAGCCCCGCGGAGAAACTTCGTGGCCGAGCATCAAAGGGACCCTCGGGGAGAAACCCTCACCCCCGAGGGCACGCGGGGTCCGCGGGCGGTGGTCGGGGGTGGTCTGAGGGGTCGGTCGGCGGGGTGCCGCGCCGGGGGTGCGTCGTACCTCTCCGCGCGGCTCCAGAAGAGCAGGATGGCCGGCATAGCAGCGCCGGGGCCGGGCGAAGCCCCAAGTTTTGCTCAGGCAGCTCGAGGGGAACGCGTCGCGTCGGGGCAAGGCAGTGCCACCCGTGCCGGCTGGCAGCCGCAGGGAAGCAGCCAGCGATGTCATGAGTACACGCAATGAATCATCCCATCCCCGGGCCCCCCCACGCGCACCGCCCGCCTCCCCCCTTCCCCACCGCCTGCCCCCCCCCCACCCAACCCCTCCCCACTCGGGTGCCGGCACCTGCGTGGGGACGGGGTTAACCCGCCCCCGGCTGCCGAGCCCCCGCAGGAACCCCACAACCAACCCCACCGCCGGGGGCTGCGTGGGGAGGGGGTTAGGCTCCTGTACCCCCCCCCACCCCCCCCCCAAGGAGTAGGGTCCCCCGCTTTTGGCCCCATTGGGGTGCGTGGGGATGGGGTTAAGCCCCCTCGTTGCCTCCCCATATAGGGTCCCCCGTTTCCAGCCCCACTGGGGTGTCTTGTACTTGCGTGGGAATGGGGTTAAGCCCCTTTCCTACCCCCCCCCCCCCCATATAGGGTCCCCCCTTTCCAGCCCCACTGGGGCAGCACCACCTGTGTGGGAATGGGGTTAAGCCCCTTTTATGCCCCCCATCAAACAGGGTCCCCCCTTTCCAGCCCCACTGGGGCACCACCACCTGCATGGGGACGGGGTTAAGCTCCCCCCCAGGCAGCGTCCCCCGCTTCCAGCCCCACTGCGGTGTCTGTAACTTTTTGCGGGGACGAGGCTGAGCCCCCTCACTGCCTCCCCACCAGGGCACCATTCCCTATGTGGAAATGGGGTTAACCCCCCAGTGTCCGTCGGCCCCCCCCCCCCAAGTCTCCCCAGTTCCTAGCCCCACAGGGGTGCGTGCACTTGCATGGGGACGGGGTTAAGCCCCTTTGCTGCTTCCTCGCGTGGGGTCCCCCACCTCCAGCCCCCCTGGGGTGCTGTGAGCCATGTGGGGACAGTGTCCCCCAAACCCTCTATGGGATGCTGTGACCCGCGTGGGGACCGTGTCCCCAGATCCTCTATGGGGTTCTGTGACCCTCGTAGCGACCATGTCCCCAAACCCCCTATGGGGTGATGTGACCCTCACAGGGACCATGTCCCCAAACACCCTATGGGGTGATGTGACCCTCACAGGGACCATGTCCCCAAACCCCTTATGGGGTGATGTGACCCTCATAGGGACCATGTCCCCAAACCCCCTATGGGGTGATGTGACCCTCACAGGGACCATGTCCCCAAACCCCCTATGGGGTGATGTGACCCTCACAGGGACCATGTCCCCAAACACCCTATGGGGTGATGTGACCCTCACAGGGACCATGTCCCCAAACACCCTATGGGGTGATGTGACCCTCACAGGGACCATGTCCCCAAACCCCTTATGGGGTGATGTGACCCTCATAGGGACCATGTCCCCAAACCCCCTATGGGGTGATGTGACCCTCACAGGGACCATGTCCCCAAACCCCCTATGGGGTGATGTGACCCTCACAGGGACCATGTCCCCAAACCCCTTATGGGGTGATGTGACCCTCATAGGGACCATGTCCCCAAACCCCTTATGGGGTGATGTGACCCTCATAGGGACCATGTCCCCAAACCCCTTATGGGGTGATGTGACCCTCACAGGGACCATGTCCCCAAACCCCTTATGGGGTGATGTGACCCTCATAGGGACCATGTCCCCAAACCCCCTATGGGGTGATGTGACCCTCACAGGGACCATGTCCCCAAACACCCTATGGGGTGATGTGACCCTCATAGGGACCATGTCCCCAAACCCCCTATGGGGTGATGTGACCCTCACAGGGACCATGTCCCCAAACCCTTATGGGGTGATGTGACCCTCATAGGGACCATGTCCCCAAACCCCTTATGGGGTGATGTGACCCTCATAGGGACCATGTCCCCCAAACCCCCTATGGGGTGATGTGACCCTCACAGGGACCATGTCCCCAAACCCCTTATGGGGTGATGTGACCCTCATAGGGACCATGTCCCCAAACCCCCTATGGGGTGATGTGACCCTCACAGGGACCATGTCCCCAAACCCCCTATGGGGTGATGTGACCCTCATAGGGACCATGTCCCCAAACCCCCTATAGGGTGATGTGACCCTCACAGGGACCATGTCCCCAAACCCCTTATGGGGTGATGTGACCCTCACAGGGACCATGTCCCCAAACACCCTATGGGGTGATGTGACCCTCATAGGGACCATGTCCCCAAACCCCCTATGGGGTGATGTGACCCTCACAGGGACCATGTCCCCAAACCCCTTATGGGGTGATGTGACCCTCATAGGGACCATGTCCCCAAACCCCCTATGGGGTGATGTGACCCTCGCAGGGACCATGTCCCCAAACCCCCTATGGGGTGATGTGACCCTCGCAGGGACCATGTCCCCAAACCCCCTATGGGGTGCTGTCACCCATATGGGGACCATGTCACCCCAGACCCCTATGGGGTGCTGTGACCCCTGTGGGGACCATGTCCCCAAACCCCCTATGGGGTTCTCTGACCCACTTGGGGACCGTGTCACCCCAAGCCCCTTTTGGGGTTCTGTGACCCTTGTAGGGACCACGTCCCCAAAACCTCTGTGGGGGTGCTGTGACCCACATGGGACCAGGTGACACGGGGGGGTTAACCCCTTCCTGCCCAGATGACACGGGTGCTTGTATTTAACCCCTTCCTGCCCAGCCGGCTGTCACCCCCATTGGGGACAGCGGTTAACCCTTTCCTCGCCGACCCCGTATGACCCGCGCGCGCGCGCGCGTGTGTGTTAACCCTTTCCTGTCCGGCCCCACTTTGGGGGGGGGTCACACGGGGTCTTATTAACCCCTTCCTCGCCGTGCAGGTCAACACTCCCTATTAACCCTTTCCTCGCCGCCCCCTCCACCCACCTGGGGGGGGAGGGGGAGGGCTGTTAACCCTTTCCCTCCCGCCAACCTGCCTGCGATGTGATACCAAATGGGTGTGTGTATGTGTGTGTGTGTCTGTGGGGGGGTCATTAACGCCTTCCCCGCCCCCCACCGGGGCACACCGGGGGCTGTCACCCCCCCCCCCCGGCACTCACCGCTCCCGCCGGCGCCGCGCACGCACTGCAAACCCCCCCCCCCCCCCCCGTGACGTCAGGGGAGTCCCGCCCGCGCGCCCCCGGCGGAGAGGGGAGGGGGCGGTGCGCAGGGGGAAGGAGAGGGGGGAGCGCCCACCCCGCCGCGCCCTCCCGTTGGGCAGGGCAGGTGTCCGTCCAAGCGAGACGCCGCGCTCATTGGTTGTCCCCAGGGGAGGAGGCGGGGCGTGGAGGGAGGAGGGAGGCGGGGCGCCCCGCCTTCCATCCGCTGTCGCTGATTGGGTGGTTCAAGCCGGCACCGCCCTGTCGGAGCGTTGCCATTGGTGGAGGGCTCGGGGCGAGGCCCCGCCCCTCGCCGCCGAGGCCCGGTGGCTTTTTATAGCGGCTGGGCGCGGCGGGATCCCCTCGGGAAGCTTCTGGAAGGCGTGACGTCAGCGGGGCGCTGCGCGGCGCCCCCCTCCCCTCAGCGGGCGGCGGCCATGTTGGGGCAGGGGTACCTCAGTGCACCCGTTGTCAGCAGCTCAGCGCCCGTCTGTGGGGACCGAGAGCTGGCTGCTGCTCGTGTCATAGAATCATTAGGGTTGGAAAAGACCTCCAAAATCACCTGATCCAACCATCACAATTACCAGTGTCACCCAGTAACCCGTGTCCCTAAGCACCATGTCCAATCTTTCCTTGAACACCCCCTGTGGGGCTCATGGCGTCATCATCCAGCCGTTCTTGAGTCCTCCTCCGTCCAAGGAAAGCCACACATCTGGTTTTGGGAAGTCAAGAGTGGCCATGGCTCCTTCCCGTTTGGCCCAAGAGCAGTGCTCAGTTTATCTCTGGAGGCAGAGCACTGCCCGCCTCCAAGGACAATGAACCCAATTTTGACAGGACAAGGGGGAATGGGCTAAAGTTGCGCCAGGGCAGGTTTATGTTGGATATTAGGAAGAACTTTACTGAAAGTGTTGTTAGGCATTGGAATGGGCTGCCCAGGGAAGTGGCTGAGTCACCATCCCTGGAGGTCTTTAGAAGACGTTTAGATGTAGAGCTTGGTGATGTGGTTTAGTGGAGGACTTGTTAGTGTTAGGTCAGAGGTTGGACTCAGTGATCTCGGAGGTCTCTTCCAACCCTAAATGATTCTGTGATTCTGTGACCTACAAAGCCTCAAATGTTGAAGTTGAGAGCTGATGTGAGACATTGGGGCTGTTACCATGGCATCTATCACGCTTAAAGCGCTGTGCTTTTGTACCTTAACTGATGAAGTCTTTAAAAGGACATTCCGGAGTAATTTTGGGGTGACAACCAGCCTTTCCACTGGGGATTCGTCACAGCATTGGTCCCCCCGTTCCTGTCCTGGGGCTGGGGTCTCCATCACGCTCTGCTGTCTCCTGGCAGGATGCTGGTGGCTGCCCAGGCTCCTTTCCTCCCATGAGGTGTTTGTGGAGCATCTCTGAACTGGAAGAGTCAGTGTTTTCATTGTGCTCTCTCCACAGCGTCTGAGTCATCACGATATTAAACCAGCACTTACTGTTATCTGTTATCTGTCTATCTTGCTGTCTATTTGTTCTGCTATCTGTGTACCCAGAGGGATTGCTGCTCCTGCTACAAAGGGCTCATGCCGCTCATCCAGGGCAACGTCAATGTCCTGGGCTTGCAAGCTCTTTTCTGTTCCGTTTCCCAGCCTTTCATCAGCAAAGGCATTGGAGGCCCTGGGGCAGAGCTGGCACTGACCATATCTGTGTCCGCAAATGACTGGCTTGGCGTGCAGCTGCGTGGGCTGAAAAAAGGGCTGCGAGAGCAAGTGCTTTGGCTCAGGAGCCTGCAGTGTGGGGGCTGGATGCAGCCTGTAGGCCACCGAAAGAAAGCTGGGCAGGGGAAGGGTCAGCAGAGCCCCTGCTTCCCTCCCTGGATGCTGCGCCCGACAGTGGCTGTCTTAAGCAAAACTGCTCTTCCTCCACAGCCTGTCTGCCAGCACATCCGGCACCCTTTTAAAGAAACGCTAGAAAAGCGCAGGGAAGGGTGACAGGAATAATTAAAGGTATGAAGCAGTTTCCATACAAGGGACAATTACATAAACTAGCTCTCTTCCGTCTGGGGGAAGAGATGACTGAGGGAGGGATGACGGAGAATAATAAAATCATGTGTGGCTGGGGGAAGGTGAGCAGGGAATGGCTGCTTAAGCTTTCTTCCCTTAAAGGGCTTGCGGGCATCACGTGCTGAAATAGGCAGTGGCACCTCGGGGCACGAGCGTGCTTCTTGGTGCAGTTTGGGATTAACATTTTGGAGCTGCTGGCCTTGGGGGGGTGGATGCTGCGAAGGTGTGAAAAGCTTGTCTGGGATCAAAAAGCGATTAAGCAAATTCCTGAAGAGAAAATCCTCTGCAGGCTGGTAAGCACAGTGGTGATGCTTCTGGCTCAGGAAATCCCCAGGCTATGGGCAGCCAGAGTGGGGGAGCACCTTGCAGGGATGTTGTGCTCACCTCAGTCTTCAGCTCTTCCCACGGCGTTGGCTGTTGGTCTCCATGACAGGGAGGCAGGGGACCGTGTGGGGCTGCTTTTCTGTTAAAACACATATTACATCATTTCTTGGTGTTTGGAGGTCAGGGCAGTGGATGAGGCCACCAAGCTCTGCCAACTCCTGACCCGCATTGTGGCTGCCAAGTCCCCAGCTGCTGTCTTACTGCTGTGAAGGAGACCTCTCCTCTGGCCCCACCACAGCCCCCTCGAGCTGGAGGTGTTTGTGGGGCACAGCTTCGCCTGCCCAGGGCTCAGGGATCCCAGCACGGCTCAGCAGGTGGGCAGGAGGGAGGTTTTCACTGCTGCCATGCCCCTGGTCCTGCTCAGGCTCCCCCGCTCCACATGGCGCGGGGAAGTCTCTGCCTGGGTGAGCTCCAGAGATGCATCTGAGGACACCGGGCTTGGCGGCAGCAGCAGGGTTTGTACTCTGTTCTCCGCAGCGAGAGCAGCGCCCACGTATTCGGTGCTGTCTCTTCTTCCTGCCTGCTCCCATCCTTGGAGATGCCACCCTCCTTTTCCAGCACCCTGTGCTGCAGGATGAGGAAAGGGCTGCAATATCCGTTTTTTTTTTTTTTTTTTCTTTCCCAATTAACATTATTATTATTATTGGATTACTGCCCCCTTACTCACTTTCTGGTGTCCTTGCTGTGGTCTGAGGGTGTTGCATCTCTAAGGTGGTGTTGGTGGGGTTCTGCCTTCCAGGTTGGGCTTGGGGGCAGCTCCTACCTGCAAGCTGACCACGGTCCTGAGGGCATGGGGACCTTGTTCCTCTGGGCTCAGCCAGCCCCTGGCCTGTCCCTGGAGGAAGCCACCCAGCAGGGGTGGCTCTGCCAGCCCCTGCAACCCCAGCTGTGCTGTGAGCCCCAACGTGAGGCAGGTTTGTGCCTGCCCGGCTCTGAGCACTGGGACAATTCAGGTGGGGAGGGTCCCCAGGAGGTCTCTAGCCCAGAGCCCTGCTCAAAGCCTTGGGATCAGAGAGGATTGCTCAGGGCTTTATCCAGCCTGGTCTTGAAAACCTCTGAGGATGGCGACAGCGCTAGAAGATCCTGTTCCAGCAGCCTCTCCCACGTCCTTGTGGCGCTGCATCTCATCAGAGCCTTCCCGGTCTCCCGAGGGCACGCAGGAGGAAGGGGCTGGAAGCTGCTATTAGCGCTAATGATGATGTTTAATCCGTCCTCGCCCATCGGTGCCGAGGATGCCGGCCGCTGCCTCCCCCTGCCAGCACTGCCGGCGGCGGAGCTGGCCGCTCCGCGCTGTGCACCCGCGGGGGTGGCATAATGAGCCGTGTCCCCAGCTCAACCTGCCGCTTCCTCTCCCGGCAGTGTCTGTGCTGCCAGCTGGGTTATTTAATTTTATTTTTTTTCCCCTTTCCTGCCTCTATTCTCGAGTGGTTCCCAGCCGGTGCTGGCACCCAGCCCCTGCTGGACCTCTCTTCCCAGGCTGACTGTGGCAAGCCCCCCGTGGTGAGCCCCTCAGGCTCCCGTGTGGGACACACGGAGGAGATGCGAGTGGCTCTGTGTGAGAGGACTTTGTCCCCTCCGGTGCCCACACCTGTGCCCAGACTCTGGTGGAGCAGCCAAAACCAGAGGGCAGAACATGTGGGAGTGGGATGGGAGGGCAACAAGGGTAATGCTGCGGTGTTTTTGGGGGGACCCCCAGCAGGGAGGCCAGCCTTGCTGAGGAGCCCGAAGGGCATCGGTCACCCCTGGGGACCCATCCGCACATGGGAAGCATGTGCTGACGTTTGGCTTGGCTCCATTTCAGCTTCCAGCTTTTGATTTGGTGCTTGCCCTGATTTCCTCAGCAGAAGAGTGCTGTGGCACCTGGTGTTTTCTCCTGCGGACGGTTCCAAGTTAGTTTTTAACCACGGATGCTCCCAGCAGGGATGGGTTATGGCTGGAGGTGGATAGTGTCAGAGCTAGACAAACCCTCTGCATCTATTGGGAGTGTGTCCATCTCATGCTCATCCTCTTGCGGATCTGCGGATTGAATCAGTAATTTCCAAATGGAGCTGATTGTGCCAAGATCTATGAGTTCATCAGGGCTCAAAGTGGTGCCCAGTTGACTGCTGTAGGAAGCTTAATACCTCCGTGGTGTTACCAAAGTGTGACCTCTTAAAAAAAATGACCTGGGGGTTGGCTGCCAACGGCAGTTTTCTGAAAGAACAGGTTGGCTTGCTTTTATTTTATTCTTGTCTTCATTATCTTCATTGCCTCCCAAACCCTGTGACTGCCCCAGTCCGACAGCAGGTGGCTGCTCAGAGATCATTGTGGGATGCAGGTGATGTGCTGGGGACAGAGACTCAGCAGTCCTTGGAGTTTCCAGGGTGTCTTTGGAGCTTTCTGCTTAAGCTGGTCTCCCTGACTGACCACCACCATGGTAGCTGGGCATGTTCACCCTGTCCTGCCTGACAGAGATGCCTCTAGCTCTAGCGGGTGCTTGCTGCAGGTGCTGTAGCTGGATGCGTTGCCCTACTCCTCAGGGAAAAGGGCTTGGATCTTGCCCAGGCTGCCTCGAAGGCATCCGACAGCCTGCTGCCCTGCTCCTCCTGTGGCTGCCCAGCATGGAATCAGGCTCCTGCTCGTCTGATGGCAGGGCTCAGCCCCCTGCTTGCCACAGCCCCCTCTGTAACGCTGCCTCGAGGACACCCCAAAAGCCAAGAGAGCCCTGAGCTCTCCTCTGAGTCGCAGGATTGCTCATCAGGGTTAGGATGCCCTGAGGATGCAAAGGTGTGGAGGCCCTACAGATCCAGGCAGCTGTGGGGCCACATCTGGAGCGGGGAGGGGTTAATTCCCAAAGCCACGTCCCGTTGCTCAAGGTGGTGGAGACAGCTCAAGGCACCCCAATAAAGCTGGCCGTGGCTGTTTCTAGCTGGACATTCCCTGCCTGGCTGCGGGGATCTTGAGTGCAGTGCCCATGCTGGGCTGGGGACAAGGCAAAGCCTGGCAGCCTGCAGTGGGCTAAGGTTAAAGGGAGCCTTGGCAAGCACCGCTCTCCAGTTTGTGGAAAGACAGCAAGCCAAGAAGCCAAAGTTACAGCGTGGTGTGGCTGGGGGAGTGTGAGAAACTAAGTTGTGTTTTTGCACTAGGGAACTAATTTTCTGTATTCCAAGGTAGTTGTGTAGTCATCACAAGGAGAAATGCTAAGTAGGTAAGTGGACAGTAGAAGGCCTCACTGTTCCAAAATAAGGTGGAAGCTTGAGAAAAACAGGATGAGCAGTGTGAGAACAGTAAAACAAAGATCACACATTCTCAAAATATAAGAAAGGAGAAAAAAAAAAAAAAAAAAAAGGGAAAAAGGAGGAAATTAAAGGGCTGAAGAAAAAAAAGTACATATATGGTATAGAGGAGCGCCGAGTAGCTTGTGGACCTGTAGTACTCAGCCAATGAGGAAACAGGGGAGGTGATCAGGCGTCGGGTAATAGGGAATAAAAAGTTATGATTTGTTTACTAAAACGTGCTCCTAATTGGCAGGACGCCCGCCATTGCAATCGCGAATAAAGTAGCTTCGCAGAAGATCCTGTCTGAAGAAAATTATCTGAGATTTTTCTCACAGGGAGCAAACAAACAGTGGCATCTCTGCCCAGCAAAGGGCTGGGAAAATTAATGCTGGAGCAAAACCAGCCTCAAAGCTAATTCCCCCTGTGCCTCAGCCTTCAATAAGGGCAGCGGCACTGAATGTGCAGCCCGAAGCAGAGGGGAAGAGTGGGAGGGAGGCGGGGAGGAGAAATTGTCGCTGCTGAAGGGGAACGAGAACTCATTCAATGTGCCCAAAGCAGGTTGGCTGCGCTGCCCGTGGCCCTGGGGAGCTGCTGCACGCTGGGACGATTGCAGGTCTGCTCCTCGGCAAAGTGCAGTCCTTCAAACGGCACTCAACCCCCGGCGCTGCTGCATGGCCGGGGAACAGCACGTGCACAGCCCGCGCTGGCGTAGGGGGAAGGCGATATGGATGAATGCAAGTCCTCGGGGCTGGTCTCAAATTCTAGATAAGCTCCAAAAAAAAAAAAAAAAAAAAAAAAAAAAAAAAAAAAAAAAAGGTGTTAAATTGGAAGGAAATGCACCCAGGGGGGACAGGGTGCAGGCTCTGGGTGCTTTTGCTCCCTCCAGGTGCGCCCCTCGGTGCCTGCATTGCCGCATGCTGTGCTGGCGCTGCACCGCGGTGCCGGGTGCTGCTGGGAGCCTGCCGGTGAGGGGGCGGGTGGTGGAGATGGGATGTTTTCTCGGGCACTTCCCCGGGCTTAAGGAAAAAAATGATTTTTTTTTTTTTTTTTTTTAAAAAAAGGAAGTTATTCTAGGAAAAGAAATGAGCTGAACGCGCTCCCTCTCCCCGCACAGTGCGGTGGCTTGTCCCACTCCCAGCTGGAGTTACGTAAGGACGCAGGGAGAGTGGGGTCATGCTGGGGGGCAGGCAGGGTGCAGGCAGGGAGCAGGCGTCTCTCTGCCCCAAATGTGTGCCCTGGGCGTGCTGAACCCCCAGTGCAGAGCCATGCACCACATGTGTGCATGTGTTGCACGTGCCCTGGGTTGCGTGAAAGAGCGTGCCGTGATCCACCACATCCCAAAGCGGTGTGCTTGCGGAGGCGATAACCCCAGGCCTGAACCTTCCAGCTTAGAAATGGAGATTTCAGGTTTTAGGCCATGGTCCCCTGCGAGGGTGTCCTGGAGGGACAGGGTCTGGGCATGTGCTGCTCTGGACCCCTCCAGGAGGAAAAGCACATGCTTGTGCCATGCGTGTGCATGCATATGCATCACATGCCCCGTGGCATTCACACGTTGCACGTCGCGCAGATGCATGTGCCATGCATGTGCTACACGCCATGCATGTGCCCTGCCAACGTGCTACGTGTGCTGCATGTGCCTGGTCACATTTACATGCCATGCCATGCTTGCACACACCACACACGTGTCACAACGTGAGACCCCAGGAGCCCTGGGATACCTGTCTGCAGTGGTGACAGGAGGGACAGCCTCTTTTAGGGGTGGCAATGGTGAGTGTCACCCCATTGCAGGGGGTGGTCCTGGGGGAGTCCAACGGCGTGAGGAAGAGGACGGTGTCGCGGTGGCAGGAGACGGGGTTCAGCTTTGCTGGGGACACGCTCGTGTGCCTGTGCTTGGAGGGTCCCCTCTGGCCACAGGGAGGGGGTTTGCTCACCGTGCATGCTAAGGGGACATCTCCCTGCTGCGGGCATTTGGGACCAAAGCACGACGGGAGACCTCCATCCCTTGGGAAGCGCAGGTGTGAGCATTCAGCCACGCCACGAAGGGGCGGCAGGTGAAATTTGCCCCATCCCCAAATCCCCCTGCCCTGGGATGGGTCTGCATGCGAGCACAGGCGCGCGCGTGTGCGAACCCCGCTGCGTTCGGGAGCCGGGTGCCGCAGGCGGCGGCTGCGGGGGGGTTTCCTGGGGGGCGAGCGCGTCTGGCGCAGATGCCTGCCTGCGCCCGTGCTGCCTGCACCCGCCCGGCTTCCGGGGAGGCCGCATGAATGAGGCAAGTCGCTATTTCAGCGCTGCCACCGGCGAGGCTTCTCCTTTAGAGGCAGGCGTGCGTGGGCGCCTGCCTGCGTATGCGCGTGGGCTCCTGCCTGCGTGCACGGGTGGGTGGCGAGGGGGCTTCGGGAGAGGTTTTGCCACGTCAGGGAATTCACGCCGGGGGCTGGCGCACCCCCGCCGGCCCCGCTGCCTCTCCTGCCTGGCGCGGCGTTGTGTAACTGTGCCGCTCCCCGTGCTGGGTCTCCGGCCACGTGGAGGGGATGCTCTGGCTGTGGACCCTGCCTGCAGCCCAGTGACGTCCTCCTGGTGTCTCCCCTGCCGTGGTGGATGGAGGGGTTTGCTGCCGGAAAAAGCCCTTGGCAGCTCCGAAATAATGCAATAATAAAAAAAACAAACCTGTCTGCTTTCCTTGTTCTCTCATGTACAATCCTTAAACAAAGTGTTTGCTCGGGGAGGTGTAGGGGAGGAATTTGGGGTTTTCTCTGTGCGCTCAGGGAGGATGGAGGGGACCAGCCCTGGCACCACCAAGAGACCTGACTTCTGAAACCT
This sequence comes from Cygnus olor, assembly GCF_009769625.2. Classification (NCBI taxonomy): domain Eukaryota; kingdom Metazoa; phylum Chordata; class Aves; order Anseriformes; family Anatidae; genus Cygnus; species Cygnus olor. The sequence goes on along the minus strand of NC_049198.1, from coordinate 10,068,880 downwards.
CTTGGGGGTGCTGGAGGAAGGACAGAGCTGGGTGGTGGGGGAGCACTATGTGGGGACCATGCTGTGCTGTGCCTCCTTGCACCCCACCAGGTGGGTTTGCACCTCCAGGCTCAATCCTGCCCAGCCGCTAAACAGGGGGCGCGTGCCCCAGAGCCCCCCCACACTGCCCTCCCCACCCGCTGTGAGCCCCCACAGTCCCCCAGCAGTGTGTGCCTCCACGGCTCCCTGCCGGGATGCCAGCACCTGCCAGACCCGTGCTGAGACCCCGCAACTCATCTCATGCAATGCCAGGCGATGGGGAGCAGCTGTCCCCCGTTGGATGTCCCCGGGGACACGGAACCTCCAGGAAGCAGAAGCCGACCAAGGCGAGGGGGATCCGCTGGCATCTTTGTCTCTCCTCCAGCACCCACGTTGCCATGCCGGTACCGCTGTTGCCAGGCTACGCCGAGGCTGTCGGAAGAGGATGTCAGGATGCTCTGAGGATGAGGAGACCGGAGATGAAGCTGAGGTGATGCCGTGGTCTCAGAGTCCCCCCTTGCTGCCAGCCCGGGGACCTGCCAGGCACGGCACAGCACCCGTTCCGGGGCAGAAGGGACCTGGTGGTTACAGAGGTGTCGCTGCCCCTGGGAGCTGGGGTGATGCCTGGCAGTCCCCAGGCTGGCTCCCAGCCAGCTGCTGGCCTTGTGGCACTTCCCCAGCATTGATCAATTCATCCCCATAACGGGGTTAGGGTGCTGAAGAGATGGATGGCCTGACAGCAGCCTGGTACCTCTGCAGAAGTGTTTTATTAACCGGGTTTATAAAGTCATCAGATAAAGAAACCAGGATTATTCGACGTTGTTGTTGAACACACAGGCATGAAATCACGCTGGCAGGCACTGAGTTATATCCCTTTACTTAATTTCCTTTCCTGGACCACGGTCCTGTTCTTGTAGCCTGTAGATGGTCAACTAATGGAGCCCATACCCAACCTCATCTGCCCTCCCTGACCATCCTGTGCTCATTTCAACCCTGCCACTCATCTGCACCATTAAAGGGAGCCAAAGATCTTGTTACCCCCTTGAGGCACTCCTGGCTGCAAATCTTTGGGGTTAGAAATGATTCTCCCCTTGCGAGCATCTTCCTGGGCTGAAGGGCATGCATGTGCCTCGGCTCTGCTCCCCATGTACAGGAGAGATGCCACACAGCGGGGTCATTTTTCCTCCTTCCTCTCCCCGCTGATAAAAATTCACCTCGTGTGCGCCGGGGTGAATTCTTGCAGGGCCAGCTCCCAGCTGTCCCCCAGGAGCCATCCCCACCGCTGGCCCGCGACAGCGCGGTGTGACCTGTGAGCAGAAATAGCTCCTGCAAACACCCTGCACGCCTCGGCCGGGCAGGGACAGGGCTGTGCACGCCTGCTGCTGCCCTGTGCAGGCAGCTGTGGGGCGTTTCACCACACACAAGTCCCTCTGGCAGGGAATTTGCTGGCTCTGCGGCATGGCAGGTCTCCGCGCCAGCATGCGGGAGGTGGTGGCTGCGGGGCTGGGGAAGGGCAGGACCCCCCTTTTTGGCTGGAGGGATTTTCTCCCCGAATGTGGGAAGCTTGCGGGATGCTGTCCCCCAAATCTTGTGCTGCTTCTCCCCGGCCCGGTACTCGGACCAGGGAGGGGGCTGCTGCCAAAGCATCCCACCAGCCTCCTCCCTCCGCCCAGCTCCTTCCAGCCCCCCCGCACTCCACCCCCGCACTCCAGCCTAAATAATTCCTCCTCTGCCTGGCGGTTTGCAGTCTGCTCTCGTGTCCCTCCCTTAGTCATCACTCAGCCAAGCGAGACAGATATAGTCGGGTGCGGCTCCTCGCGGATCGCTCGCTCCAGCCCCCGGATCGTTTTGCTGCTGGTCCCTGGCTGTCTGCTGGGTATCGGGGTGCCCCATGCCGAACAGGAGGTGCCCCCCACTTTTCTGCTCTTGTCGTCGCTCTGCTGGCAGAGAGGGGCTGTGGCAGCCCAATATAGGTGCGTGGGGGGCCGGGGCAGGCTGGGGGCTACTCTACTGCCCTGCCTCCTGCGTGGGGTGCGTCACCCAAACCAGGCTCTGTGTCCCCAGCTGGCTGATTCCCAGCCCAGGGCTGGCTTACTGGCGTGACTCTGAGCCAGATCTGTGCTTTCCAGGTACCCCGGCTGCCTTCCTCCCTCCCTGGCCACCAGGGTTTGCTTCAGCCCCATATGGCTCCCAGATAAGTTGTGGGCTGATGTCTTGTCACAGGTGTCCCTGTTGCATTCCTGCTGTGAGCCGCCGCAATGTGAGGGCTCAGGGGACAGAGGGGACCACATGTGCTGGCTGTCATGCCCTGGGGCACATCCCAGATGCAGTGTGGATGTTGGGGATCATGTGGGGGGACAGGCATGGCATCATACAGCCGCCTGCTCTTGCTCTCCAGAGGGACCATCAGTGTCTGCTCTGACGCCAGCAGCAGGGCTTGGGTCTGCACAGCTGAAATGGGAAAGCAGGACCTGCCTTTTGCTGTACCCCAAGCCATTTCTCGTCCCTCCGTTTCGGCCGCCGTCCCCTGTGCCACCCCCTGGCCCCCCTGCAGGGCCGGGGCGATGCGGGTGGGAAGGCGCAGCGGGCACGGAGAGAGGCACCCAGCACTTCTGCTGTTCCCATGCTGCTCCCTACGCTGACGCAGGAGAGGACCTGGACACCCTGCCGGGGCTCTGCGTGGGCTGCCAGCATGAGTCACAGCCTCCAGCAGAGCGCAGGATGCTGGCCGAGCCCATTGCCGCACCGTGATCCCCTTGTCCTTGCACCGTGCGGCCCCTCTGTGTCCTCGCATGTGGCTGTGCCGTGGGAGTGAGCCTGCTGGGGACAGGAGGAGGCGGCTGGCAGCCTCCTGCCGTGTCAGAGCCACCTGAGGAGGGCTGACAGGAAAAAAAGGGGCTTCGCTCCCTGTGTAGGGTGGCAGGATTGGCCCTGCATGGGTACAGGATGGGACCTGGGCACGGTGTGTATGGGGAGGGAGAGCACGGGCAGCACCGGGGGACCTGCAGGGGATGCGATGGGGCAGAGTAGATGGGGTCTGAGCTGTTTGGGGCAGGAGGAGAAGGGGGTTGCAAACACCCCTACAAAGTGAGGATGGAGAGAAGCCCCCGCATCCCTCATCTCTGCATGCTCCGACGGCCGTAGCACCAGTGGGGGGGCTCAGGGCTGGGCTGTCCCTGCTGTCCCCAAGCCCCAGCCCCGGACAGGGGACAGCAGGGACCTCTCGTCCCCTGCCACCACGCCAGGCCGTGTCCCCATCCCTGGTGCGACCGCCGGGGATGCGCGCAGGTCCCCGAGTGCCACCGTGCGCCCGCAGCGCGGAGCAGGGGCGACACCGTGTGGCCACCTCTCTGCTTGGGGCTGGCGGGGCTTCCTATGGCCCCTCGCAACACATCCCAGCTCCTTCTGCCCCCAAGGCCTCATGGAGGTCCCCCTAGAGGGCTCCGGTCCTGAATTGTCCACTCTCGGGGTGCTGCTGGGGGTACAGTGGAGCTGAGACACTCATCCCTCCTCGGCTTGGTCACTCCTGCTCTGGCCTTGGAGGGATGGATGGTGGGGCTGCCAGGGTAGCAGCACCTCCAGGAGCTGTCACCATTGCTGTCACTGGCACACGCTGCCCAGAGACACCCCGTTTTTCCTCCTGGTTGCCACTGACCATCCCTTTGGCAGTGATGGGATGGGACTTGGACATCTCACTGTCTTGCCTCAGCGATGACCTGGTGCCACCACTCATGGTGACGCTGTCTCATCCCGCTGGGTCACCTCTGTCTGCCCATGCCTGCACAGCTTGCCACACGTCCCCAGTGGGTGGCTGGCTCTGGTGTGGGGCACACTGCGGTCACCTCGCCATCGCTCCAGACCTGATAGCACCTGGTCATGTCCAGGGGAGCCCCAGGGCCATGCTGAGCCCGCAGATGCCCAAGCTTGGATGAGGATGCTCTCCTGCACCCCGGGGTGCAAAACCAAGCACCCGTCTTCCCCACAAGCAGAGACTTTTGGGGCAGCTTTGCCTCCTTGTGCAATAGCTGTGCATCCAGCAGAGGGTGCAGCCTCCTGCACCTTTGCAGCGCCGTCCCCTGGGACAGTGGGGACGCCCCGGGCTGGGCAATGAAACCTGGGTGCACAGCACTGCAGGACGTGGGACCTTCCCCTGGGGCCCTGGGGCTGGGAGAACCCCCAGTGAGGTGTCTGACAAGAAGCACAGCACCCATGGCATGGCACCCTGTGGTAGTGAGGGACCTGGGGTGATGGACCCATGAACTGTTTCAACACCTCCAGTAAAATGAATTTATTACCCTGGGATTTCCTTCTTGGCAGGGTCTGGGCAAGAGGGAGGAGTGGGAGCAGGGTCCTTGGGGCTGGGCCGTTCCTGCTCCAGCCTTAAATCCCTCCAGAGCATCCCCATCCTTTGATCTGAGGCTATGGGACCTGTCACGCTTCACACCAGCGTCTGGGAGAGGTTTGCAGCAGCATTTTGGAGGCAGACTGCCCACTGTTGAAGCTTTTTTGGGGACGGGGACACGTTTCCCACCACGACCAGGCCGAGCTCACCAGTCTCGGCTGAGCAGAAGGTGGCAGATGCCACAGCAGCACCCTGTGCGCTGCCCACCCTGTGCCGGCTGGCTGGGGACGTGCTCAGCCCCTGGCTGGTGCTGGCTGGGGACCTGCAGCTGCGGCACCGCGTGCACGCTGGGCAGCTGGAGCGGTGGTGACAGCACAGCCCTGCAGGACGTGGGCCAGCCCGGCCACCTGTGTCCCTCATTAGCAAGCTCCCTGGGGACAGCAGCAGGCCACGTGGCCTGGCAGGGGTGCCAGGCTGCTGCAGAGGGGTGGCAGGGGGACGATGGGGCTGGGAATGCCTCTGTGCCTTGTCCCCAGGCAGGGGGAAGGGCTGGGAGCAGAGTGGGGCTGGCTCTGTCGTGGCACTGCACAGCTGCAGTGGCAGGGTGGTTTGGGGACAGACCTACATGTCCTGGGGTGTCCCAGGGATTGGAGAGCAAGGAGGGGGGGGGGGGGGAGCAAAAAGGAAAAGAGCCCCCACGCACATTTCACAGGTTGTTTCAGAGGCCAGACCTGGCCCATGACCTGCTCCCCTGCTTGGATCCTGCAGAGTGTGGATTTGGGGTGCTGGCAGAGGGTGCTGCACCCCAAGGACCCCCAGGACCTGTTCTCTGCCCCAGCTCTCTGCAGCTCCAGCAGCAGTTACCAGCATCTCCTCAGGAGAGTGCAGCATCACCCGCCTGCAGCATCCTGGCTTCAGGCACCCAAACCACCCACCAGCTCCTCCTTCTTCCTTCCACCATCCTCTTCCTTCAGGCAATGGATTTTCTCCATGGGGTCAACTGGACAGCACCACCATGGTCTGGACCCAGCGGCAGCTCCTCTGACAGGAATTGCAGCCATGGGGACAGGCTGCAGGAAAGCCACCTGGGCAGGCGAGCCTCCTTTGCTGGCAGCCTGGTTCCTGCAGACCAAGTGTCACCAGCAGCTTTCCCTGGGTGCTCCAGGGATGTGGCTAGCACTGGAAGAGCCTCCAGCCTTTGGCACCATTCTTGAAATACCTCCAGGGTGCACTTTGTGTCTCTGTGGGGTTATTTCAGGTTTCCCAGAGCCGCTGCAAACAGCCTGTTCTCAGCACCCAGCCTTCACTGCTGCTCAGGGCTCTCCCTCTGCCTGCTCACGGCCTCCATCGGGCAGCAGTGGCGTCCCCAAAAAACTCCCGGGTAGAAGGCAGGTGGGCACCACTTGCCATCTGTGTCTGTGGCGCGTGCCTCATACCATCGGCAGCCAGAGGGTGGTTGGACACAGCTGTTTAATGGACACTTCCCAGTACAGTGTGGAGGCTGTGACGCCCCGTCCCTGGTGGCTTGCTCATTCCAGCCACGGCTCCAGCCCGCCCGCGCCCCACCTCGGACCCATCCCCCGAAATGCCCCCATGGCGCTGCCGCATCTCCCGGCCTCACTATACGGCCTGAAACTCCAAGACGGTCTCACAGCTTGCGAGGGAGGGAGTCCCTGCAGCGGGGAGCGGTGCCCTGGCTCGGGCAGGGGGAGGTGGAGATGAGGCCATGGCGCTGCCGTGGGTGTGGGTCGGAGGTCCTGGCCTCCATGCACGGGGCATGGAGGGGCGAGGCTTGCAGGGGATCCAGCTCCTCTGCGCCTCCCCCCTGCCTCGTGGCCTCCTGCCTCGCCCCTGCCCTGCGAGCCTCCTCCATGCGGAGGGAGGACGGAGGAACCCATCCATCCCCTTGGGCGCTCCCAAGGCTGCAGGAGGTGGGCGGCAGCTCCCGGCGGCTGGTGGCTCCCTGGGGGCCGCGGGGACGTGAGGCGGCGGGGCAGGGCGGGGACGGCCTCCGCCCCAGCACGGAGCCTCTGCACCCAGCGCCTCCAGGGACCTCCAGCCTCCTCCGGGGCCTCCAGGGCACCAAGGTCCTGCCCTGCCTCCCCCCAGCCAATCAGAGCTCTCCAGGGCTGCACCTGCTCGAGCCTCCCTCCCCCAATCGCAGCCCACCACCCGTCCCTCCCAGCCAATCCGACGCGGAGGCAGGGGGAGACGCAGAGCGTCTTCTCCCCCGCCAGCCAATCAGCAGCTGGCTCCCCCCCAGGCAAGCAGCGGGGAGCCGCGCGGGATTGGCAGGCGGGGCGAAGTGAGCAGGGCTTCCCTCAGCCAATGGGATGTTGCGGGGCGGGTTGCCATGGCAACGGGGCTCTTCCCCCGCCCCGTGGGGGAAGGCGTCGCCGGCCAAGATGGCGCCGGGGCGGGCGGGACGGGACGGGCGGGACGGGCGCTAGGCGGGCGGCTGCAGGTGGACGGCGGCGCTGTTGGGGCGGGCGGCCAGGATGTAGGCGACGTTGTCCCGCAGGAAGCCGGGCCAGTCGACGCGCCTGCGGGGCAGATGCCGTCACCCCAAAACAGCCCCCCCCCAGCGTGGGGAGGCATTGGGGGTGCCCACCCCAACACCCCGCCCGCCGCCACCCCCCGGCGCTGCCCCCTCACCGGGCGTCCTCCTGCTCCGCGGCCAGCAGCGTCTTCTCCTGGCTCTTGGCGCTGCCGCTGCTGGCGGGGCTGCTCTCCGACATGGGCCCGACGTGGCTGATGCTGCAGGGAGGGAGGCAGGGCGCCGTTCGTCCCCGCGGCCCCTTCCCACACCGCGGTTGCCCCTCCGTGGGTGCCCCCGTACCTGACGTTGCAGGACGGCGTCTCCTTCTGGTGCTTGCGGAACCAGGCGTGCCGCGCCTTGTGGCACTCGCTCTCCACGATGAAGCCGTCGCTGTCCTGGTCCAGCGCCAGGAAGGCCGCGCGTGCCCGCTCGCGCTCCTTGGCCGTCAGCAGCCGCAGCAGGGAGTTCTGGGGGGCGAAGAACAGAACAGGGAACACCCATGCCCAGGTCTGGGGACCCCCTTCACCGACCGGGGAAGACCTGAGCAAAGCCGTGGGGTCACAAGTGAGTTACAGTGGATACCCCAGCCCCGTCACTGCGGCCATACCTGCGGCCGGAGTTTCTGCAGCAGCTGGATGGACTCGTGGGAGAGGAAGTCCGGCCACTCGATGTGCCCCTTCTTGTCGGGGTCCAGGGCAGAGAACTGCAGGGTGGCCCGCTCCTCCTGCGCCTCCCCCATGGGCTGCTCAAACTGCTGCTTGTGCACCAGGTGCTTGTAGTGCAGGAAGTCGTCCAGCGTCAGGCAGGTGTCTGCGGGGGCAGGTTTGGGGCATCCCTTCCACCAGCCTTCCCCCTGGGAGTCCCATGCATCCCTCCCACCTCCCCTGCTTCCTCGACCGCTACGGGGGACCCAAGGCTGTTGCCCTTAGCAGAGCTTTTACCTTCTGCTGGTGAGGGCAGCGGTGACACCCTCAGCCCAAGGGCTGCATGAGGGGTGAGGGAGGGCTCATGGGGAGAGTGCGCACCTGGAATGATCTTGCACTGCCGCAAAGTCTCCATCAGGCTGTACATCTCCTCTTCTGTCAACAGGAGATTGAGGTTGTCCTAGAGGGCGAAGACGGGGGGTGGGCGTTAGCATATGGCCGCTGTGGGGAGGTGGGGAGGGGCCAGTGTCATAGAATCACAGAACGGTTTGGGTTGGAAGGGACCTTAAAGACCATCTCCTTCCACCCCCCTGCCATGGGCAGGGACACCTCCCACCAGACCAGGTTGCTCAAAGACCCATCCAGCCTGGCCTTGAACACCTCCAGGGATGGGGCAGCCACAGCTTCTCTGGGCAGCCTGTGCCAGGGCCTCACCACCCTCAAAATAAAGAATTTCTTCCAAATATCTAATCTAAATCTCCCCTCTTTTACTTTAAAGCCATTGCCCCTTGTCCTACCACTCCACCCCCTGACAAAGGCTCCCTCCCCAGCTTTCCTGTAGACATTCCAATCCCCTGGTGGCTCCCTGTCAGGATGGATGGCAGGAGCTGAGGAACATCAGGAGCCCCAGCACCCTGGAGTAGGCCACGACATGGGATCCCGCTGGTGTCCGCTACGGGCACTCACGCAGTAGTAGCAGCTCCAGCCGGTCTCGGTGTGCGCAGTCTCTGTCACCTCCACGGCACTGTCGTTCTGCAGGTAGCCCATGCGGCGCAGGCAGCCGTCGTGGTACACCCGACTGCAGACGCGGCATGGGAAGAGGCTCTCGGCTGTCCACACCTCGCAGATCTCGCACATCTCGTCGTTGAGGATCTGCAGAGAGATGGGCAGCTGCGGCTCAGCACCCTGCTCGGAGAGGCAGCGTGGGTGCTCCCCAACAGGGGGGCACCACATTGCAGGTGGGGATGGGTGTAGGGGTGCCAAGGGGATGGGAGGGCAGGTTTTTGGGGTGGTGGCACAGTCAGCAGGTGGGTGGTGGGGTCATGGCTGGCTTGCTGGCCAGGTAGGGTTAGAGGAGTGGGCATGGATCCATAGGAAGGTGAATGGATATGGAGATAGGGCCATATGTATGGATGGGCTGTGTCCATGCATCGTCCGTCCGCTGCTGGCTGGACTATAGGGCTGGCGGTGCGGGTGGATGGAAGTTCTGACGTGTGTTTTGGCTGGTTGTAGGCATGGACAGAGAAGCTGCAAGGTTGTAGGTTGGCTGGGATGCGGGCTTGCAGTTGTGGGTGGTTGGTTGGGTAGGGTTGAAGCTGTGGGTGGGCTGTAGGATCACGGGTGTGCTTGGGTGAGCTATGGGGCTGTAGGTCAGCTGGGCTGTGAGGGTTGTAGGTGTGGATGGCCAGGCTGGTCCATAGGGCTTGCATGGACAAACACGCAGAGCCGTGCTCCTGCCTCCAGCCCCTGGTGGCCAACACCTTGCTTCGAGGCTGTCACCACCTGGTGAGCATTGTGGATGCTTGCAGACCCCCCTTCACGTCCCCAGCCCCAGCCTCATCCCTCCCACCCCAGCCCCACGCTCAGCTGCTCGCCTGCTCCCGCTGCTCCAGGCTGATGTCCGGAGGCTCGTCGTCGTGCAGCTCCCGCTGCGGCCGGATGAAGGCGGGCGGCGTGAACCTGTTGGCTCGGTCGAACTCCTCCGGCTCCACACCCCGGCCGTCCCGCAGCCGCTCCCACGCGGCCTTGCTGGCGCTGCCCTCCTCCGGCTGCGAGGGCCCCGCTGGCGCTTCCTCCTCTCCCTCTTGTACCGTCTGCTCCAGCGTCCCTCGGCGCGTGCCCCCAGCCTCCGCCCGCCGCCGCGCCGCTGGCTGCTCCCGCAGCCCGTCTTTGAAGGCTGACACGGCCAAGCTGACCTTCTGCACCTTCTCCACCGTCTGCCGCCTCGACATCAGCACCCCCATGGCTCTGCGAGGGGAGGGAAGGTGCTGAAGTCTTTAGGTGCAATGCTGCACGCAACTGCTGCACCATCGAGCCAAGTTGCTGGCCCCAAAAATGTGTTCCGATGGCTGTGTGACAGCCACGTGGGGAGCAGTGCTGCAGTGGTGGCCGTGGGGAGATGGACCCAAACCCATGTGGGGGCCTGGCCACGGAGGGTCTGAGTGTTGGGGGCATGCTGCCTCACCCATCCCTTCAGGCTCCAGCTTAACCAGAAATGCTTCCAGGCCCTTCCCACACCAGACCAGTGGATCCCAGAGGGCTGGGACCAGCAGTGACCCTGCCCCTTGCTTGCATCCACACGAGAAAACCTCTTAGGCCAGCCAACGGTGAGATGTGTCCTCCCAGCAGATCTGCTCAGGGCCAGGTGCTGGTTCTGCAGAGCTGGTGGTGGTCCTCCCACCTTCCCTAAATGTCTCTTCACCCGGCACTTGGTGACAGCGATGAGGGGGGCACATCAGTGCAGCCATCTCCCAGCCCCTCCAGCCTCTGTGGCGTGCCAGGAGGCAGGGAAGTCCCCGGGGGAGCGGGATTAATTAGCACCACACGTGCACACAGGGATTTTGTAGCTGCAGGAGGCCCCAGTGCTGCAGCAGGGAGCCTTGGTGCAGTAATTACAGCTGCCCTACATCGGAGCAGGGTGTGTGGGCCGACAGCAGCTCTGGGTCATGTCTGTGCCAGAGCAGCCACGCAGCATATGCACAGCCCCATGCTCACACCCAGCCAGCCCCTGCTACGCCAGCCCTGTTCAAGTGCACGCACACGCACACGGGCGTGCAAACCCAAACACCACTGTGTACACTCACACGCATGCGGCTTCCCGGCCCCCCCACCCGCGGGACCATCTGCGCACACATGCCCACGCGCGGCGCCGGGTGTGCAACACGTGGGCCCCGTCCCGCCTGCGGGGGCACATGCGTGTGCCCCCCTGGGAGCCACGCTGTGGGCTTGGCACGCCTCTTGGCAGTGTGCAGGCGTGGGCAGGGGTATTTGCACCCTGGGTCCTTGCACGCAACTTGGGGCCGGCACCCGGCGCAGCAAAGGTGGGAGCGGGGGTGAGCTGAAGGCATGTGTCCAAGCCACCGCAGCAGCATCGCTGCGGCTGTGCCGGTGAGGGGGAAGACACCTGGGTGTCTCTGCCTCCTGGCAGCACGGTCACCCCCGGCATGGGAGGCTCAGGAGCCCAATGGGCATGGGTAGGTTCAGCATTTTTCTGGGCAGCGTTATTTCACTCTGCCTGTAGGCTGCTCAGCTGGGGGGCACAGGAGGTAGAGCCCCCCAGCATCACGACCTGCCTTCGTAGGTCCCTGTGTCACTGAGGGTCCCCAGATCCTGGCCTCACCCTGCCCAAGGAAGCGGGGAGGAGAGGCTGCAGAAGGGCTGGGCACGTGGAGAAGAGCCAAAAGAGAGGAGAGCCTCAGCTCGCCGTGCACCAGTCTCCCCAGCAGCTGCACTGGTGTTCCTGATCCCCAGCATGGCAATAGACCTGGAGGGTCCCAGCCCACCTCCCTGCCTCCAGCCCTTAGTGACAGCCCTCTACCAAGGCCACCTTACGTGTCCCCTGTCACCAGCTGCTGTGTGGCCACCACTAAGTCTAGAGGCTGTCACACTCCTGTCATGGCTTGTGTCTGTTCTCAGCTCTGCTGGCCTCCCTGCATGGCTGGGCCCTTTGCAACCCACCTTTGCCCCTCTGCAGGGTTTTTGCCCCTCTCCCTCATCCTGGCACAGGATGCGTGCACATCTAGGGGCTGAACGGCTTCACCCCTACCTCCACCACCCATCCAGACCCAGGCCCAAAGCTCCCCAGATACCTCAGTGCTGCATTGCTCTCCCCAGAAACCCCCCAGGATGTGCTATGGGGGGGGGGGGGGGGGAGGGACATCACCCCCACACAGAGCCTCGCCCCAGCCTGGGGCTCCTGGTCTGGCCATGAGGCTCTGGGTGTCCCCTCCTCTCCTGGTGGCCTCTGGATGCAGGGGGACCAGAGACACCCCTGCCCATAGCAGCCCAGCTCCCTGCTGCCCCCACCACGGCCGCATCCTGCTCGCCACGTCCTGTGTCCCCACGTGTCCCCGAGGGAATCCGGCTCCATTTGCTATTAGCGGCTGCCCTCCAGGGCACCCAGTGGTCCGGGATCTGGTGTCACCACCCTGCTCACCTTGGCACAAACGCAGGGCCTACTTTTAGGTTTCCCCCATTGACGAGATAAATCTGGGATGGAGCTGGCTGCAAACGCCCGGCCCCACCAAGCCCTGCCAGGGGCTATCACAGCGGTCGTGGGCATCTTCCCCTCTTCCCTTCCCTTGCCCTGCTCATCTACATCCTGCCTCATTCCCCTGGGCTGCCCCACTTCCCTGCGCTCTTCTGAAGAGAAATGCTTCTTGCTGCTTCATCTCTGGAGCAAAACACAGCCAGGAAGCACTTCATCCTCCTGGCACCGATGGCTCATCCTTCCCAGCCCCACGGGGCTCTCTGCATGGGGAAACTGAGGCATGGTTGGGATGGGGCTGCTGGCCAGCACGGAGGCACTGCTGGGGGTGCCAGCATCAGCTGTACACAGGGGGGAGGGTGGCAGTGGGTGGGTGCGGCACGGCGCGGTGTGGGTGTTGTGGCGGCTGGGAGCATGAGATGGATGCTTCGGGGAACGGCTGCGGGTGGATGTGTTACGGCACGGCTGGGAGCGTGGGGCGGGTGTTACGGCCTGGCAGGGGGGTTGGAGGTGGCTGTGGGTGCTGGGGGGCTGCTGCAGGGGCAGTGGGTGCAGGCTTTGGGTGTGGGGTGGGATGCTGCAGCACCTCCCCGGGCAAAACGACGGCCAGCGGGTGCTTGGTCTGGTGCAGCCACGAGCAGGGTCCTTGGTACGCCTTGCACCCATCCTCAAGGGGATGCAGCAGGGGTGTGAAGGAGCAGGACCCCCCCCCCCCCCCAGCTCCTGGCTGTTGAGGAAAGATGCACCTGGCCCCCCTGCCCCATGCTGGCTCCCATGGGCCAGGCCAGCTCCCTGCCCTCACGAGGCTCTTTGTGGTTTTACCCCCAGCACCGTGCCCACGAGAGCCCTGGGGCTGCTGCCCTGTGCGGGGCAGAATTAGGGATGGGATGTCAATGGGGTGCTGACACCCTGGGGACCCCAGGACCCACGGCAGCTTGGTCTGAAGGGCACCAAGCAGAGCTGGGAGGAGTCAACACAGCTCTGGCACAGCCCTGCCCGCTGCTGCCTGCGAGGGCACCCTGCATCCCACCCCCCTGGGCTGACTGGGGCAGCCGGGGGGGTCCCCAGAGGGTTCCAGCAGCACCCCCTTGTCCCCTCTCCTTGTCAGATGGCACGTGCTGGGACCAGGGCGCTGCTGGGGCTGCTGCTGGGAGGTGACCCCGTTGCAGCAGGACAGAGGGGTCGGTGGCATCCGATGCTGGTGGTACCCTCCCCACCCTCTGCAGGGGCGCAGGAGCATGGTGCGGAGGTCTGGGGGAGGTGGGTAAAGCCCCAGCTGTGCTGTGCCCCCCTCCTGGGGACGCCCAGCCGGCGGCTGCTCTCCCTGCAGGATCCGGCTGCCCGTCCTGCCGCACCATGGCTGATTTTATAGGTGTGTCGCACGTTTCCATCTCCCAGAGGGGGCTGAAAATGCCGTGACAGCAGAGTCCCTTCCCCTGCAGCAGACACAGCTCCCACCCAGCTCCCCACTTCTCCTCCTCGTCTCCCTCCCCAGCACCCGCATCAGGACCCCGACGCCTGCGCAGGACCCTCCACCATCCACACCCCCACTCCATCCCAGGCACCCCATCCCAGGACCATCACCCTCCCCGGCACCAGGACCCCAGGGTGACCCACCCAAGGGGTCCAGCCCACGCCACGCACCGGGTGAAGTGCCAGCGGCAGCAAAAAAAAAAAAAAAAAAAAAAAAAAATCCACTTACCTGGGTCAGGGTCCTGCTTGGGAGCGCGAGCCCTAGAGAGCTTCCCACGCGATGCCCATGGCAGCTGCTCCCGGCCACCACCTCCTCTGGTCCCGCGGGTGCTCACCGCATCCCGCGCCCCACGCGCAAATCCCCGCCGGGGGAGACAGCGGCGAGGCTGGGACGTGGGGAGCCAGAGCCGCGCGCTCGCTTCTGGAGGATGCAGGAGATGGCGAGATGCTGGGAGCGGATGCCTGTGTCTAGCACACACACACACACACACACACACACACACACGCACGCTCACTCACAAACACACACGGAGGAAGCAGGGAGCTTGTGACTGGGGCTGAGCAGATGCAGCCTGGTTTGCTGTCCCTGTACCAATTGCTGCCTGAGCCGTGTTAAACAGCTCTCTGAGAGATGAAGCATTTTTTTTTTAACCGGGCTGACGTTGGCTGGGAGATACCAATAAAAGCTTTCCCTGCATCTCCTCTGGCCCCGAGGCCGAGCTGCTTTTCTTAGAGACAACCTCAAGGACTACGGAGCTCGGGTTGCATGGGTGTGGAGGATCAGAGAGCTCCCCTGCCCAAAGTCAGGGTCTTCCCCGCACCGAGCCCCAGCCAGGATCTGCCTGTGGCCACTTTAACCCATTGCCTGCTGCTCACCCTGTGGAGCAGGGATGTGCTGGCTCCCTGCTCCCTCCAGCCCGGTGCAATGCAGAGTGAGGGGTTTTGGCTCTCCTGGTCCCCAGGACTGGGTGGGTGCATGCTGCAGGGCTGCAGCAGGGCTGGGGGCTCATGGAGGTGGTGGGGAAGGAGGGAGGGTGGTGTGCTGGTAAGGAAGGTGCAGCCCCAAAGCGCCACTTCTGAGGGTGGGATATTTGCTCCGTGTGCACCCCCCACAGTCACTCAGCCCTCAGTGCCCTCCTGGGATGGGTGTTGCTGGCTGGGGGTCTGCTGTCCTGTTCTGGAGGTGCCTGCTGTACCTGGGGGTGATTTAGGGTGCCTGGGTCTCGGAGCCCTCTGGGGAGCAGCTTCCAGCAGTGCTCTGGGTGTCCCTTGCTTGAGCTGGGGTTGGACCAGCTGACCTCCAGGGGGTCTCTTCCCACCTCAGCCATTCTATGAGTTTGTGCATTAGTGTGCGTGTGTGGGGCTCTGGAGAACCCCCTCCACCCCTTCCATTCTGGTCCCTGACCACCGTCTGGGCTGGGCTGACTCCCGGCAGCCCTGGAGCTGGTGGCCCTGCAGCTCCTTGCCACGTGCCAGCCCCGTGGGAGCTGACAGTGGTCCCACTTCTGCTGCACCAGCTGCAGCTTTCCACAGCGCCTCCGTAAAGACCTTTCGCATCCTCCCACACCCGACCAGGAGCGAGCTGAGGCAGGCTGCAGCTCGTGGCATCCATGGCAGCACCCGGCTGCTGCACCGGCACCCGAGCTGTGCCGTGGCTGCCTTCCGTGGTGGTTGCAGATGCACAAAGCTGTGCTCCACACGGGATTCACCCTGCCTGCTGCTTGTGCTGTCAGGTCCTGTTGTGCCTCGCTCCGTCAGCTGCGGAGCTTCGTGGAGAGTCCTGTGGCCCTGCCCTGGCCGTGTGTGCCTCCCTTTGATGAACCCCTCCTGAGGATGCTTGCCTTTAGGGTGAATCTTGCATTACGTGGTGAGCAGAGTGGAAGGGTGCTGGGATGCACGTGGTGCAGAGAGGGACAGAGAAAGGGGAGGTGAGCCGTAAATGGGGCCAGAGGAAAACATCTCTGCAGCCAAGCCCTGGCCCCAGAGGACTGGGGAAGGGGGAGGCAGTGGAGGACTGTGCTGGGAGTTTGCAAGAGCATTAAGTGCCTCTGTGGGGAGAGCCCTGCCCTGTCAGGCCCGTGGATGAGAGCTATGATTCCTGGAAAAGCAAAGGCGAGGAGGAGCCCTGCTCAAGCTGCCAGGGGGTCCTGCCACCCTCTGCCTCAGTGCCAGCATGGCCTGGTGGATTTGGTCCCTTGGGTAGCACGGCCAGGTGCCCACTCCTATCAAGGTTCAGAGCCTGCTTGGGGCACCCAGCAGGCTCCACCGTGTGCGGGATGCAGGATGTGGGATGAAGGATGCAGGATGTGGGATGCAGGATGCGGGACGCTCTTGCATCCCCAGGGTCTCCTGCCCCTCTCTGCAAACCCCCTGTGCATCAGAGCAGGCACGATGGCAACAGGCTGGGAAAGCTCTTGGCATTGCAGGCAGTGCTGGGCTGCTGGGGGAGGGCTGCAGGGGTGGAGGTGAGAGCTGAGCTGCCACGGGAATGTGCATTTTCGTCAGCTACCCCCCCCCCCCCCTTACCCCTCCCCAAATCTCGCATGACGCCCGCGTGTAGGTCACTGGCTCCCGCAGCGACGCGGCATGTGGGCTCACCATCTGCGGCTGCTTCTGGAGCCCACAGCCCGGGGATGTCACAGCCTCCACTCCTCCCAGTGTCCTTCCTGCAGCCAGCAGCACCCAGCGGGGTCGTGGGGCGAAGGCTTCGCCTGTGGAAGAGGGGGAGATGAGCTTTTGGAGGACGAGCCTGCTGCAGAGCGGGCGGCTGCGCGAGCTGGCTGTTCCTGCCAGTCGGCAGGAGGTGATGGAAAAGGGAACTTGTCAAAATAGCGAGAGATCTTTTTTCAGGAGATTACAAGTTTGGCTGATGGAGATAATAGTGTTGAGGCGCCACGTGGAGGGTTCGCTTCAGCACTGGTGCGGGAGGCGAGGGTGATGCCAAAATCAGCATGAAATGGGATAAAAAGCAAGTGCCTGATGGGCTGCTGTGCAAGGCTGCAGCAGGGAAGGGCAGAGCATCGCCCATCACCGCATACAGGCGGAGCAGAAATGAGCTGGGGAGGGAGGCAGAGCATCCCTGCGTGGTGTCTGGCTCCCTCCTTGTGCGTGGGCTCCTCACAGGGGACAGGGCCCTGGATCCCACCCAGCTGCAGACACAATCGCCCCCGTGGACACAATCCCCCTTCAGACCTGACCCCATCCTCCACCGGCACCCAGATGTGACATCTCCTGACACCTCCCAAGGCTGCCTGCTGATGGCCATCCTTCACTTCCACCGAGAGCTGTCCGTCAGGGCTGCAGCTCTCTGTCCATCACATCCACCCGCCCATCCTCTGCTGATGGCTGTCCGTCACACCCCCAGCCACCTTGCTCTCGCATCATGCTGATGGTTGTCCATCGTGTTCCCACCACGGAGGCTGCCTCATTGACACCACCAGCCGCACCCGTAGTCATAGGTGCAGCTGTCTGCTGGCGTTCCCACACCCTGACCACGCTCCCCTCCAGTGGCTGCCCACCAGGTGTGTGTGGGGTTGCAGAGCTGACACCCCCCCAGGGCTATCATTACGAATTGTTCTGCTGCTCCTGCTCCCCACATTCACCCTGTTGTGGTCCTGGATGTGGGGACAGGGATGGGCTCAGCAGGTGCTGGCTCTCCCTCCACCCTCGGTGGCCAGGGAGCCCCAAGCAGAAGCTGCCGGATGGTGCCCAGTGAGGACATGTCCCCTTCCTTTATCCCCTGTAAGCAGCCAGGCAGTGATGAACCCGAACTAGGTTAAGAAGCCGTGGGTGCTGGCTGCATGCCACATGGCTGTGGCTCACTGTTTATTTGCTCTGAGCCACCTTCATGGCTGTGATAAAGGGGAAAACTGATGAGGACCAGTGCCAGGACCTGGGGAGGGGGTGCAATGAAAGGACACGGTCTGACCGTGTAGATGGATGCTGAAACTCCCCATGGGGAGCCAGGGGAAGGTGCTGGGGTGAGGGAAGCAGGGTGACGAGGCAGGAGGAGGAAGACCGCAGCCCACCCAGCGATGGGCAGGGGTCTGCTGGGTCTGCAGGGAGGTGTTCCCCACGTCCCCACAGAGCAGCCGGGTGCGGGGCCATGGGTGTCTCCTGACCTGCTGCAGCTGGCAGCTTGCCAGGCCTGGCCCTGATGAGACGAGGATGCTCCCTCCGGACAGATAACTGCCGAGCACTTCAGAGCTCTCTCCTCGAGGAGCACTCTGGCAGGCATTATCTAAATGACCCTCTCCACAAGGCCACTCCAGCTGGCTCCCTGCGGGCAGCCTTCGCCCCAGCCTGCACTCTCCTCGCCACCTGCGAGCCACAGAAAGGGGTCGAGGCCAGACCCCATGGCCACGGCTCTCTGGGGAGTGGTACCCCCTTGCCTGAAATGGGAACATGAGAATAAACAAGTAGCTGAGCCCTCGCAGGGGACACACTGGTCCCCACAGGGACACCAGCCCTGCCTGCTGCTGCCTGTCCCTGCAGTGTCACCCGTCCCCATGCCACCTCCGCCGCAGGGCACTCGAGAATCCTCACAGAGGAGCTTTTCAAGTGGAACGGAAGCGTCTAATGAAGGCCGACTTCATTAAACGGGGCTGTCACGGGGATGATTGCTGCCTTCCTGAGCCGCTTTGTGAGCAATAAAGATGTATGAGCGACAAGGAGCAGAGCAGCTGGGGGGGGAGCACAGGCAGCCTCCCAAGCCTCTGTCCTGCTGGTGAGGGCACTGCTGGGGTTGTTTTGGAGGCTGGGGGTAAGCAAGCAGCCCCCAGGGCTGGGGACAAGCGCAGAGCCCAGCTGGCTCCATGGCAGTGTGTCCCAGCAGAGCTGAGAGCCGGCACTGCTGCATCCCACCATCGCATCCCAGCTGGGTCCAGCCTTGCAGTCAGGATGTGGCACGGCTTGCACCCAAGCTAGGAGCTCAAAAACGCTCCTGGGTGCTGTGGTTTAAACAGATCTGTGGTGCTTACAAGCGAGACCAGCACCTTCGGCGTCTCCATTGCTCCCTGGGCAGGTAGAGCTGCACGGCACTTTGCACCAGCCCCGTTCCCATGCTGCAGCATCCTGCCGGGAGGCTTTGTGCAAAGACTTCGCCTCTCCAAGCCTGGAAACCTTGGTCCTGTACCCACCCGAGGGGCTGTGCATGCTACCTGGGCTGCATCTCAGCCCCTGGAAGGACCTAACGCCCCTGACCCCACTTGGGGACCCCCAGAGGCAGAGGACGGGCACCCCCGAAGGTGGCACAGGGACAGCCCTGCAGAGCAGCATTGCCCTGCTCCTGTGTTTTCCTCTTAATCAGCTAATTGTGTGTTTGGGGTTTCAGGCAAGGGCCCCAGCCTGGTGTCACCATAACAACCGCAGCAGCATCACTTTCAAACACTTACAAAGCAGGCTGGAAATGTAGAGGGGGAGCAAAACAACAAAAACATAAAAAAAGGAGCCGAGGCCAAACAGGGGGTTGATGGGAGGGGAGAGTAAAAGGGCCGTCTGTGCCTCTTTCATTACACCACGAGGAGTCCCGCAGGGCAGAAAGTGCTGATTAAAATAGCTCTTGCTGGGATTCAGAGGCTTTTTGGGGAAAAAGAAAATGCCCCTGCCTGCTGGAGTCCGTCTGAAGCACTGCTGGTGGTAGCATCGTCTGGGTTTCTTCAGCACAGGCTGGGTGTGTGTGTGTGGGGGGGCTGTGAGACAAGGTCACCGAGTTGGTGTCCCCATGCGGCAGGGTGGGAGCTGGCTCAGGGACCCTTTGTGAGCTGGATCAGGCCTCTCCAACACCTCCTGTCTGGCCGGACAGGCTCTGGGCTGCCTGTCCTTCCCGGCACCAGCATGGCATGAGCCATGTCCCCCCCACCACTGTCCCCCTCCATCTCAGGCAGTGCGGTGCAGGTGACAGAGCAGCCCCAGTGGGGGGGCTGTGGTGGTGCTCCCCCTCCCGCTCCCCCAGCTTCCCCTGCAAACCCATTTAATGGATTAAATTTTTATATTCTGAGCTGTGCTGGTGCCCAGAGCACAAGGCTGTGCAGATTTTAGTGAAAAGAGAGCCACGTCATGGGCAGGAGGCACTGGCTGCTGCAGGGACGCAGGGGAGATGGGGAGAGGGGAAGGCAGGTTGGAGGAGGGGTGAGGTACAAGGAAACCCAGATTCTGAGGGTGGCACGTGGCCCTTTTGACGTCCTGCCTCATGGGATGGCCCTCGCTGTGGCATCCGAGTGCCTCTACTTCTCTCCATCCGTGCACCCGCAGCCCTCAGCTGGGCTCTGACACCCATCCGAGCCACGTGTGAGCCTGGTGGCACCGTGCCATCGGCCCTTCTGCCTGCTCGTCGCCGAGGCACATACTCCAGCCGTCATTTCTGCAGTTAGTGTGGTGCCAGGCCCTGGCTTATCAGCCTCGCCCAGCGTCGTGGAGCAGTCCAGATGGCTTTCTGCTGGCACGGCGCAGCCCCGGCAGCTCGCATCTGGTGTGCAGGCAGACCCCTGACACAGTGCAAGGAAGGTAAATTCTCACCTCCTGGGCTGCGTGTGTGCTCCCAGCTGCTGCCAGCCCCACTCTGATGGAGGAAACCATGCAGGTCCCAGTGGGATGCCCTGTGCCAGGCGGTGTGCCTGGTGGGAGCACCCTGAGGTATCCCTGCTGGATCCTGCACCCTGGGGCTGCCCAACTACGCACCAAGCATCAGGCAGGAGTTGGGATGGGTAGGGGCATCCTGCCACAGGCCCCAGGACAGGCTGTGCTCTCCTGCCCCACAGGAGCTGCTGCCTGCTTTGCCTTGCTCTGCCATGAACATCAGGGTTTGGTCCTCTCCAGGTGTCCTTCTGATGGGGAGAAACCTCCAAGTTGTTATCCCTGAGCTGTTTTTCCCCTGCAGTTTAAGATGGTCAATGTGACATCTATGCAGGCATTAGCAAGAGGGGACGTGGTATCCCAGGACCTTGAACTCACCCAGGAGGACCCAGGCACCTCCTGCAGCCTTTCTGGACCACCAAGGGTTGGGCACAAGGCTCCCTTCTGGGCAGCTCTGGCCTTGAGTTTTATGGCTGCCTGGAACATCTCCAAAGGATTGATTTACTGTAATTCCTCTGGAAGGCAACTTTTGTGATTGCTAGCCTGGAGATCTCAAGCTGGACTTAAACAACAGGATCCTAAAGAGGCCATGAATAATTGAGCCTAATAAATATTAATAACTCGCCTGCATGGTGGCAGGGCATGTAATTGCAAGGAGCGTTCTGGAAGCACGGCTCCGCAGGCAAATGTGCACTCGTGGCAGGGCTGGGGCAGAGCCCAGTTAACACTGATGCTGCCGGGCTGCGTGGAGCCGTGCGTGGCTGCTGTGAGCCCTGTGGCCCTCTCCTGGGTTAGCGGTCAAGGGCAGGGGTTGGTGGCCACCATGTGATCGTTTAGGTGTCCTTGGTGGGCTTCTTACCATGAGCACATCTCCTGTGGAGCCTGAGTATGTGGACAGCACCCCCAGCATCTTTTGGCAAGGATGTTCTCCGCTCCCAAGGCCAAGTGGTAAGAAGGAGGCACAGTCTAAGATCTGGTGACTCAACAAATCGTCTGAAGTTTGGGTGCAGGTGGGTTTGGGTGAGTCAAGATGTGAATGGATGGGATACGAATTTCTCCCATGTGAGAAAACAGTGATGGGGAATGCACGTGGCCACCTCTGTAGGCTGAGGGATGCCTTGTAGGGAAAAGGCTGGTCTGGTCGCTCAGGTATTTGCTGAGCAGCGCCAACCTATTGATCAGACCTTGTACAGGTGTAGGATCCCACTTAAATTCACTGATTTTTTGGACTGGAAACATAACCACAAAGCTCAAACCAAAATCCAGCCATTTTCCTTCTGGGGTGCTCTAGGCCCTCAGTGGATTGCCTGCCTGAAATAACGCTCTGCTTGCCACTTTTTTTGCCTGAGCACACCCAGCATCTCCCTCACCTCTGCTTTTCAAAGCAGATGAGGAAGAGAAGCCTAGAAGGGACCACAAATACTCGCATGGAAGGGCACAGTGTGCTGCAAAGTCTCAGCAGTGCTGTGAGCAGGGTAGAAACGTGTACATGTGGGGTTTGCCAGAGCTTTCTGGATGTTGCAGTTCAGGACAGGGAGCTTGGAGACCTGCCCTTCCACAAGGGCTTTGCTGCCTGATGCTGGTGGTGTGAAGGAGCCTACACAGCTATATGGAGGAAGGGGACAGAGAAACCTGTGTTTGGGTATTGGATGTTGCCCAAAGCCTTTCCAGAGCTTTCTGCCTGAAAACTGCAGTGCCTGGGCAGCTGAGAAGATGACCTGTGAAAGCTTGGCAGGGGTATTGTGAGGCTGTATCTCCTGCAGGATCCTCCCCCACACTGAGCAAATGTTTCTTTTCCCCAAACTGCCTGGCTGTTGAGATTGCATCTTGCAAATGTGGTTTCAGACAATAACAGCTTGCAATTATGCAGCGCTTTCAAAACCAAGACATCCTGAATTTCGTTAATGTCTTTGTATAAAACTAGCTGAGGCTGCTGCTGGGATGCAAAGCTCCAGCCTATGCAGAAATCTCACAGCTGGGATCACCCACAGCTTTCCTCTGTGCTGTGCTGGAGATGGTTCATCCTGAGGGCCAGAGTAAAGGGGGCACAGAGCACGTGGAGTGACAGACATCTCATGTGGTCTCCAACCCCTTCACACTGTGTTTTCCTATGCTACAGGTCTACAAGTGACACTGGGGATTTTCCATCCAGGAACCGAAGGACACCCCCAGGAAAGAAGGGCTCTGTGCTCTCCAGGGGAAGGGTGACATGACTGGGCATGGATCGTTAAAAGGAGCAGTAATTGCTCAAAGACTCGTTATAGAACAGAACCTCTTGGAAGCCATTTCTGAGAATGTAAAGGGCAAGGAAGTAAAACGGCAGGGGTTTCCCAAGGGCAAACCACGCTGGATGCTGAGGGTGGCCACCAGCTCTGCGTCAGCAGCCAGAAGGCCAGCAATGAGTGAAGCACCCAGGGGCTGGTGCAGGGTTTGCCACCCACGAATAGGGCAGTGACACAGGAGGAATCTTCAGCAAAGCCGCAGGTGCCACTAGATGAGGGTGTGATACCAGCACAGCCTCAGTCCGGAGGGATGAGATGAAGGTGAGCACCAACCCCATGAAATCCAGCAGCGCTGAGGTGCAATAACCCTGGCTGGGGGCCGAGTGGCTGAGCTGCTGGGAAGGACCCGGGTGTTATCATGGGCACTAGGCTGAATATGAGCCAACAGAGCACTCTGGTTGCTAAAAAGGCAAACCACATCCTGGGCTACATTAGGAGGAGCGTGGCCAGCAGATAGAGGGAAGTTATTATCCCCTCTCCTTGGCGCTGCTGAGGATGCACAGATCGCAGGAGCATTTCTCAAATAGCTCCTAACAGCCGCACTCCCACAGCTTCCTCTGCTGTTAAAGAGATGTGAAAATACAGGCAATGATACAGAGGTTGATGGAGGAGCAATGAAAGGGAACCATAGTATTATCCCAAGGCACTTGCAACACTTGCTTGGGAGATAGATGTCATGTCTTGAGAGTCCTATATAGTTCCAATGAGGCATTTGGGGAAGCAAGTAGCTTTACACTTTAGATATTAGCTTCTCTTTTGGATAAAAAATTAATGAAAGGCTGGGCTGAATAGAGCCCGCTTTCCTCTGTGGTCACAGATATCCCCAAATATGAGAACATCTAAATGCTTCCAGTCGCTCTTCCAGCGGCTGCTGCACAGCTGCTTCCTAGCTGAAAGAGAATAATAATCGTCTGCTGGACTATTTTCAGGCTAGCAATGGAACTGTTTTGGAAGTATTTGAAAATGTGGAGATTTGAGTGGTCTGTAGAGCTCGGCAGCTCATCGCACCATGCACCTGATGGTGCTGGGGCTACCTCTGGGAGAGGTTGCAAGAGAGCAGGCAACAAAAAGGAGCATTTGCCTGGGGCTGACCAACCAGATTTTTTTTTTCTGTTCTTTTTTCTTCCCAGCTTTGCCTGATTCAGAGTTTCAGGTGAGACCTTCGCTGGCTGAAGCGATTACCACACAGTCATCACTTCAGACGAGGTGAGGTGGGCAGGAGGCATGTGCTGGGGAGCTGGTGGCACAGCCTGTGGGCAACGCATGCCCTGAGGTGCCTTAACAGCCAGCACCCACCGTTTCGGATGATTGCAGTGCATCGATCCCCAAATCATCTCCGCTTCTCAAAGCTTTTAGGCTCCCTGGGCTCCGCTGCACTCAAAGGCAGCAGCACGAAAGAACATCATTTTCCTTTTGTAAACAGGCTCTGTCAGATGCAGCGACCTGCTTAGCATTGATCCTGTGAGGCTGAGCTTCAAATTCTATTTGTTTCCATCATACTTGTGAAGAGTTTGGTAAATTGATTTTAAGAATGAAAATGTAGTGAGAGTGATTACAGCTGAGAATACCATTTAAAATAATAAGATGAAGCTTCTGATCACTGAATTGTTGGGCTGAGCAGTGCAAAAATGTACAGTAAAGAGAACAGTATTTCTGTAAAACATCACTTAAAGTGTTAGCCTTTATTTTTCATGAGATTACTCCAATTTTCATGCATTTTTCAGGGCAGGAAGCCCTGGGAAAGTCATGGAGTGAGGCCGACAATCTCTAAACCTGCAATCTATGTGACTGTTGTAATCTCCGCACAACTGTAACTGATGAATATGTATCATATCGTTTCTATGCATGGCAGAAAGTAACCTACTTCTAGCCCTGAGCAGGCTGCGGTAGGTCTGTCTGCCTCTTCCTGCCACTCTGTGCCAGCAAGCGGCTGTGGGATTTGGGGCAAATTGGGGATGCTGCGGGAAAACCCTGTGTCCTGACTTGGTCTGTGGGTTAAAACCAGCTCTACCCATCAATCCCAAGGGTGTTGGTCGCGCTGCTCTGTGCTTGCCTCCCCTGAAGACCCATTTAGTGAGGGGTTTGAGGGACATTGAGGCGGCACACTGCTGGAGGGAGGTCTGACAGCCACCCCAGAGGCAGCCCCAAATTAACACGGTGAAGCAGTAGCGGCAGAGATGCGACAGAAGCAGAGGGATGGCCAAGTGACAATCTAATGAATGTTAATGGGAGTCGGGAATTAAATCCTGCTGGCTCATTAGCATGGGATGAGGTGCCATCTGTCATGGCTGGCAGGTTCCCTGCCACTGCTTTTTTTTTTTTTTTTTTTTTTTGGAGGGGGGAGAAAAATCTCAAATAATTTTCTTCAGACAGGATCTTCTGTAAAGCTATTTTATTCGCGATTGCAATGGTGGGCGTCCTGCCAATTAGGAGGGCCTTTTAGTAAACAAATCATAACCTTTTATTCCCTACTACCCGACGCCTGATCACCTCCCCTGTTTCCTCATTGGCTGAGTACTACAGGTTCACAAGCTACTCGGCGCTCCTCTGTACCATATATGTACAATTTTTCTTTTTTTTTTTTTTCAACCCTTTAATTTCTCCTTTTTCCCTTTCTTTTCCCCTTTCTTATGTTTTGAGAATGTGTGATCTTTGTTTTACTGTTCTCACACTGCTCATCCTGCTTTTGTCAAGCTTCCACCTTATTTTGGAACAGTGAGGCCTTCTACTGTCCACTTACCTACTTAGCATTTCTCCTTGTGATGACTACACAACTACCTTGGAATACAGAAAATTAGTTCTCTACTGCAAAAACGCAACTTAGTTTCTCACAGGGGGAGTGGCCTCTTCTGTGGGGACGGAGGAGAAGAGATGGGTGCCCAGAAGGGCCACTGCTTCCCTTGTAGCAGCTGTAGGCCCTGCCCCTGTCTGACAAGGGGCTGAAATCAGCTTTCTGAGGCTGTGCAGTTTGGTCATGCCTAGCTCCAGTTTTGCTTTAACACACGTTTCAAGACAACGTGACTTTTGAGGTGCTCCTCCTCCAGTCCTTGTCAGGATTCCCTCCACGGACGGCTAGCTGGAGGTGTGTCACACATCATGGAGATGGGAGTCTGCCAGGCTGACAGCAAGCAGCAGGTGAGATGTGTGTGTCCAGAGCTGCAAGGGAGCTGGCAAGGGACAACACAGGGCATGGGTGCTGCTTTATGGACGGTGCTGGAAAACCTGACAGAGGCCGGAGGGGCTGAAGGAAGTGCCTGCCACCCAGAAGAACCAAAAGGCAAGGGTGACAGTGGCAGCTCAGCAAACAAAGGCCTGCAGGAGGGTTGCTGATGGAGTTGCAGGCAGAGACAGAGCATTGGGTATGGTGTGGGGTGTGGGAGGAGCTGGGAGCTGGGATGTGACCCTGGCCCTATGCAGGGAGCCCAGGGGGAGCCATCCTGGCCCCCCACCCTTTCCACGGCATGCAGCACAGGGGTAGCTGGGAACAGCCAGCAGCCCTAGGCAGCGTCCCCATGACGGCAGAATGCTCAAAGCCACAGGACCCTTGCCCAGGGCGACAGCACAGCCCGGCCGGTACCCATGTGTCACAGCCTAAATTGTTACCTGGGCTGCAGGTATTTCAGGATTGCAACAGTGGCTTTGAGAATTCTGTTATACACAAGAACAAGAAGGCTTACTTTTCTTGAGATTTCCCCAACACACCCTAAATGCTGCCAGGGGGAGACCCCACAGAGCTCTCTCATGGACAAGTAAATATTTTTCTGTAGGAAACTGGAGTTTTTTGAAAACTGGAAGCGCCATGCCCTGTCTCTCCTGCAGGCTGGATGGCAGCTGCGCTCAGATGTAGAGCTCTGCAGCAGTGATGTCTTCTGTTGCCACTGGCAAATCTTATCCCGGATGGAGTGGATGCTGCTGCTGGTTGGTACCGCTAAAGTACCTTTGGTGCCACAGGCTTGGCACAAGTGACAGGAGCAAGTGTACCTGGTGACAGGGGCACTGTGAAGATGAGCTGGAGTGGCTGCAGGCCTTTTGGGGTCTTGTGGAGGCTGTTAAGCTGGGAGGTGTCATGGCCGACCAGTGTGGCCTTCCTGCTGGGAAGCTGCCATGTAGAGTGCTCCTGGGGGTGCTGTCGGAGCATGAGCCCAAGCCTGGGGAGTTCTCAGCACTGCTGGGGCATTTTCTACTCCAGGGCCACCGCTTGTGCCCTTTGGGGCCTGCCTCAGTACCAGCTCTGTTTGATGTTATTGTCCTCTCCGTGCTGGTGGTCCCCTCCTCCTGGGGCAGTGCTCGCTGTGATGGGTGCTCTGTGCCAAGCTGGTCCCCACTGTGCTGCAGCCTCTTGCTGTGGATGTGCAGCTCCAGGGCCTCGTGCTGCTCCTCAGACATGAACCTGGTCTCGGTGCTGTGAAAGTAGATGAGAACTGGGAGGGAGCATGGTGTCCTGGAGGCTACTGGGCAGGTGATGGATGCCCCAAGCTCCTTCTGCTTGACCTGGTCCGGATGGAGGAGGGATTTGGGCTTGAGGAAGTGGACACAGGGACTTCGTGCTGGTAGGCGGCAGACCCAGCACAGGGATTTTCGGACATTTTGGACATTTTTGGACAAAAAAGGACTCTTTCCTTTTTTGTAATCCTGAATTTCCGTCATGGATGGCTTGGGCACTCTCATACCCTGCGGGCACTGGTTCTGTGTGGAGAGTCCTATTGGTTTCCCCATGCTTTTATCCGTGCCAATGGAAGACTGTAACTTGTGGTTGCTCACAGACTTGCCATGATCAGCGTTTCTCCGGATTGTAGATGGTCCTTCTGTTGGTCCTGCAGCCACTTTGGCCATGCCAGGAACAGCTGAAGAGGCCATGGACAATCCGTGAGGTCCCAGGAATTCTTTTTCTCTGTGTGCCTGCCCCTTCATCCTTCTGAAAGAAGCTGTGGCGGTTGGTCTTCTCAGGGCTGAAAAGGGCTGTTTCTGTCTCATCCAGTACAGGAGGCCGCTGTTTAAACCCAGGACGAGGGGTAACGGACACAAACTGAATCACAGGAGGTCCTGGCTGAATATGAGAGGGCATTCCTTTACTGTGAGGGTGACCGAGCACTTGAACAGGTTGCCCAGAGAGGTTGTGGAGTCTCCTTCTCTGGAGATATTCTAAGAAATGTGCCTGGATGCCATCGTGTGCAATGTGCTCTGTGTGATCCTGCTCGGCAGGGGGTTTGGACTAGATGATCTTCAGAGGTCCCTTCCAACCTCAGCCATTCTGTGATTCTGTGACCACCCTCTCAGTGAAGAACTGGTCTCAGCCACACAGCCTCACCCTCCCCTGTCACAGCTCCGTGCACTTCCCTCAGTCCTGTTACTGTCCTCTGGCAGCTCAGCGCCTGCCCCTCTGCTCCCCGTATGAGGAAGCTGCAGGCCACCATGAGGCCTCCTCTCAGCCTCCTCTAAGCTGGGAAGGAGCTCTTTATTACTTCTGGTCCCACTTGATGGCAGAATTCTCAGCACAACCGCTTGACTTTTGCTAAAATGAGCAGTCAAGGAAGGGCTTTATTAAGGGCCGGTGTCATGGGGCAATAATGCTGTCTCCGCAGGCCTGGCGGGACCGACTCACGCACTCAGGCAGCCTTTTCTTGCTGCTTCCTTTCCAAAGCCTGCACTTCAGGCAAAACTGCATATTTTCCTCACTCTGCAGTCTGGCTTTGTACACTAAAGAGTTGCTCTTCTCCTTTTTAAAGTTCTCTTTCACTCTGCTCTTTCTCTCTTGGCCATTTTCATCAGCTTTACCTCTTGCTGAGTGATGGCTTGCTACCATTTAATGCACATAATCATAGCACCAACAGTGATTAGTTGAGCAGTCATGCAGGTTACAGCTACAGTCATCAGCCCTCTGCATACGTATTTGAGCAATACATTGAGAACATTTTCAAAGCATCTGCCAGTGCCTGGTCCCCCCCAAGAGCAAGAACGTGTTTCCCTTGAGGGTCCTTCTGTTTTTTTTTTTTTTTTAAATTTGCTTTTTACTTTTGTCTTGGACTACATAATGGCAACCACTGCTTTTCACAAGGTCAACAAGAGCTCCTTTGGCACCTGACACATGGTCTAATACCACTGTGTGTTGTATTGCTATTTGAAATCTCGACGTGACCTCTGTTTGTGAAGTTTTTCTGCACTCTACTGGAGCATTTGTGATACTTTCTATTTCCCTGCATAGGTTTGCCGTTGTCTTTTCTCATGCCGTTAGTCCTAACTGTGGCAAGAGTGCTCTGGTGAATCTGTGCAAGTTTCTTGGGAGGTTGACCAGAGGGTCACTGCTGTTTGCATTTGTGTCTGTGTTTCTGTTCTTCACCCAGATGGGTGTTGGCCTTTGAATTTGCCTAGCTAAGGTGGCCTGTCTTCTTGAAAGCCAGTAAAATAACCTAAAGCGCCCCTTGCCCTGTTTCCTGCCCATGAGTTCAGGTTGGTGGGGGTTGCTGCCCAATGATCACACCTTCCTGCCACTTGTAGGGCCATGGAAACAAGAGCAGAAATCTGCTTGATTTCCTTCTGTTGCACCTGCCTGTATCTGTTGAAGAGCTGAGTTACTTTACCAGCTTTCTGCTCATTTGCTGTGGGTATGTAGAAACAAGTACGCTTCTAGTTCCTGGAAATGGAAGCTCCATATTTTGGCAAAACTGATTATGTTTTATTATGAACCACAGTAATGTCTTGAAAGAATTTTCGTATTTCTAGCTCTCTAGCCAGTGTAGCAGGAGCAATGGCAGGACTATGCGTAAAATCCTGCAGCAAGCACGTAAATGCATATTGTAGTCCCTGCCAGGTACAAGCAGGTCCCTCCCTATCTGTCTCCAGTGTTGGAATCATAAAAAACACATCCTACATGTCTACTGTGTCCATCCGTGGAAAGGCCCGTTCATTAGAAAAATAGACTTTATCAGTTCAGCTGGGAATAGACAAAGTAACCAGTGCAGTGGCAGCATTCAGGGCTGTGTAATCTGTGGGTCGCCACGTGCCCTTTTGTGGGCATGAAAGTTGTGGTTTTGCAGGGGAAAATGCCACTAACCTTGCATATTCAAAAGTGATTGTGCAGGCATAATGGTGGTATAACAGTGCCGAGTATGTTAAGAAGGTAGGGGGACAGTGGAGGTTCCCAGTGTCTAGTCAAGACAGAAGAAGTCCCTCTAGTCACAAGAGAAGAAGGGAAAAAAAACAAAAACAAAAACAGGAACAACTAAAGGAGACATTAAAAGTCGGTCAAATAAAATTGTACATATATGGTATAGTAATAAGCGTCAAGTAGGTTGCAAACCTGTAGTGCTCAGCCAATGAGGAAATGGGAGGAATCAAACTTTGGATAATAGGGGCTATAAGGTTATGATACACCTCTGCTGCGCGCTCCTGCTTGTAGGGCGCCCACCACTGCAATCACCAATAAAAATGCTAGTTCAGTGAGATCCTCGCCTGAGCCTGTGTTATTGGCTGCAGGTTGTTTCTCAGTCTTTGGAGCCTCTGTGGTCAACGCAGGGGAACTGTAGTCTTTAACAGATCATTATGTCTCTCAACCTGTCTGGAGGCTTCTGGATGATATGGGCTGTGACACACCCATTCAATGCAGTGTTTCTTGGTCCAGGAGCTCAGAAGAGTATTTTGGGAATGATTCCTATTCTCCGACTGAGTACAAATACCAGGTTAGTCTCATGACCAGCAATTTCATCATATCATAAGACAGTGTTACACCGCATAGTAACATACCTATGACGTCGCTGCCATCACTGAAACGTGGTGGGACCACTCCCATGACTGGAGTGCTGCAATGACTGGCTATAGGATCTTCAGAAGGGACAGGCGGCGCAGAAGGGGTGGTGGTGTGGCTCTCTATATTAGAGCCACTATTATTAGCCATTATTAACTATATGCCATTATTAACTGTATGAAGTTCAGCAAGGCCAAGTGCCGGGTCCTGCACCTGGGGCACAACAACCCCAAGCAGCGCTAAAGGCTGGGAGAGGAGTGGTTAGAAAGCTGCCTGGCTGAGAAGGACCTGGGAGTATTGGTTGATAGTCGGCTGAATATGAGCCAGCAGTGCGCTCAGGTGGCCAAGAAGGCCGACAGCATCCTGGCTTGTATAAGAAGCAGTGTGGCTAGCAGGACTAGGGAAGTGATTGTCCCCCTGTACTCGGCTCTGGTGAGGCCGCACCTCGAGTACTGTGTTCAGTTTTGAGCCCCTCGCTACAAGAAGGACATGGAGGTGCTCGAGCGAGTCCAGAGAAGGGCAGCGAAGCTGGTGAGGGGTCTGGAGAACAAGTCTTACAAGGAGCAGCTGAGGGAGCTGGGATTGTTCAGCCTGGAGAAGAGGAGGCTCAGGGGCGACCTTATCGCACTCTACAGGAACCTTAAAGGAGGCTGTAGCAAGGTGGGGGTTGGTCTATTCTCCCACGTGCCTGCTGACAGGCACCAGGGGAGGTTTAGGTTTGATATTATATTAGGTTGGATATTAGGAAGAACTTCTTTACTGAAAGGGTTGTTAGGCATTGGAATGGGCTGCCCAGGGAAGTGGTTGAGTCACTATCCCTGGAGGTTTTTAAAAGACGTTTAGATGTAGAGCTTAGCTGTGAGAAACTAAGTTGCGTTTTTGCAGTAGAGAATTACTTTTCTGTATTCCAAGGTAGTTGCATAGTCATAATAAGGAGAAATGCTAAGTAGGTAAGCGGACAGTAGAAGGCCTCACTGTTCCAAAATAAGGTGGAAGCTTGAGAAAAACAGGATGAGCAGTGTGAGAACAGTAAAACAAAGATCACACGTTCTCAAAACATAAAAAAGGAGAAATTAAAGGGTTGAAAAAAAGAACAATTGTACATATATGGTATAGAGGAACGTCGAGTAGCTTGTGAACCTGTAGTACTCAGCCAATGAAGAAACGGGAGGTGATCAGGCGTCGGGTAATAGGGAATAAAAGGTTATATTTGTTTACTAAAATGCACTCCTAATTGACAGGACGCCCGCCATTGCAATCACGAATAAAATAGCTTCACAGAAGATCCTGTCTGAAGAAAATTATTTGAGATGTTTCTCACAATCTGGGGGCTCGTCCGGGATCTTGTCGCCTGCCGAAGATTTCTTGCCACCACAGACAGGAAGGTGCACTCCACTGATTTTAGCAGTCCCGTCAGGGGTGGTGGGTCATCTCGGTATGGCCGGCAAAGGACCAAGACTGTTAATCTGAAGACAGGCTCTGCAAAGCTCTGGGGAGAAGGGAGGCCAGCAATGACATACACAGACAGCCCAGATATAGTTCAGCCCAGACCGGGAACAGGCACAGGGATTACTGCTGGTAACCTGGACCGGGAAGCCGTGCACGGACCGAGGTAAGGGAAGCTTTACCGTGTCTTGCCTCGGGTTGGGTTCGGGGAGACTCTTACGTGGAGTGTGAATGAGACGCACTTATAGTGCAAAGCGAGTGTGGAGTCCTGATCCGCGAGGTTCTGTAGTCCTGCGAGGGGACGAACAAAGTCCCCTTGGCTGGAGAGAGACAAAGCAAAAGAGAGACAAGCGAAAGAGAGTCTCGGGGGTTTGGGCCCTTAGGTGTACGGTACCCTGAGCATGGTGAAGTGAGGTGCTCAGCAGTACACCCCACCTCTGTCCTAATCCTAGGTGAAGGTGTGTGGTACCCTGTGGGTGGTAAAGTCCACAGCATCACGTCAGGAAGAGATGGGGATTAAGGGTTCCAAGAGTCAGCAGGGTGGGGGTGGAGACCCCGGGATTGTGCCTAAAGATAGTCCTTTGGGGAGAATGATAAGGAATTGGGAGAATAATCCAAAAACTAGGGAAAAAGATTAAAGAACAATGGTTAAATATTGTGTAATTGTCTGGCCTAAAAAACCAGTAAGATGAACTTCAGTATTTTGGCCAAAATACGGGTCTGATGAAAATTCAGACTTTAAATTTACATGTAAACAATAAGACTCCTTTTTCAGAGGAGGAGTCAAGTTATGTCCCTCTAATCCTAATATTGCCCCGGAGGCAGCAGCAGGTGCTCCAGGAGGGGAGACAGGGACTGCCATTGACACTGTCCCCCCCTTACCAGCAGAGAGGTTAGGAGTTTTAAGACGGAAATGAAGTCTTTAATTGAGGACCTAGCAGAATAATTAAATCCGTTTCTAAGGCCTAATTTGTATTCCTTGGGTGGGTGGGGGTGTGTGGAATGTCAATCTTGAGTACGTCATTCACTGGATAAGAATGTTTAGGAGGGGATGGATTCGGCAGGCAGCTATGCAAGAATGGGAAAGAACTAACACCCCCTCCCGGACCAAGAGTAATTCCAATAGAGCAGAAATACCTGTTTATCCAACTAAGATAATAACAACCCACAACATAGACATAGTACGAGAGACTCTGGTCGGAATGAGAAAGTACTCGGGGATGAATCCTGAGGACCTGGTAGCCCAAGAGTTCTTTAAAGTTCATTTTGTGATTAAAGCCTGGCCAGATAAAAAAAAAAAAAAAAAAAAAAAAAAAGCTCCAGAAGTTGGGAGGATGGAGGGAACAGTGTAGGTAATATGAAGGTGTATGCCAGGAGGGGAGATGAGAAGGAAAAGCAGAGAGTGAAACAAATGGTATTCACAGCGTATGGGGGGTAGTGAGGCAGAGGGTTGGAGATAGAGGGACTTTGGGGAGGAGTTGGGCCCAGGATGGAAGGGAGAGGAAGAGAGATAAAGGAAGGGCAGACAAGGAAAGCTACCTATGTTGCAGCCTAAATCCTAGCAGGGACAGGCTTTGAGAAGATGTTTTAAGCGTGGCCAAGCCGGCCACTTCAAATAGGAATATCCGCAGTGGAAGAAGGAGACATTGCTGTTATAAATTCAGAATAGGGGAGTCAGGGCTTCTCAGAAAGCTAGTTCCCTGATAAATGAAAAAGTGTACCTCAAGGGTTCCTCAAGCGTACCTCAGTGGGGATCACTCTGCAATTATGGTCATGGGCAAAACAGACTTAGCATAGGAAGATTAATAAGAATTTATTACCTATTGCTGACAGACTGGAGCGGTGAGAAACAGAGAAACAAGCTGGGGGCACCTTCCCCCATCCACTCTCTTCCACCTCTTCCCTGCCCTGAGTGGCGTGGAGGGGCTGGGAGTGGGGGCTGCAGTCAGGCCGTGGTGCTTTGTTTTCACTGCTCCTTCACGGTCACTCTCCCCCCTGCTCTGGTGTGGGGTCCCTCTTGTGGGGTGCCGACCTTCCTGGGCTGGTCCTGTGTGGGTTTCTCCACAGGCAGCAAAAAAAAAAAAACGGGTTCTTTGGGGTTCTTTGGTGCTCCAGGTGTGGGTCTGTGCTACGGGGTCTGTTCTTCAGGAGTGGGTTGGTCAGGAGTTGGTTAGTGAGGCCGGTCACTAGTGGTGTCCCCCAGGGCTCAGTCCTAGGGCCAGTTCTCTTTAATATCTTTATCGATGATCTGGATGAGGGGATCGAGTGCACCCTCAGTAAGTTTGCAGACGACACCAAGTTAGGTGCGTGTATCGATCTGCTCGAGGGTAGGAAGGCTCTGCAGGAGGATCTGGATAGGCTGGACCGATGGGCTGAGGCCAACTGTATGAAGTTCAGCAAGGCCAAGTGCCGGGACCTGCACCTGGGGCACAACAACCCCAAGCAGCGCTACAGGCTGGGAGAGGAGTGGTTAGAAGGCTGCCTGGCTGAGGAGGGCCTGGGAGTATTGGTTGATTCCTGAGGAGCAATGGCAGTGTTCAAGGCTGGATAATCTCCTGAGAGTCGCCACTTGACATTTGGAGTCTTTACTGACGCTAGAGGAGAACTGCAGGGGCGATGAGACTTGACAGTGCTTCCCCATTCTTCCAGTTCTTTTACCAGTTTGCTAAAAGGAGGGGTTGTGGTTTAACCCAGCAGACAGCTAAGCACCACACAGCCGTTTGCTCACTCCTCAACAAGTGGGACTGGGGAGAGAACCAGAAAAAAGGTAAAACTCATGGGTTGAGATAATGACAATTTAATAGCAAAAGAAAAGGAAGGGATGATAATAGTAGTAAAAATGGAATATACAAAGTAACTGATGCACAAGGCAATTGCTTACCACCTACTGACCAATGCCCAGCCTGTCCCCAGACAGTGGCGGCACACCCTGGCCAACTCCCCCAAGTTTTATTGTTCAGCATGACGCAATATGGTATGAGACATCCCTTTGACCAGCTGGGGTCAGCTGTCCTGGTTCTGTCCCCTCCCAGCTCCTTGTGCAGCCCCGGTCTCCTCGATGGCAGGGCAGTGTGAGGAGCTGAAACGTGCTTGGCTCCATATAAGCACTGCTATGCAATAATTAAAATATTGGTCTGTGATCAGCACTATTCTCTCCCTAAACCCAGAAACAGTACCATACCAGCTACTAGGAAGAAAACCCGATCTCAGCTGAAACCAGGAAGGGATGGATGGCATCAGAAGGGAACCTGTAGTGTGGCATATTAACCAGCTTGGGGTGGGGGACAGGAGCAGCTGTCAGACACAACTGGAGCCGGGAAGTGGGCTCAGACCCTGGTCCCAAGGGAGGAGCCTGGGGAAGCCATCCTGGTCCCCCACCTCCCCACAGGATGCAGCACAGGGGCACCACCCTGCTTCAACGTGGGCTGGGGGCTGTGACCTCACAGAGGCGTTGCCACGTGCTGTCTGTGACCTCATGGCCATGACCCTATAAAGCACCGGCCACCACCCCACGTCTGCCAGTGCGGTCGTACCTGGCTGTGAGCGATGGTCGACAGCAGCTTTTTCCTCATCCCCGGCCTCCTGCTTCTGATGGCTGGGATCTCCCTGCTCTCCAGGGGTCGAGACCGACAGGTACAGGGGGCTTGAGGGTGGGGGAATTTGGGGCTGGGAGACCTGGGGCTTTGGGACTGGGGGGCCAGGAGGTGTTGGAAGGGGTCCCGTGGGTCCCTCCCCAGGTTGGTCACTGTGCCATGCTTCTGTGCCCACAGGATGACGGCCGACTCCGGCGAAGTTGTGGACGGCGGCAGCGGCAACCACCGGTACCGAAGCCAGGTGAGTCCCCCGTGGGTCAGTCTCAGCACCGAGCAGCCCATCCCTATGGGGCTGCGGTGGCCCTGGTGCCTCTCCCCACTGCAGCTCAGACTCCCTCCCTGTTTTACAGGCAGCAAGAGGCCTTACCAGTCAATTACTGCGGACCACATCGTACATGAGTCCATCATTCGCCCAGACGGGGGGCTGCCTTACAGAGGGGTGCAGCTCACTCGCCCTCTCAAATTGCCCATGGCCCCCCCAGCTGTTCCTGATATGGCTAAAGTGGCTGCAGGACAAGCAGCAGGACGAGCTGCAATGCCAAGGAAAGATGATCGTGGCATCTCTGGAAGAGAAGACAAATCGCTCTCTTCTGTCAACACCAGCGAAAGTGTGGAAAAAGCAAGTGATTCCTCCAGAAAGAACAAGCAACCACATGGCCTGACAGCCCTCAAACGTTCAATAACCGAGACTCAGGATCGTAGGGCAGGAGACAGGGATGAAGAGTTGCACTCTGAGGTGAGCTCCTCCAGACAGCCACCACAAAGGGACTGCATTGTCCGTGAGAGCATTCTCCGCCCAGATGGAGGGCTGCCTGACATGAGCGGATTGTTACTGCGGCCTCCTGTACTGCCCAGGGCAGAAGCAGCCTTATTCAGCCCTAAGAACACCATCCGCAAGAGCTTCTTCCAGAAGCATGAGGAGCAGACAAGCAGAGAAAATGAATTGCTGCGGCCTCACAGATTGTCCATGGCTTCTTCAGCTGTTCCTGGCATGGCCAAAGTGGCTGCAGGACCAACAGCAGGACCACCTACCATCCCAAGAAAGGCTGATCATGGCATGACTGTGAGAGACCACAAGTTAGAGTCTTCCATTGGCACTGACAGAAGCATGGAGAAAGCAGTAAAACGCTCCATAGAGAACCAGTGCCGGCATGGCCTGAGAGCACCCAAAACATCCAAGATGGAGATTCAAGATTACAAGGAAGGAAAGAGGAATCAAGGGCCACACTCTGGGACCAGCTCCTCCAGCCGGCCACCACAAACGGACTGCATTGTCCGTGAGAGCATTCTCCGCCCAGATGGAGGGCTGCCTGACATGAGCGGATTGTTACTGTGGCCTCCTGTACTGCCCAGGGCAGAAGCAGCCTTATTCAGCCCTAAGAACACCATCCGCAAGAGCTTCTTCCAGAAGCATGAGGAGCAGACAAGCAGAGAAAATGAATTGCTGCGGCCTCACAGATTGTCCATGGCTTCTTCAGCTGTTCCTGGCATGGCCAAAGTGGCTGCAGGACCAACAGCAGGACCACCTACCATCCCAAGAAAGGCTGATCATGGCATGACTGTGACAAATCACAAGTTAGAGTCTTCCATTGGCACTGAAAGAAACATGGGGAAACCAAGTGGGCTCTCCATAGAGAACCAGTGCCCGCAGAGCCTGAGGGAGCCCAAGCCACCCAAGATGGAGGTTCAGGATTACAAGAAAGGAAACAACACTGAAGGGCAAAACTCTGGGGACAGCTCCTCCAGCCAGCCACCACAAATGGGCTGCATTGTGCATGAGAGCATTCTCCACCCGGATGGAGGGCTACCTGACAGGAAAGGATTGTTATTGTGGCCTCCTGCACAGCCTAGGGCAGAACCAGCCCTATTGAGCCCTGAGAACACCATCCACAAGAGCTTCTTTCATAAGGATGAGGAGCAGACAAGAAGAGAAAAGGAATTCCTGCGGCCTCATGGATTGTCCAAGTCCTATTCAGCTGTTCCTGGCGTGGCCAAAGTGGCTGCAGGACCAACAGCAAGACCACCTACAATCCGGAGGAATGCTGGTCATGGCATGACTGTGAAAAAACACAAATTAGAGTCTTCCACTGACACCGACAGAAGCACGGGGAAACCACGTGGGCTCTCCATACAGAACCAGTGCCCAAAGGGCTTGAGGGCACCCAAAATATCTAAGATGGAGATTCAGGATTACATGGAAGGAAAGAGGAATCAAGGGTCACACTCTGGGATCAGCTCCTCCAGCCAGCCACCACAAATGGACTGCATTGTCCGGGAGAGCATTCTCCACCCTGATGGAGGGCTGCCTCAGAGGAAGGGGGAGTTCCTGCGGCCTTTTGGGTTGCCCATGCTCCCTTCAGCATTTCCCAGCTTGGCCAACAGGGAAAAAGGACTATCTTTGCCCCAGACAAATAGAAGAGATGACAGGTCTGCACCTGGCAGGCACACAGACTGTGCTCTTCAAGACAAGGAATGCACAGGGAAACTGGGCGGGCTCCCCATGAAACAGCAGCAACCCAGGACTGACATTTGGGGCTCCACGGAATGCAATAACAGTGATCCATCAGCAAGGTGGATGACTGTTCACGAGGGGTTACTTGACCCACAAGAGGGACGATGTCAGTGGAAGGAGGTGTCCAAAGGGCGACATCCACGGGACGACCTGTCCCAGCCACCTCTTGAACTGTCCACGGCCCTTCCAGTGCTTCCCAGCCCAGCCAACGGAATTATGCATAAAGACCAGGGCTGCCAAACTGACTATGTTATCATCCTGGATCCGTTTGTGACTGATGCCAGGAATGGGAAAGAGCCCGACACTGCAGCGCCTCTCAAGATCAAGAAGCTGCAGCTGAAGGAAGAGTGGCGCAGCAAGCTCAGTGAGCACATAACAAAGAAGTGCCAGGAAGTACAGCTGCAACGCTTCACTGGGCCAATGCAGAGGTCCACTGAAATGAAGCATCGAGCGCTGCCCAAAAATGCCTGTGCTGGAGCTGGCACCTTACCACCACGAAGTCCCTGTGTCCGCTTCATCAAGCCCAAGCCCCTCCTCCATCCGGACCAGGTCAAGCAGAGGAAGCTTGGGGCATCTGTCGTCTGCCCATCGGCCTCCAGGACACCACGCTCCCGCCCCGCGCCTGTCTACTTCCACAGCCCTAAGGCCACGTTTATGCCTGAGGAGCAGCGCGAGGCCCTGGAGCTGCACATCCGTGCCAAGAAGCTGCAGATCCTTGAGAAACATCTGGGCACGAAGCATCCATCCCAGTCAGCTGTGCCCCAGGAGGAGGGTGGCAGGGCAGCCCTAAGGACCAGCGCCCTGCCCAGCAGGCTCTGCAAAGTTGCAAAGACATCGAGCACCTCCTGGAACCAGGGATCCCACCAGCCAGACTCTGCTGAGGCGGTGCACAAGAGCAAGTGGCAGAACCTGCGGGCACTCTACTCTGCCCTGCAGGGCAAGGCCCACGGTCACAAGTAGCAATTGTGGAAAGGTGTGACAGAGGACCAGGGGCCAGGAAGCTCACTCCTCTGGTCCAAATAAATCCTCTTCCTAGCCCCATGGTGGGAATCGTGCCCTGTTTGTGAAGCGCCGGCAGACCCACGGTGGGCTGTGCCTGTGGGCTGGAGGAGGAATGGCAGGGAAGGGGTGTCCCAGGGCAGGGGGCTTGCCCACTAGTCCACTGTGAATTCACCCATTCCTCTCTTAATTCAGGGGTATTCTGACACCTTCTCAAACTCCTAACTTGCAATTCCCAACTGGTAGCTCACAACTCATGACTTGTTTCGTGCATCCATCGACAAAATAGTTGCCTACCTGATGGTGAGAGATCTACATACGCAGAGGCTGATAAATAGTCAGGAGATACCCGGCTCGATCGCGGTTCTCCTGATCCTCCTGACAGTGATGATTCAGATGATCTGGGCAAATGCAATGCCATGGAGCTGGCTGCTCCCATGAAAGGGATTGAGCAAACCCAGATGCACCCCGTTCAGACTCCCGCGAGAGGCTTGACCTTGGAGTTAAGTCATCTCCAGCTATAACTGACAGACTGTGTGTGGGAAAAAGGGGCACACCAGGATACCCTTGTGAGAAGCAATCTGTAGAAAATAAGACAGGCTCAGGTGAGGATCTCACTGAACTAGCTTTTTTTTTAGATTGCAGTGCTGGGTGTCCTGCAAGCAGGAGCACGAAGCAGACGTGTGTCATAACCTTATATCCCCTACTACCCGATTCTTGATTCCTCCCGTTTCCTCACTGGCCGAGTACTACAGGTTCAGAACCTACTCGACGCTTGTTACTATATCATATATGTACAACTTTATTTGACCAACCTTTAATTTCTCCTTTTCCCTCCTTTTTTCTTCTCTTGTGACTAGAGGGGCTCGTGACTTTTTGTTTTTGCTGAATCTGCAATTGCTTGTGTTGTTTTTCTTAGCCATCCTCCTTGTTTTGGGAGAGTGGGACCTTCCAATATCCCTTTATCTGCTTAGCATACTCCCTACTGTTATGCCACTGTTATGCCTCCACGGTCGCTTTTAAATACGCAAAGGCCCCAAACCTGCAGCTCACACAGCAGGGCAGGAATTGGGGCCTCAGTGCATGTGGAGCTGCAAGGGAGCCAGAATGCTGCCCAAGGCAGGGGCACTGCCTGCAGGTGCAGATGGCAACTGAACCTGCCCAGACTGATTCAGGATCACAAGGCAGGAAACGGAGCTGAAATGATGTGCACAGGGGGCTGCTCCTCCAGCCAGCCACCAGCGCTGGGCAGCATAGTGCATGAGAGCCACCAGATGGGGTATGTCCCACCATCCAGCCAGCAGCAACAGGGATGATCGTTCATGAGAGTCTTCTTGACCAGACAAGGGGTGATGTCGGTGGAAGGACCTGTCCCAGCAGACTCTTGGATTGTCCACGGCCCTCCCTGTGCTTCCCAGCCCAGCCAACACAGTACTGCAAAAAGACCGGGGCTGCAGAACTGACTTTGTCATCATCCTGGCCCCTGCCACAAGGTACATGTGCTCATGGCACTTGTGCCAAGCCTGTGGCAGCCAGGGTACTGGAGCAGTACCGACCAGCAACAGCATCCACTCCATCTGGGGAGCGGAGGGGAAGGTGCTGATCTCTGCTCTGTGGGGTGAGCAACAGGACCTGAGGGAACAGCATGGAGCTGTGACAGGGGAGGGTCAGGCTGGGTGTTAGGAAAAGGTTCTTCACCAAAGAGGATGGTTGGGCACTGGAACAGGGTCCCCAGGGATGTGGTCACAGCAGTGAGCCTGTCAGAGTTCATGCAGTGTTTAGACAATGCTCTCAGACATTGGGTTTGGTTTTTTGGTCCTTTGTGGAGCCAGGAGTTGGACTCGATGATCCAGGTGGGTCCCTTCTAACTTGGGATATTCTATGATTCTATGGAAGATTGAGGCCCTTGTTGGCATAGTATCCACCAAGAGCTCTTCTCTCCCAAGTTGGTAGTGTGAGAAAAATATCAAATAATTTTCTTCAGACAGGATCTTCTGTGAAGCTATTTTATTCATGATTGCAATGGCGGGCGTCCTGCCAATTAGGAGTGCATTTTTGTAAACAAATCATAACCTTTTATTCCCTATTACCCAACACCTGATCACCTCCCCTGTTTCCTCATTGGCTGAGTACTACAGGTTCACAAGCTACTCAACGCTCCTCTGTACCATATATGTACAATTTTTCTTTTTTTTTTTTCAACCCTTTAATTTCTCCTTTTTCCCTTTTTCCCTTTCCTATGTTTTGAGAATGTGTGATCTTTGTTTTACTGTTCTCACACTGCTCATCCTGTTTTTCTCAAGCTTCCACCTTATTTTGGAACAGTGAGGCCTTCTACTGTCCACTTACCTACTTAGCATTTCTCCTTGTGATGACTACACAACTACCTTGGAATACAGAAAATTAGTTCTCTACTGCAAAAACACAACTTAGTTTCTCAAAATTCCCCCCTCTTCTTTTCTTACTTCTATTGTTGTTTTTGCACCTCTTCACATACCGCACTCTTGAGTTTTTCCAACATTAAGGTGCAATACTCTTCTTCGTATGTCATGGGGGATGGTAGGTGTACAATGCCATTATTATTACAATACCAACTCATAGCTGTTTGAGCCAATTCTATTTAGGTAACCACAAAGTTAGTTTCTCCCAAATATTTCTAAATCCCCTGGAATTGTCATCTTGAGCTACTCTATGTAGGATCTTGTTGTGTTTTTTTTTTTTTTTTTTTCCAAAATATTTTTTAGATCAGTCAGATTTGTCCTATTTGATCTACATATATAGAGCAACTAGTAATAATTACAGTGCATGCTCCTCCTTATGAGGTTACTAATAAATCTAATACCATTTGATTCTAGAGTACTAGTGTTGCAGACTTATCAAACTTATTTTCTAGTTCTTCAATTATAGCTGAGATATTTACAATAGCTTTTTCTAATTCACTCACCCCTAACCAAGGTAAAAACCACCTTGCAAAGCTGGGAAATGCTAGAGAATCTTACTAGAGGATTATCTGGAGTCCACTTAATTCTGCGTGTGGTTTCGAGGGACTTCAGCTTTGTGGGTCTTCAATAATAGTTACATTTGGAATTATTGCACCCAGGGTGCAAGCTCCCTTCCATCCTAGGGGCAACATCTTCCTCACTTTATTGCCACATAGCCAGTACCACCCCTTGCCATTTGGGACAGGCCATCCAGTTACAGGATTCTCATGTTGTATCAGGTGTGCATTATGTACATTAGCATTCCTGTGGCTACCATATTTGGAACAGTATGGATTATTCCCTACTTCATGGATAATATTTCCACACCCAGGGTCCGTAATATTGCCCCCTGAGTTTCTATCAATGTTGTTTAAAAGGCACCTTTGATAACACAGTATACTGTAGCCAGAATTATGTGTAGGGAGCTCAACTTCAAAATCTATTCCTTCCTGGGACTGAGTATGATCTGTCATTTTTAGAAATCTAGAGAATCCAGACACAGTTGCTGCTGGAATAGCAATCAGGGACAAGGCCTCTTCAGTCTTTCTAGGCATCTGGGTGCAAATCCAACAATTATTTCGAGATAGAACTCGAGAGATGTTCTGAATTAATTGGAAATGCAGATTATCCATCCTATCACTAATCCGTTGAGAATAGGTATTACTAAGATAAACTTAAAATACATCATTTGTATATATATACACCCCTATAATAATTAAGAAATAATAATTAAGGAATACAATAAAAATCACAAACTAATAAGGATTCTTCTGGTGGGGATTAAATAGCCCCCCCCCCCCCCCCCTTTTTCTCCCACATCCAGGGAGTGTTCCCTGGAAACACTCCAGTTCTGTGTAATTCAATCCTTTTTACTCATTAATTCATTAAGAATTCTTCTCAGGAGAAGTTAAATGTTTACAATAGATAGTTTAAACAATTTTAACCTTAAAAGTCTTTGTTAATGCAGTCTCTCAGGTATCAGGGTTATCTGATGTTTTTACCCAGCTATGAGTCCATCCTTTCTCAGCCATTCTTTCTGTTGTTTCAGTAGTCAGGAGCACTTGGAACAGTCTGTCCCACTCAGGTTGCAGTTTTGATTCTCTCCATGCTTGCATCAAAACACAATCTCCTGCTCAGAATGGATGGATCAGGACTTCCAAGGGTGGGGTTTGAGCTAATGATCCCAGGGTCCTGAGAGGTGACAAAGAGGACGACAGCCTGAGTATATAGTTCTTAAGAAAAGCATCTTTTGTCTCAAATTGAGGTAATTCATTCCCTTTGTCCATGTACAGCAATCCAAATAACATTTCATATGGTGAAACTCCCACATCTTTTCTTGGGGTAGTTTGAATTCGGAGAAGTGCCAAAGGTAAGCACTTCGTTCAGGGAAGCTGAGTTTCCAGAACTTAGTCAATTGCTTCTTTACTGTCTGATCTGCTCCACCCTTCCAGAAGAGGAAGGATGACAAGGAGTGTGAAATTTCCACTTAATTCCTAGAGTCCACATTAGCCCTTGCAACATTTCTGACAGAAAGTGATTTCCTTGATCAGAGTCAATATTTTCAACAATTCCATACCTGGGAATTATTTGTTCTAGAATTACTTTAGTTACTATGTTCGCAGTAGCAGATACTGAAGAGAAAGCTTCTACCCACCCTGAGAAGTGATTGACCAAGACTAATAATTATTTAAATCTACCTACTCTAAGGAGTTCTGTAAAATCTACAGGTACATTTTGGAAGCGTTGAATTCCTGGTTCTCGCCCCCCTTTGGGCTGACTGCTGATAATTTTCCCATTTACCTTTGACATACTACACAACACCAGCATACTTGTTCAGCCACAGTATATATATTCCTACACATATTTCCATAGCACAGCGTCACACATTGCTTGAATTCCCCAGTGACCCTCCTGATGTAAAACAGTTAATATTTGCCCCATTAGAAATTTATTCAGCATTTCTCTCCCATAAGGGAGTATCTATTTTCCTTTGGACTTCGTGACTTCTAATTCCTTAAAAACCTCTTTCTCTTAAAACTTTTTACTTCTTTTTAGTTTTGGGTAGGGGTAGCTCAACAATTCCCTGAATCTCCTCTGGATTTATTCTTCGTTCCCCCTCAGACACTAGATGCCCTAAATATTTGACTTCTCTTTCTACGAACTTTAATTTATTTTCCAATCCTTTCAAGCCCTATTTTCCCAGAAAGTTGAATAACTTGTTAGTGGCTTCCTTCACTCCTGACAATAAAAGATCATCCACATATTGTAACAGTAACACCTCCTCTGGAGGTTGGAATTGCTCCAAAATTTGCTCTAGAACTTGCCCAAATAAGTCGGTGGCCCTGTAAACCCCTGAGGTAAAATTGTCCATCTGTATTGCTGCTTCCGCCCCATTTCAGGATCTTTCCACTCAAAGGCAAATATATCTTTGCTCTCAGGGTCTGAGAGCACCCCATTAATAATAACTCCATTATTACAGCCTAACAATTTACTATTCGAATGCCCAATTTAATTATCAAATCCTTTTTCCAAGGTAGTCCCTGCCTCGGGCACATACAATAATTGTCCAGTGATAATTCTATCCCTAGTCTCAGCTTAGTGTCCCCAAAAAGTAGCACTGTTATCCCAGTCCCTTCTATCCCCATCACATTCAGGGTTTCATTAGTTAATTTAAGCCCTGATACTTTACAGGCCAGTAATGACCTAGCTGCCTCGGTGTATTGGGTTCACATGGCAAGGTTCTGGTGGCGGAGGGGGCTGCAGTGGTAGCCCCTGCGAGAAGAATCTAGTAGCTTCCCCGTGGCAGATAAGGGCCAGTTTCAGCCGGCTCCAAAGGGGCCCACTGCTGCCCAGAGCCAAGCCGTGAGCAATGCAGTTTAAATCTCTATGAGAGCACAACCAAGAAAAGGGGAAAAAAAAAAAAAAAAAAAAAAAAAAGATGCACAACAGCAGCTGGGAGAGTGAGGAGTGAGAAACCTCCCTGCAGACACCAAGCTCAGTACAGAGGAGGGGGACTGCAGTGCAGAGGTGCTCCAGGTGCCACAGAGAGGCCCCTGGTGGGGAAGGCAGACCCCCCGCAGCCCACGGTGTACCACTGCGGATCAGATCTCCATGCTGCAGCCCGTGGAGAGGAGC
The DNA here is from genome assembly GCF_009769625.2 of Cygnus olor. Classification (NCBI taxonomy): domain Eukaryota; kingdom Metazoa; phylum Chordata; class Aves; order Anseriformes; family Anatidae; genus Cygnus; species Cygnus olor. Next base: position 10,024,116 of record NC_049198.1, on the reverse strand, counting down.
CCATGCAGGAGCAGGTGAATGCGGGGGTGGACCCCAGGGGGTCCCAAAACCAGACTAACCCACTCCTGAAGAATAGACCCCGTGGCACAGACCCACACCTGGAGCACCAAAGAACCCCAAAAAACCCGTTTTTTTTTTTTTGCTGCCTGTGGAGAAACCCACACAGGACCAGCCCAGGAAGGTCGGCACCCCACAAGAGGGACCCCACACCAGAGCAGGGGGGAGAGTGACCGTGAAGGAGCAGTGAAAACAAAGCACCACGGCCTGACTGCAGCCCCCACTCCCAGCCCCCCCACGCCACTCAGGGCAGGGAAGAGGTGGAAGAGAGTGGATGGGGGAAGGTGCCCCCAGCTTGTTTCTCTGTTTCTCACCGCTCCAGTCTGTCAGCAATAGGTAATAAATTCTTATTAATCTTCCTATGCTAAGTCTGTTTTGCCCATGACCATAATTGCAGAGTGATCCCCACTGAGGTACGCTTGAGGAACCCTTGAGGTACACTTTTTCATTTATCAGGGAACTAGCTTTCTGAGAAGCCCTGACTCCCCTATTCTGAATTTATAACAGCAATGTCTCCTCCTTCTTCCACTGCGGATATTCCTATTTGAAGTGGCCGGCTTGGCCACGCTTAAAACATCTTCTCAACGCCTGTCCCTGCTAGGATTTAGGCTGCAACATAGGTAGCTTTCCTTGTCTGCCCTTCCTTTATCTCTCTTCCTCTCCCTTCCATCCTGGGCCCAACTCCTCCCAAAAGTCCCTCTATCTCCAACCCTCTGCCTCACTACCCCCCATACGCTGTGAATACCATTTGTTTCGCTCTCTGCTTTTCCTTCTCATCTCCCCTTCTGGCATACACCTTCATACTACCTACACTGTTCCCTCCATCCTCCCAACTTCTGGAGCTTTTTTCTTTATTATTTTTTTTTTTTTATCTGGCCAGGCTTTAATCACAAAATGAACTTTAAAGAACTCTTGGGCTACCAGGTCCTCAGGATTCATCCCCGAGTACTTTCTCATTCTGACCCCGAGTCTCTCGTACTATTTCTATGTTGTGGGTTGTTATTATCTTAGTTGGATAATATAGTTGGATATATAATATCAGGGGGCAATATTACTGACCCTGGGTGTGGAAATATTATCCATGAAGTAGGGAATTATCCATACTGTACCAAATATGGTAGCCACGGGAATGCTAATGTACATAATGCACACCTGATACAACATGAGAATCCTGTAACTGGATGGCCTGTCCCAAATGGCAAGGGGTGGTACTGGCTATGTGGCAATAAAGTGAGGAAGATGTTGCCCTAGGATGGAAGGGAGCTTGCACCCTGGGTGCAATAATTCCAAATGTAACTATTATTGAAGACCCACAAAGCTGAAGTCCCTCGAAACCATACGCAGAATTAAGTGGACTCCAGATAATCCTCTAGTAAGATTCTCTAGCATTTCCCAGCTTTGCAAGGTGGTTTTTACCTTGGTTAGGGGTGAGTGAATTAGAAAAAGCTATTGTAAATATCTCAGCTTTAATTTTTGGGGATACTAAGCTGAGACTAGGGATAGAATTATCACTGGACAATTATTGTATGTGCCCGAGGCAGGGACTACCTTGGAAAAAGGATTTGATAATTAAAATGGGCATTCGAATAGTAAATTGTTAGGCCGTAATAACGGAGTTATTATTAATGGGGTGCTCTCAGACCCCAGGGGTGTCATGGCCGACCAGTGTGGCCTTCCTGCTGGGAAGCTGCCATGTGGAGTGCTCCTGGGGGTGCTCTCGGAGCATGAGCCCAAGCCTGGGGAGTTCTCAGCACTGCTGAGGCATTTTCTACTCCAGGGCCACCACTTGTGCCCTTTGGGGCCTGCCTCAGTACCAGCTCTGTTTGATGTTATTGTCCTCTCCGTGCTGGTGGTCCCCTCCTCCTGGGGCAGTGCTCGCTGTGATGGGTGCTCTGTGCCAAGCTGGTCCCCACTGTGCTGCAGCCTCTTGCTGTGGATGTGCAGCTCCAGGGCCTCGTGCTGCTCCTCAGACATGAACCTGGTCTCGGTGCTGTGAAAGTAGATGGGAACTGGGAGGGAGCGTGGTGTCCTGGAGGCCACTGGGCAGGTGATGGATGCCCCAAGCTCCTTCTGCTTGACCTGGTCCGGATGGAGGAGGGATTTGGGCTTGAGGAAGCGGACACAGGGACTTCGTGCTGGTAGGCGGCAGACCCAGCACAGGGATTTTCAGACATTTTGGACATTTTTGGACAAAAAGGACTCTTTCCTTTTTTGTAATCCTGAATTTCCATCATGGATGGCTTGGGCACTCTCATACCCTGCGGGCACTGGTTCTGTGTGGAGAGTCCTATTGGTTTCCCCATGCTTTTATCCGTGCCAATGGAAGACTGTAACTTGTGGTTGCTCACAGACTTGCCATGATCAGCGTTTCTCCGGATTGTAGATGGTCCTTCTGTTGGTCCTGCAGCCACTTTGGCCATGCCAGGAACAGCTGAAGAGGCCATGGACAATCCATGAGGTCCCAGGAATTCTTTTTCTCTGTGTGCCTGCCCCTTCATCCTTCTGAAAGAAGCTGTGGCGGTTGGTCTTCTCAGGGCTGAAGAGGGCTCTTCCTGTCTCGTCCAGTACAGGAGGCTGCTGTTTAAACCCAGGACGAGGGGTAACGGACACAAACTGAAGCACAGGAGGTCCTGGCTGAATATGAGAGGGCATTTCTTTACTGTGAGGGTGACCGAGCACTTGAACAGGTTGCCCAGAGAGGTTGTGGAGTCTCCTTCTCTGGAGATATTCTAAGAAATGTGCCTGGATGCCATCGTGTGCAATGTGCTCTGTGTGATTCTGCTCGGCAGGGGGTTTTGACTAGATGATCTTCAGAGGTCCCTTCCAACCTCAGCCATTCTGTGATTCTGTGACCACCCTCTCAGTGAAGAACTGGTCCCAACCACCCAGCCTCACCCTCCCCTGTCACAGCTCCGTGCACTTCCCTCAGTCCTGTTACTGTCCTCTGGCAGCTCAGCGCCTGCCCCTCTACTCCCCGTATGAGGAAGCTGCAGGCCGCCATGAGGCCTCCTCTCAGCCTCCTCTAAGCTGGGAAGGAGCTCTTTATTACTTCTGGTCCCACTTGATGGCAGAATTCTCAGCACAACTGCTTGACTTTTGCTAAAATGAGCAGTCAAGGAAGGGCTTTATTAAGGGCCGGTGTCATGGGGCAATAATGCTGTCTCCGCAGGCCTGGCGGGACCGACCCACGCACTCAGGCAGCCCCTTCTTGCTGCTTCCTTTCCAAAGCCTGCACTTCAGGCAAGACTGCAGATTTTCCTCACTCTGCAGTCTGGCTTTGTACACTAAAGAGTTGCTCTTCTCCTTTTTAAAGTTCTCTTTCACTCTGCTCTTTCTCTCTTGGCCATTTTCATCAGCTTTACCTCTTGCTGAGTGATGGCTTGCTACCATTTAATGCACATAATCATAGCACCAACAGTGATTAGTTGAGCAGTCATGCAGGTTACAGCTACAGTCATCAGCCCTCTGCATACGTATTTGAGCAATACATTGAGAACATTTTCAAAGCATCTGCCAGTGCCTGGTCCCCCCCAAGAGCAAGAACGTGTTTCCCTTGAGAGTCCTTCTGTTTTTTTTTTTTTTTTTTTTTTTTTTTTTTTTTAAATTTGCTTTTTACTTTTGTCTTGGACTACATAATGGCAACCACTGCTTTTCACAAGGTCAACAAGAGCTCCTTTGGCACCTGACACATGGTCTAATACCACTGTGTGTTGTATTGCTATTTGAAATCTCGACGTGACCTCTGTTTGTGAAGTTTTTCTGCACTCTACTGGAGCATTTGTGATACTTTCTATTTCCCTGCATAGGTTTGCCGTTGTCTTTTCTCATGCCGTTAGTCCTAACTGTGGCAAGAGTGCTCTGGTGAATCTGTGCAAGTTTCTTGGGAGGTTGACCAGAGGGTCACTGCTGTTTGCATTTGTGTCTGTGTTTCTGTTCTTCACCCAGATGGGTGTTGGCCTTTGAATTTGCCTAGCTAAGGTGGCCTGTCTTCTTGAAAGCCAGTAAAATAACCTAAAGCGCCCCTTGCCCTGTTTCCTGCCCATGAGTTCAGGTTGGTGGGGGTTGCTGCCCAATGATCACACCTTCCTGCCACTTGTAGGGCCATGGAAACAAGAGCAGAAATCTGCTTGATTTCCTTCTGTTGCACCTGCCTGTATCTGTTGAAGAGCTGAGTTACTTTACCAGCTTTCTGCTCATTTGCTGTGGGTATGTAGAAACAAGTACGCTTCTAGTTCCTGGAAATGGAAGCTCCATATTTTGGCAAAACTGATTATGTTTTATTATGAACCACAGTAATGTCTTGAAAGAATTTTCGTATTTCTAGCTCTCTAGCCAGTGTAGCAGGAGCAATGGCAGGACTATGCGTAAAATCCTGCAGCAAGCACGTAAACGCATATTGTAGTCCCTGCCAGGTACAAGCAGGTCCCTCCCTATCTGTCTCCAGTGTTGGAATCATAAAAAACACATCCTACATGTCTACTGTGTCCATCCGTGGAAAGGCCCGTTCATTAGAAAAATAGACTTTATCAGTTCAGCTGGGAATAGACAAAGTAACCAGTGCAGTGGCAGCATTCAGGGCTGTGTAATCTGTGGGTCGCCACGTGCCCTTTTGTGGGCATGAAAGTTGTGGTTTTGCAGGGGAAAATGCCACTAACCTTGCATATTCAAAAGTGATTGTGCAGGCATAATGGTGGTATAACAGTGCCGAGTATGTTAAGAAGGTAGGGGGACAGTGGAGGTTCCCAGTGTCTAGTCAAGACAGAAGAAGTCCCTCTAGTCACAAGAGAAGAAGGGAAAAAAAAACAAAAACAAAAACAGGAACAACAACTAAAGGAGACATTAAAAGTCGGTCAAATAAAATTGTACATATATGGTATAGTAATAAGCGTCAAGTAGGTTGCAAACCTGTAGTGCTCAGCCAATGAGGAAATGGGAGGAATCAAACTTTGGATAATAGGGGCTATAAGGTTATGATACACCTCTGCTGCGCGCTCCTGCTTGTAGGGCGCCCACCACTGCAATCACCAATAAAAATGCTAGTTCAGTGAGATCCTCGCCTGAGCCTGTGTTATTGGCTGCAGGTTGTTTCTCAGTCTTTGGAGCCTCTGTGGTCAACGCAGGGGAACTGTAGTCTTTAACAGATCATTATGTCTCTCAACCTGTCTGGAGGCTTCTGGATGATATGGGCTGTGACACACCCATTCAATGCAGTGTTTCTTGGTCCAGGAGCTCAGAAGAGTATTTTGGGAATGATTCCCATTCTCCGACTGAGTACAAATACCAGGTTAGTCTCATGACCAGCAATTTCATCATATCATAAGACAGTGTTACACCGCATAGTAACATACCTATGACGTCGCTGCCATCACTGAAACGTGGTGGGACCACTCCCATGACTGGAGTGCTGCAATGACTGGCTATAGGATCTTCAGAAGGGACAGGCGGCGCAGAAGGGGTGGTGGTGTGGCTCTCTATATTAGAGCCACTATTATTAGCCATTATTAACTATATGCCATTATTAACTGTATGAAGTTCAGCAAGGCCAAGTGCCGGGTCCTGCACCTGGGGCACAACAACCCCAAGCAGCGCTAAAGGCTGGGAGAGGAGTGGTTAGAAAGCTGCCTGGCTGAGAAGGACCTGGGAGTATTGGTTGATAGTCGGCTGAATATGAGCCAGCAGTGCGCTCAGGTGGCCAAGAAGGCCGACAGCATCCTGGCTTGTATAAGAAGCAGTGTGGCTAGCAGGACTAGGGAAGTGATTGTCCCCCTGTACTCGGCTCTGGTGAGGCCGCACCTCGAGTACTGTGTTCAGTTTTGAGCCCCTCGCTACAAGAAGGACATGGAGGTGCTCGAGCGAGTCCAGAGAAGGGCAGCGAAGCTGGTGAGGGGTCTGGAGAACAAGTCTTACAAGGAGCAGCTGAGGGAGCTGGGATTGTTCAGCCTGGAGAAGAGGAGGCTCAGGGGCGACCTTATCGCACTCTACAGGAACCTTAAAGGAGGCTGTAGCAAGGTGGGGGTTGGTCTATTCTCCCACGTGCCTGCTGACAGGCACCAGGGGAGGTTTAGGTTTGATATTATATTAGGTTGGATATTAGGAAGAACTTCTTTACTGAAAGGGTTGTTAGGCATTGGAATGGGCTGCCCAGGGAAGTGGTTGAGTCACTGTCCCTGGAGGTTTTTAAAAGACGTTTAGATGTAGAGCTTAGCTGTGAGAAACTAAGTTGCGTTTTTGCAGTAGAGAATTACTTTTCTGTATTCCAAGGTAGTTGCATAGTCATAATAAGGAGAAATGCTAAGTAGGTAAGCGGACAGTAGAAGGCCTCACTGTTCCAAAATAAGGTGGAAGCTTGAGAAAAACAGGATGAGCAGTGTGAGAACAGTAAAACAAAGATCACACGTTCTCAAAACATAAAAAAGGAGAAATTAAAGGGTTGAAAAAAAGAACAATTGTACATATATGGTATAGAGGAACGTCGAGTAGCTTGTGAACCTGTAGTACTCAGCCAATGAAGAAACGGGAGGTGATCAGGCGTCGGGTAATAGGGAATAAAAGGTTATATTTGTTTACTAAAATGCACTCCTAATTGACAGGACGCCCGCCATTGCAATCACGAATAAAATAGCTTCACAGAAGATCCTGTCTGAAGAAAATTATTTGAGATGTTTCTCACAATCTGGGGGCTCGTCCGGGATCTTGTCGCCTGCCGAAGATTTCTTGCCACCACAGACAGGAAGGTGCACTCCACTGATTTTAGCAGTCCCGTCAGGGGTGGTGGGTCATCTCGGTATGGCCGGCAAAGGACCAAGACTGTTAATCTGAAGACAGGCTCTGCAAAGCTCTGGGGAGAAGGGAGGCCAGCAATGACATACACAGACAGCCCAGATATAGTTCAGCCCAGACCGGGAACAGGCACAGGGATTACTGCTGGTAACCTGGACCGGGAAGCCGTGCACGGACCGAGGTAAGGGAAGCTTTACCGTGTCTTGCCTCGGGTTGGGTTCGGGGAGACTCTTATGTGGAGTGTGAATGAGACGCACTTATAGTGCAAAGCGAGTGTGGAGTCCTGATCCGCGAGGTTCTGTAGTCCTGCGAGGGGACGAACAAAGTCCCCTTGGCTGGAGAGAGACAAAGCAAAAGAGAGACAAGCGAAAGAGAGTCTCGGGGGTTTGGGCCCTTAGGTGTACGGTACCCTGAGCATGGTGAAGTGAGGTGCTCAGCAGTACACCCCACCTCTGTCCTAATCCTAGGTGAAGGTGTGTGGTACCCTGTGGGTGGTAAAGTCCACAGCATCACGTCAGGAAGAGATGGGGATTAAGGGTTCCAAGAGTCAGCAGGGTGGGGGTGGAGACCCCGGGATTGTGCCTAAAGATAGTCCTTTGGGGAGAATGATAAGGAATTGGGAGAATAATCCAAAAACTAGGGAAAAAGATTAAAGAACAATGGTTAAATATTGTGTAATTGTCTGGCCTAAAAAACCAGTAAGATGAACTTCAGTATTTTGGCCAAAATACGGGTCTGATGAAAATTCAGACTTTAAATTTACATGTAAACAATAAGACTCCTTTTTCAGAGGAGGAGTCAAGTTATGTCCCTCTAATCCTAATATTGCCCCGGAGGCAGCAGCAGGTGCTCCAGGAGGGGAGACAGGGACTGCCATTGACACTGTCCCCCCCTTACCAGCAGAGAGGTTAGGAGTTTTAAGACGGAAATGAAGTCTTTAATTGAGGACCTAGCAGAATAATTAAATCCGTTTCTAAGGCCTAATTTGTATTCCTTGAGTGGGTGGGGGTGTGTGGAATGTCAATCTTGAGTACGTCATTCACTGGATAAGAATGTTTAGGAGGGGATGGATTCGGCAGGCAGCTATGCAAGAATGGGAAAGAACTAACACCCCCTCCCGGACCAAGAGTAATTCCAATAGAGCAGAAATACCTGTTTTAGCCATCCTCCTTGTTTTGGGAGAGTGGGACCTTCCAATATCCCTTTATCTGCTTAGCATACTCCCTACTGTTATGCCACTGTTATGCCTCCACGGTCGCTTTTAAATACGCAAAGGCCCCAAACCTGCAGCTCACACAGCAGGGCAGGAATTGGGGCCTCAGTGCATGTGGAGCTGCAAGGGAGCCAGAATGCTGCCCAAGGCAGGGGCACTGCCTGCAGGTGCAGATGGCAACTGAACCTGCCCAGACTGATTCAGGATCACAAGGCAGGAAACGGAGCTGAAATGATGTGCACAGGGGGCTGCTCCTCCAGCCAGCCACCAGCGCTGGGCAGCATAGTGCATGAGAGCCACCAGATGGGGTATGTCCCACCATCCAGCCAGCAGCAACAGGGATGATCGTTCATGAGAGTCTTCTTGACCAGACAAGGGGTGATGTCGGTGGAAGGACCTGTCCCAGCAGACTCTTGGATTGTCCACGGCCCTCCCTGTGCTTCCCAGCCCAGCCAACACAGTACTGCAAAAAGACCGGGGCTGCAGAACTGACTTTGTCATCATCCTGGCCCCTGCCACAAGGTACATGTGCTCATGGCACTTGTGCCAAGCCTGTGGCAGCCAGGGTACTGGAGCAGTACCGACCAGCAACAGCATCCACTCCATCTGGGGAGCGGAGGGGAAGGTGCTGATCTCTGCTCTGTGGGGTGAGCAACAGGACCTGAGGGAACAGCATGGAGCTGTGACAGGGGAGGGTCAGGCTGGGTGTTAGGAAAAGGTTCTTCACCAAAGAGGATGGTTGGGCACTGGAACAGGGTCCCCAGGGATGTGGTCACAGCAGTGAGCCTGTCAGAGTTCATGCAGTGTTTAGACAATGCTCTCAGACATTGGGTTTGGTTTTTTGGTCCTTTGTGGAGCCAGGAGTTGGACTCGATGATCCAGGTGGGTCCCTTCTAACTTGGGATATTCTATGATTCTATGGAAGATTGAGGCCCTTGTTGGCATAGTATCCACCAAGAGCTCTTCTCTCCCAAGTTGGTAGTGTGAGAAAAATATCAAATAATTTTCTTCAGACAGGATCTTCTGTGAAGCTATTTTATTCATGATTGCAATGGCGGGCGTCCTGCCAATTAGGAGTGCATTTTTGTAAACAAATCATAACCTTTTATTCCCTATTACCCAACACCTGATCACCTCCCCTGTTTCCTCATTGGCTGAGTACTACAGGTTCACAAGCTACTCAACGCTCCTCTGTACCATATATGTACAATTTTTCTTTTTTTTTTTTTCAACCCTTTAATTTCTCCTTTTTCCCTTTTTCCCTTTCCTATGTTTTGAGAATGTGTGATCTTTGTTTTACTGTTCTCACACTGCTCATCCTGTTTTTCTCAAGCTTCCACCTTATTTTGGAACAGTGAGGCCTTCTACTGTCCACTTACCTACTTAGCATTTCTCCTTGTGATGACTACACAACTACCTTGGAATACAGAAAATTAGTTCTCTACTGCAAAAACACAACTTAGTTTCTCAAAATTCCCCCCTCTTCTTTTCTTACTTCTATTGTTGTTTTTGCACCTCTTCACATACCGCACTCTTGAGTTTTTCCAACATTAAGGTGCAATACTCTTCTTCGTATGTCATGGGGGATGGTAGGTGTACAATGCCATTATTATTACAATACCAACTCATAGCTGTTTGAGCCAATTCTATTTAGGTAACCACAAAGTTAGTTTCTCCCAAATATTTCTAAATCCCCTGGAATTGTCATCTTGAGCTACTCTATGTAGGATCTTGTTGTGTTTTTTTTTTTTTTTTTTTCCAAAATATTTTTTAGATCAGTCAGATTTGTCCTATTTGATCTACATATATAGAGCAACTAGTAATAATTACAGTGCATGCTCCTCCTTATGAGGTTACTAATAAATCTAATACCATTTGATTCTAGAGTACTAGTGTTGCAGACTTATCAAACTTATTTTCTAGTTCTTCAATTATAGCTGAGATATTTACAATAGCTTTTTCTAATTCACTCACCCCTAACCAAGGTAAAAACCACCTTGCAAAGCTGGGAAATGCTAGAGAATCTTACTAGAGGATTATCTGGAGTCCACTTAATTCTGCGTGTGGTTTCGAGGGACTTCAGCTTTGTGGGTCTTCAATAATAGTTACATTTGGAATTATTGCACCCAGGGTGCAAGCTCCCTTCCATCCTAGGGGCAACATCTTCCTCACTTTATTGCCACATAGCCAGTACCACCCCTTGCCATTTGGGACAGGCCATCCAGTTACAGGATTCTCATGTTGTATCAGGTGTGCATTATGTACATTAGCATTCCTGTGGCTACCATATTTGGAACAGTATGGATTATTCCCTACTTCATGGATAATATTTCCACACCCAGGGTCAGTAATATTGCCCCCTGAGTTTCTGTCAATGTTGTTTAAAAGGCACCTTTGATAACACGGTATATTGTAGCCAGGATTATGTGTAGGGAGCTCAACTTCAAAATCTATTCCTTCCTGGGACTGAGTATGATCTGTCATTTTTAGAAATCTAGAAAATCCAGACACAGTTGCTGCTGGAAATAGCAATCAGGGACAAGGCCTTTACAATCTTTCTAGGCATCTGGGTGCAAATCCAACAATTATTTTGAGATAGAACTCAAGAGATGTTCTGGATTAATTGGAAATGCTGATTTTTCCCTCCATCCTATCACTAATCCATTGAGAATAGGTATTACTAAGATAAACTTAAAATACATCATTTCTATGTGTATATACACCCCTATAATAATTAAGAAATAATAATTAAGGAATAAAATAAAAATCACAAACTAATAAGGATTCTTCTGGTGGGGATTAAATACCCCCCCCCCCCCCCCCTTTTTCTCCCACATCCAGGGAGTGTTCCCTGGAAACACTCCAGTTCTGTGTAATTCAATCCTTTTTACTCATTAATTCATTAAGAATTCTTCTCAGGAGAAGTTAAATGTTTACAATAGATAGTTTAAACAATTTTAACCTTAAAAGTCTTTGTTAATGCAGTCTCTCAGGTATCAGGGTTATCTGATGTTTTTACCCAGCTATGAGTCCATCCTTTCTCAGCCATTCTTTCTGTTGTTTCAGTAGTCAGGAGCACTTGGAACAGTCTGTCCCACTCAGGTTGCAGTTTTGATTCTCTCCATGCTTGCATCAAAACACAATCTCCTGCTCAGAATGGATGGATCAGGACTTCCAAGGGTGGGGTTTGAGCTAATGATCCCAGGGTCCTGAGAGGTGACAAAGAGGACGACAGCCTGAGTATATAGTTCTTAAGAAAAGCATCTTTTGTCTCAAATTGAGGTAATTCATTCCCTTTGTCCATGTACAGCAATCCAAATAACATTTCATATGGTGAAACTCCCACATCTTTTCTTGGGGTAGTTTGAATTCGGAGAAGTGCCAAAGGTAAGCACTTCGTTCAGGGAAGCTGAGTTTCCAGAACTTAGTCAATTGCTTCTTTACTGTCTGATCTGCTCCACCCTTCCAGAAGAGGAAGGATGACAAGGAGTGTGAAATTTCCACTTAATTCCTAGAGTCCACATTAGCCCTTGCAACATTTCTGACAGAAAGTGATTTCCTTGATCAGAGTCAATATTTTCAACAATTCCATACCTGGGAATTATTTGTTCTAGAATTACTTTAGTTACTATGTTCGCAGTAGCAGATACTGAAGAGAAAGCTTCTACCCACCCTGAGAAGTGATTGACCAAGACTAATAATTATTTAAATCTACCTACTCTAAGGAGTTCTGTAAAATCTACAGGTACATTTTGGAAGCGTTGAATTCCTGGTTCTCGCCCCCCTTTGGGCTGACTGCTGATAATTTTCCCATTTACCTTTTGACATACTACACAACACCAGCATACTTGTTCAGCCACAGTATATATATTCCTACACATATTTCCATAGCACAGCGTCACACATTGCTTGAATTCCCCAGTGACCCTCCTGATGTAAAACAGTTAATATTTGCCCCATTAGAAATTTATTCAGCATTTCTCTCCCATAAGGGAGTATCTATTTTCCTTTGGACTTCGTGACTTCTAATTCCTTAAAAACCTCTTTCTCTTAAAACTTTTTACTTCTTTTTAGTTTTGGGTAGGGGTAGCTCAACAATTCCCTGAATCTCCTCTGGATTTATTCTTCGTTCCCCCTCAGACACTAGATGCCCTAAATATTTGACTTCTCTTTCTACGAACTTTAATTTATTTTCCAATCCTTTCAAGCCCTATTTTCCCAGAAAGTTGAATAACTTGTTAGTGGCTTCCTTCACTCCTGACAATAAAAGATCATCCACATATTGTAACAGTAACACCTCCTCTGGAGGTTGGAATTGCTCCAAAATTTGCTCTAGAACTTGCCCAAATAAGTCGGTGGCCCTGTAAACCCCTGAGGTAAAATTGTCCATCTGTATTGCTGCTTCCGCCCCATTTCAGGATCTTTCCACTCAAAGGCAAATATATCTTTGCTCTCAGGGTCTGAGAGCACCCCATTAATAATAACTCCATTATTACAGCCTAACAATTTACTATTCGAATGCCCAATTTAATTATCAAATCCTTTTTCCAAGGTAGTCCCTGCCTCGGGCACATACAATAATTGTCCAGTGATAATTCTATCCCTAGTCTCAGCTTAGTGTCCCCAAAAAGTAGCACTGTTATCCCAGTCCCTTCTATCCCCATCACATTCAGGGTTTCATTAGTTAATTTAAGCCCTGATACTTTACAGGCCAGTAATGACCTAGCTGCCTCGGTGTATTGGGTTCACATGGCAAGGTTCTGGTGGCGGAGGGGGCTGCAGTGGTAGCCCCTGCGAGAAGAATCTAGTAGCTTCCCCGTGGCAGATAAGGGCCAGTTTCAGCCGGCTCCAAAGGGGCCCACTGCTGCCCAGAGCCAAGCCGTGAGCAATGCAGTTTAAATCTCTATGAGAGCACAACCAAGAAAAGGGGAAAAAAAAAAAAAAAAAAAAGATGCACAACAGCAGCTGGGAGAGTGAGGAGTGAGAAACCTCCCTGCAGACACCAAGCTCAGTACAGAGGAGGGGGACTGCAGTGCAGAGGTGCTCCAGGTGCCACAGAGAGGCCCCTGGTGGGGAAGGCAGACCCCCCGCAGCCCACGGTGTACCACTGCGGATCAGATCTCCATGCTGCAGCCCGTGGAGAGGAGCCCATGCAGGAGCAGGTGAATGCGGGGGTGGACCCCAGGGGGTCCCAAACCCAGACTAACCCCCTCCTGATGAATAGACCCCGTGGCACAGACCCACACCTGGAGCACCAAAGAACCCCAAAAAACCCGTTTTTTTTTTTTTGCTGCCTGTGGAGAAACCCACACAGGACCAGCCCAGGAAGGTCGGCACCCCACAAGAGGGACCCCACACCAGAGCAGGGGGGAGAGTGACCGTGAAGGAGCAGTGAAAACAAAGCACCACGGCCTGACTGCAGCCCCCACTCCCAGCCCCCCCACGCCACTCAGGGCAGGGAAGAGGTGGAAGAGAGTGGATGGGGGAAGGTGCCCCCAGCTTGTTTCTCTGTTTCTCACCGCTCCAGTCTGTCAGCAATAGGTAATAAATTCTTATTAATCTTCCTATGCTAAGTCTGTTTTGCCCATGACCATAATTGCAGAGTGATCCCCACTGAGGTACGCTTGAGGAACCCTTGAGGTACACTTTTTCATTTATCAGGGAACTAGCTTTCTGAGAAGCCCTGACTCCCCTATTCTGAATTTATAACAGCAATGTCTCCTCCTTCTTCCACTGCGGATATTCCTATTTGAAGTGGCCGGCTTGGCCACGCTTAAAACATCTTCTCAAAGCCTGTCCCTGCTAGGATTTAGGCTGCAACATAGGTAGCTTTCCTTGTCTGCCCTTCCTTTATCTCTCTTCTTCTCCCTTCCATCCTGGGCCCAACTCCTCCCCAAAGTCCCTCTATCTCCAACCCTCTGCCTCACTACCTCCCATACGCTGTGAATACCATTTGTTTCGCTCTCTGCTTTTCCTTCTCACCTCCCCTCCTGGCAAACACCTTCATACTACCTACACTGCTCCCTCCATTCTCCCAACTTCTGGAGCTTTTTTTTTTTTTTTTTTTTTTTTTTTTTTTTATCTGGCCAGGCTTTAATCACAAAATGAACTTTAAAGAACTCTTGGGCTACCAGGTCCTCAGGATTCATCCCCGAGTACTTTCTCATTCTGACCCCGAGTCTCTCGTACTATTTCTATGTTGTGGGTTGCTATTATCTTAGTTGGATAATATAGTTGGATATATAATATCAGGGGGCAATATTACTGACCCTGGGTGTGGAAATATTATCCATGAAGTAGGGAATAATCCATACTGTTCCAAATATGGTAGCCACAGGAATGCTAATGTACATAATGCACACCTGATACAACATGAGAATCCTGTAACTGGATGGCCTGTCCCAAATGGCAAGGGGTGGTACTGGCTATGTGGCAATAAAGTGAGGAAGATGTTGCCCCTAGGATGGAAGGGAGCTTGCACCCTGGGTGCAATAATTCCAAATGTAACTATTATTGAAGACCCACAAAGCTGAAGTCCCTCGAAACCACACGCAGAATTAAGTGGACTCCAGATAATCCTCTAGTAAGATTCTCTAGCATTTCCCAGCTTTGCAAGGTGGTTTTTACCTTGGTTAGGGGTGAGTGAATTAGAAAAAGCTATTGTAAATATCTCAGCTATAATTGAAGAACTAGAAAATAAGTTTGATAAGTCTGCAACACTAGTACTCTAGAATCAAATGGTATTAGATTTATTAGTAACCTCATAAGGAGGAGCATGCACTGTAATTATTACTAGTTGCTCTATATATGTAGATCAAATAGGACAAATCTGACTGATCTAAAAAATATTTTGGAAAAAAAAAAAAAAAAACACAACAAGATCCTACATAGAGTAGCTCAAGATGACAATTCCAGGGGATTTAGAAATATTTGGGAGAAACTAACTTTGTGGTTACCTAAATAGAATTGGCTCAAACAGCTATGAGTTGGTATTGTAATAATAATGGCATTGTACACCTACCATCCCCCGTGACATACGAAGAAGAGTATTGCACCTTAATGTTGGAAAAACTCAAGAGTGCGGTATGTGAAGAGGTGCAAAAACAACAATAGAAGTAAGAAAAGAAGAGGGGGGAATTTTGAGAAACTAAGTTGTGTTTTTGCAGTAGAGAACTAATTTTCTGTATTCCAAGGTAGTTGTGTAGTCATCACAAGGAGAAATGCTAAGTAGGTAAGTGGACAGTAGAAGGCCTCACTGTTCCAAAATAAGGTGGAAGCTTGAGAAAAACAGGATGAGCAGTGTGAGAACAGTAAAACAAAGATCACACATTCTCAAAACATAGGAAAGGGAAAAAGGGAAAAAGGAGAAATTAAAGGGTTGAAAAAAAAAAAAGAAAAATTGTACATATATGGTACAGAGGAGCGTTGAGTAGCTTGTGAACCTGTAGTACTCAGCCAATGAGGAAACAGGGGAGGTGATCAGGTGTTGGGTAATAGGGAATAAAAGGTTATGATTTGTTTACAAAAATGCACTCCTAATTGGCAGGACGCCCGCCATTGCAATCATGAATAAAATAGCTTCACAGAAGATCCTGTCTGAAGAAAATTATTTGATATTTTTCTCACAATACCAACTTGGGAGAGAAGAGCTCTTGGTGGATACTATGCCAACAAGGGCCTCAATCTTCCATAGAATCATAGAATATCCCAAGTTAGAAGGGACCCACCTGGATCATCGAGTCCAACTCCTGGCTCCACAAAGGACCAAAAAACCAAACCCAATGTCTGAGAGCATTGTCTAAACACTGCATGAACTCTGACAGGCTCACTGCTGTGACCACATCCCTGGGGACCCTGTTCCAGTGCCCAACCATCCTCTTTGGTGAAGAACCTTTTCCTAACACCCAGCCTGACCCTCCCCTGTCACAGCTCCATGCTGTTCCCTCAGGTCCTGTTGCTCACCCCACAGAGCAGAGATCAGCACCTTCCCCTCCGCTCCCCAGATGGAGTGGATGCTGTTGCTGGTCGGTACTGCTCCAGTACCCTGGCTGCCACAGGCTTGGCACAAGTGCCATGAGCACATGTACCTTGTGGCAGGGGCCAGGATGATGACAAAGTCAGTTCTGCAGCCCCGGTCTTTTTGCAGTACTGTGTTGGCTGGGCTGGGAAGCACAGGGAGGGCCGTGGACAATCCAAGAGTCTGCTGGGACAGGTCCTTCCACCGACATCACCCCTTGTCTGGTCAAGAAGACTCTCATGAACGATCATCCCTGTTGCTGCTGGCTGGATGGTGGGACATACCCCATCTGGTGGCTCTCATGCACTATGCTGCCCAGCGCTGGTGGCTGGCTGGAGGAGCAGCCCCCTGTGCACATCATTTCAGCTCCGTTTCCTGCCTTGTGATCCTGAATCAGTCTGGGCAGGTTCAGTTGCCATCTGCACCTGCAGGCAGTGCCCCTGCCTTGGGCAGCATTCTGGCTCCCTTGCAGCTCCACATGCACTGAGGCCCCAATTCCTGCCCTGCTGTGTGAGCTGCAGGTTTGGGGCCTTTGCGTATTTAAAAGCGACCGTGGAGGCATAACAGTGGCATAACAGTAGGGAGTATGCTAAGCAGATAAAGGGATATTGGAAGGTCCCACTCTCCCAAAACAAGGAGGATGGCTAAAACAGGTATTTCTGCTCTATTGGAATTACTCTTGGTCCGGGAGGGGGTGTTAGTTCTTTCCCATTCTTGCATAGCTGCCTGCCGAATCCATCCCCTCCTAAACATTCTTATCCAGTGAATGACGTACTCAAGATTGACATTCCACACACCCCCACCCACCCAAGGAATACAAATTAGGCCTTAGAAACGGATTTAATTATTCTGCTAGGTCCTCAATTAAAGACTTCATTTCCGTCTTAAAACTCCTAACCTCTCTGCTGGTAAGGGGGGGACAGTGTCAATGGCAGTCCCTGTCTCCCCTCCTGGAGCACCTGCTGCTGCCTCCGGGGCAATATTAGGATTAGAGGGACATAACCTGACTCCTCCTCTGAAAAAGGAGTCTTATTGTTTACATATAAATTTAAAGTCTGAATTTTCATCAGACCCGTATTTTGGCCAAAATACTGAAGTTCATCTTACTGGTTTTTTAGGCCAGACAATTACACAATATTTAACCATTGTTCTTTAATCTTTTTCCCTAGTTTTTGGATTATTCTCCCAATTCCTTATCATTCTCCCCAAAGGACTATCTTTAGGCACAATCCCGGGGTCTCCACCCCCACCCTGCTGACTCTTGGAACCCTTAATCCCCATCTCTTCCTGACGTGATGCTGTGGACTTTACCACCCACAGGGTACCACACACCTTCACCTAGGATTAGGACAGAGGTGGGGTGTACTGCTGAGCACCTCACTTCACCATGCTCAGGGTACCGTACACCTAAGGGCCCAAACCCCCGAGACTCTCTTTCGCTTGTCTCTCTTTTGCTTTGTCTCTCTCCAGCCAAGGGGACTTTGTTCGTCCCCTCGCAGGACTACAGAACCTCGCGGATCAGGACTCCACACTCGCTTTGCACTATAAGTGCGTCTCATTCACACTCCACATAAGAGTCTGCCCGAACCCAACCCGAGGCAAGACACGGTAAAGCTTCCCTTACCTCGGTCCGTGCACGGCTTCCCGGTCCAGGTTACCAGCAGTAATCCCTGTGCCTGTTCCCGGTCTGGGCTGAACTATATCTGGGCTGTCTGTGTATGTCATTGCTGGCCTCCCTTCTCCCCAGAGCTTTGCAGAGCCTGTCTTCAGATTAACAGTCTTGGTCCTTTGCCGGCCATACCGAGATGACCCACCACCCCTGACGGGACTGCTAAAATCAGTGGAGTGCACCTTCCTGTCTGTGGTGGCAAGAAATCTTCGGCAGGCGACAAGATCCCGGACGAGCCCCCAGATTGTGAGAAACATCTCAAATAATTTTCTTCAGACAGGATCTTCTGTGAAGCTATTTTATTCGTGATTGCAATGGCGGGCGTCCTGTCAATTAGGAGTGCATTTTAGTAAACAAATATAACCTTTTATTCCCTATTACCCGACGCCTGATCACCTCCCGTTTCTTCATTGGCTGAGTACTACAGGTTCACAAGCTACTCGACGTTCCTCTATACCATATATGTACAATTGTTCTTTTTTTCAACCCTTTAATTTCTCCTTTTTTATGTTTTGAGAACGTGTGATCTTTGTTTTACTGTTCTCACACTGCTCATCCTGTTTTTCTCAAGCTTCCACCTTATTTTGGAACAGTGAGGCCTTCTACTGTCCGCTTACCTACTTAGCATTTCTCCTTATTATGACTATGCAACTACCTTGGAATACAGAAAAGTAATTCTCTACTGCAAAAACGCAACTTAGTTTCTCACAGCTAAGCTCTACATCTAAACGTCTTTTAAAAACCTCCAGGGACAGTGACTCAACCACTTCCCTGGGCAGCCCATTCCAATGCCTAACAACCCTTTCAGTAAAGAAGTTCTTCCTAATATCCAACCTAATATAATATCAAACCTAAACCTCCCCTGGTGCCTGTCAGCTGGCACGTGGGAGAATAGACCAACCCCCACCTTGCTACAGCCTCCTTTAAGGTTCCTGTAGAGTGCAATAAGGTCGCCCCTGAGCCTCCTCTTCTCCAGGCTGAACAATCCCAGCTCCCTCAGCTGCTCCTTGTAAGACTTGTTCTCCAGACCCCTCACCAGCTTCGCTGCCCTTCTCTGGACTCGCTCGAGCACCTCCATGTCCTTCTTGTAGCGAGGGGCTCAAAACTGAACACAGTACTCGAGGTGCGGCCTCACCAGAGCCGAGTACAGGGGGACAATCACTTCCCTAGTCCTGCTAGCCACACTGCTTCTTATACAAGCCAGGATGCTGTCGGCCTTCTTGGCCACCTGAGCGCACTGCTGGCTCATATTCAGCCGACTATCAACCAATACTCCCAGGTCCTTCTCAGCCAGGCAGCTTTCTAACCACTCCTCTCCCAGCCTTTAGCGCTGCTTGGGGTTGTTGTGCCCCAGGTGCAGGACCCGGCACTTGGCCTTGCTGAACTTCATACAGTTAATAATGGCATATAGTTAATAATGGCTAATAATAGTGGCTCTAATATAGAGAGCCACACCACCACCCCTTCTGCGCCGCCTGTCCCTTCTGAAGATCCTATAGCCAGTCATTGCAGCACTCCAGTCATGGGAGTGGTCCCACCACGTTTCAGTGATGGCAGCGACGTCATAGGTATGTTACTATGCGGTGTAACACTGTCTTATGATATGATGAAATTGCTGGTCATGAGACTAACCTGGTATTTGTACTCAGTCGGAGAATGGGAATCATTCCCAAAATACTCTTCTGAGCTCCTGGACCAAGAAACACTGCATTGAATGGGTGTGTCACAGCCCATATCATCCAGAAGCCTCCAGACAGGTTGAGAGACATAATGATCTGTTAAAGACTACAGTTCCCCTGCGTTGACCACAGAGGCTCCAAAGACTGAGAAACAACCTGCAGCCAATAACACAGGCTCAGGCGAGGATCTCACTGAACTAGCATTTTTATTGGTGATTGCAGTGGTGGGCGCCCTACAAGCAGGAGCGCGCAGCAGAGGTGTATCATAACCTTATAGCCCCTATTATCCAAAGTTTGATTCCTCCCATTTCCTCATTGGCTGAGCACTACAGGTTTGCAACCTACTTGACGCTTATTACTATACCATATATGTACAATTTTATTTGACCGACTTTTAATGTCTCCTTTAGTTGTTGTTCCTGTTTTTGTTTTTGTTTTTTTTCCCTTCTTCTCTTGTGACTAGAGGGACTTCTTCTGTCTTGACTAGACACTGGGAACCTCCACTGTCCCCCTACCTTCTTAACATACTCGGCACTGTTATACCACCATTATGCCTGCACAATCACTTTTGAATATGCAAGGTTAGTGGCATTTTCCCCTGCAAAACCACAACTTTCATGCCCACAAAAGGGCACGTGGCGACCCACAGATTACACAGCCCTGAATGCTGCCACTGCACTGGTTACTTTGTCTATTCCCAGCTGAACTGATAAAGTCTATTTTTCTAATGAACGGGCCTTTCCACGGATGGACACAGTAGACATGTAGGATGTGTTTTTTATGATTCCAACACTGGAGACAGATAGGGAGGGACCTGCTTGTACCTGGCAGGGACTACAATATGCGTTTACGTGCTTGCTGCAGGATTTTACGCATAGTCCTGCCATTGCTCCTGCTACACTGGCTAGAGAGCTAGAAATACGAAAATTCTTTCAAGACATTACTGTGGTTCATAATAAAACATAATCAGTTTTGCCAAAATATGGAGCTTCCATTTCCAGGAACTAGAAGCGTACTTGTTTCTACATACCCACAGCAAATGAGCAGAAAGCTGGTAAAGTAACTCAGCTCTTCAACAGATACAGGCAGGTGCAACAGAAGGAAATCAAGCAGATTTCTGCTCTTGTTTCCATGGCCCTACAAGTGGCAGGAAGGTGTGATCATTGGGCAGCAACCCCCACCAACCTGAACTCATGGGCAGGAAACAGGGCAAGGGGCGCTTTAGGTTATTTTACTGGCTTTCAAGAAGACAGGCCACCTTAGCTAGGCAAATTCAAAGGCCAACACCCATCTGGGTGAAGAACAGAAACACAGACACAAATGCAAACAGCAGTGACCCTCTGGTCAACCTCCCAAGAAACTTGCACAGATTCACCAGAGCACTCTTGCCACAGTTAGGACTAACGGCATGAGAAAAGACAACGGCAAACCTATGCAGGGAAATAGAAAGTATCACAAATGCTCCAGTAGAGTGCAGAAAAACTTCACAAACAGAGGTCACGTCGAGATTTCAAATAGCAATACAACACACAGTGGTATTAGACCATGTGTCAGGTGCCAAAGGAGCTCTTGTTGACCTTGTGAAAAGCAAGTGGTTGCCATTATGTAGTCCAAGACAAAAGTAAAAAGCAAATTTAAAAAAAAAAAAAAAAAAAAAAAAAAAAAAAAAAACAGAAGGACCCTCAAGGGAAACACGTTCTTGCTCTTGGGGGGGACCAGGCACTGGCAGATGCTTTGAAAATGTTCTCAATGTATTGCTCAAATACGTATGCAGAGGGCTGATGACTGTAGCTGTAACCTGCATGACTGCTCAACTAATCACTGTTGGTGCTATGATTATGTGCATTAAATGGTAGCAAGCCATCACTCAGCAAGAGGTAAAGCTGATGAAAATGGCCAAGAGAGAAAGAGCAGAGTGAAAGAGAACTTTAAAAAGGAGAAGAGCAACTCTTTAGTGTACAAAGCCAGACTGCAGAGTGAGGAAAATCTGCAGTCTTGCCTGAAGTGCAGGCTTTGGAAAGGAAGCAGCAAGAAGGGGCTGCCTGAGTGCGTGGGTCGGTCCCGCCAGGCCTGCGGAGACAGCATTATTGCCCCATGACACCGGCCCTTAATAAAGCCCTTCCTTGACTGCTCATTTTAGCAAAAGTCAAGCAGTTGTGCTGAGAATTCTGCCATCAAGTGGGACCAGAAGTAATAAAGAGCTCCTTCCCAGCTTAGAGGAGGCTGAGAGGAGGCCTCATGGCGGCCTGCAGCTTCCTCATACGGGGAGTAGAGGGGCAGGCGCTGAGCTGCCAGAGGACAGTAACAGGACTGAGGGAAGTGCACGGAGCTGTGACAGGGGAGGGTGAGGCTGGGTGGTTGGGACCAGTTCTTCACTGAGAGGGTGGTCACAGAATCACAGAATGGCTGAGGTTGGAAGGGACCTCTGAAGATCATCTAGTCAAAACCCCCTGCCGAGCAGAATCACACAGAGCACATTGCACACGATGGCATCCAGGCACATTTCTTAGAATATCTCCAGAGAAGGAGACTCCACAACCTCTCTGGGCAACCTGTTCAAGTGCTCGGTCACCCTCACAGTAAAGAAATGCCCTCTCATATTCAGCCAGGACCTCCTGTGCTTCAGTTTGTGTCCGTTACCCCTCGTCCTGGGTTTAAACAGCAGCCTCCTGTACTGGACGAGACAGGAAGAGCCCTCTTCAGCCCTGAGAAGACCAACCGCCACAGCTTCTTTCAGAAGGATGAAGGGGCAGGCACACAGAGAAAAAGAATTCCTGGGACCTCATGGATTGTCCATGGCCTCTTCAGCTGTTCCTGGCATGGCCAAAGTGGCTGCAGGACCAACAGAAGGACCATCTACAATCCGGAGAAACGCTGATCATGGCAAGTCTGTGAGCAACCACAAGTTACAGTCTTCCATTGGCACGGATAAAAGCATGGGGAAACCAATAGGACTCTCCACACAGAACCAGTGCCCGCAGGGTATGAGAGTGCCCAAGCCATCCATGATGGAAATTCAGGATTACAAAAAAGGAAAGAGTCCTTTTTTGTCCAAAAATGTCCAAAATGTCTGAAAATCCCTGTGCTGGGTCTGCCGCCTACCAGCACGAAGTCCCTGTGTCCGCTTCCTCAAGCCCAAATCCCTCCTCCATCCGGACCAGGTCAAGCAGAAGGAGCTTGGGGCATCCATCACCTGCCCAGTGGCCTCCAGGACACCACGCTCCCTCCCAGTTCCCATCTACTTTCACAGCACCGAGACCAGGTTCATGTCTGAGGAGCAGCACGAGGCCCTGGAGCTGCACATCCACAGCAAGAGGCTGCAGCACAGTGGGGACCAGCTTGGCACAGAGCACCCATCACAGCGAGCACTGCCCCAGGAGGAGGGGACCACCAGCACGGAGAGGACAATAACATCAAACAGAGCTGGTACTGAGGCAGGCCCCAAAGGGCACAAGTGGTGGCCCTGGAGTAGAAAATGCCTCAGCAGTGCTGAGAACTCCCCAGGCTTGGGCTCATGCTCCGAGAGCACCCCCAGGAGCACTCCACATGGCAGCTTCCCAGCAGGAAGGCCACACTGGTCGGCCATGACACCCCTGGGGTCTGAGAGCACCCCATTAATAATAACTCCGTTATTACGGCCTAACAATTTACTATTCGAATGCCCATTTTAATTATCAAATCCTTTTTCCAAGGTAGTCCCTGCCTCGGGCACATACAATAATTGTCCAGTGATAATTCTATCCCTAGTCTCAGCTTAGTATCCCCAAAAATTAAAGCTGAGATATTTACAATAGCTTTTTCTAATTCACTCACCCCTAACCAAGGTAAAAACCACCTTGCAAAGCTGGGAAATGCTAGAGAATCTTACTAGAGGATTATCTGGAGTCCACTTAATTCTGCGTATGGTTTCGAGGGACTTCAGCTTTGTGGGTCTTCAATAATAGTTACATTTGGAATTATTGCACCCAGGGTGCAAGCTCCCTTCCATCCTAGGGCAACATCTTCCTCACTTTATTGCCACATAGCCAGTACCACCCCTTGCCATTTGGGACAGGCCATCCAGTTACAGGATTCTCATGTTGTATCAGGTGTGCATTATGTACATTAGCATTCCCGTGGCTACCATATTTGGTACAGTATGGATAATTCCCTACTTCATGGATAATATTTCCACACCCAGGGTCAGTAATATTGCCCCCTGATATTATATATCCAACTATATTATCCAACTAAGATAATAACAACCCACAACATAGAAATAGTACGAGAGACTCGGGGTCAGAATGAGAAAGTACTCGGGGATGAATCCTGAGGACCTGGTAGCCCAAGAGTTCTTTAAAGTTCATTTTGTGATTAAAGCCTGGCCAGATAAAAAAAAAAAAATAATAAAGAAAAAAGCTCCAGAAGTTGGGAGGATGGAGGGAACAGTGTAGGTAGTATGAAGGTGTATGCCAGGAGGGGAGATGAGAAGGAAAAGCAGAGAGTGAAACAAATGGTATTCACAGCGTATGGGGGGTAGTGAGGCAGAGGGTTGGAGATAGAGGGACTTTTGGGAGGAGTTGGGCCCAGGATGGAAGGGAGAGGAAGAGAGATAAAGGAAGGGCAGACAAGGAAAGCTACCTATGTTGCAGCCTAAATCCTAGCAGGGACAGGCGTTGAGAAGATGTTTTAAGCGTGGCCAAGCCAGCCACTTCAAATAGGAATATCCGCAGTGGAAGAAGGAGGAGACATTGCTGTTATAAATTCAGAATAGGGGAGTCAGGGCTTCTCAGAAAGCTAGTTCCCTGATAAATGAAAAAGTGTACCTCAAGGGTTCCTCAAGCGTACCTCAGTGGGGATCACTCTGCAATTATGGTCATGGGCAAAACAGACTTAGCATAGGAAGATTAATAAGAATTTATTACCTATTGCTGACAGACTGGAGCGGTGAGAAACAGAGAAACAAGCTGGGGGCACCTTCCCCCATCCACTCTCTTCCACCTCTTCCCTGCCCTGAGTGGCGTGGGGGGGCTGGGAGTGGGGGCTGCAGTCAGGCCGTGGTGCTTTGTTTTCACTGCTCCTTCACGGTCACTCTCCCCCCTGCTCTGGTGTGGGGTCCCTCTTGTGGGGTGCCGACCTTCCTGGGCTGGTCCTGTGTGGGTTTCTCCACAGGCAGCAAAAAAAAAAAACGGGTTTTTTGGGGTTCTTTGGTGCTCCAGGTGTGGGTCTGTGCCACGGGGTCTATTCTTCAGGAGTGGGTTAGTCTGGTTTTGGGACCCCCTGGGGTCCACCCCCGCATTCACCTGCTCCTGCATGGGCTCCTCTCCACGGGCTGCAGCATGGAGATCTGATCCGCAGTGGTACACCGTGGGCTGCGGGGGGTCTGCCTTCCCCACCAGGGGCCTCTCTGTGGCACCTGGAGCACCTCTGCACTGCAGTCCCCCTCCTCTGTACTGAGCTTGGTGTCTGCAGGGAGGTTTCTCACTCCTCACTCTCCCAGCTGCTGTTGTGCATCTTTTTTTTTTTTTTTTTTTTTTTTTCCCCTTTTCTTGGTTGTGCTCTCATAGAGATTTAAACTGCATTGCTCACGGCTTGGCTCTGGGCAGCAGTGGGCCCCTTTGGAGCCGGCTGAAACTGGCCCTTATCTGCCACGGGGAAGCTACTAGATTCTTCTCGCAGGGGCTACCACTGCAGCCCCCTCCGCCACCAGAACCTTGCCATGTGAACCCAATACACCGAGGCAGCTAGGTCATTACTGGCCTGTAAAGTATCAGGGCTTAAATTAACTAATGAAACCCTGAATGTGATGGGGATAGAAGGGACTGGGATAACAGTGCTACTTTTTGGGGACACTAAGCTGAGACTAGGGATAGAATTATCACTGGACAATTATTGTATGTGCCCGAGGCAGGGACTACCTTGGAAAAAGGATTTGATAATTAAATTGGGCATTCGAATAGTAAATTGTTAGGCTGTAATAATGGAGTTATTATTAATGGGGTGCTCTCAGACCCTGAGAGCAAAGATATATTTGCCTTTGAGTGGAAAGATCCTGAAATGGGGCGGAAGCAGCAATACAGATGGACAATTTTACCTCAGGGGTTTACAGGGCCACCGACTTATTTGGGCAAGTTCTAGAGCAAATTTTGGAGCAATTCCAACCTCCAGAGGAGGTGTTACTGTTACAATATGTGGATGATCTTTTATTGTCAGGAGTGAAGGAAGCCACTAACAAGTTATTCAACTTTCTGGGAAAATAGGGCTTGAAAGGATTGGAAAATAAATTAAAGTTCGTAGAAAGAGAAGTCAAATATTTAGGGCATCTAGTGTCTGAGGGGGAACGAAGAATAAATCCAGAGGAGATTCAGGGAATTGTTGAGCTACCCCTACCCAAAACTAAAAAGAAGTAAAAAGTTTTAAGAGAAAGAGGTTTTTAAGGAATTAGAAGTCACGAAGTCCAAAGGAAAATAGATACTCCCTTATGGGAGAGAAATGCTGAATAAATTTCTAATGGGGCAAATATTAACTGTTTTACATCAGGAGGGTCACTGGGGAATTCAAGCAATGTGTGACGCTGTGCTATGGAAATATGTGTAGGAATATATATACTGTGGCTGAACAAGTATGCTGGTGTTGTGTAGTATGTCAAAAGGTAAATGGGAAAATTATCAGCAGTCAGCCCAAAGGGGGGCGAGAACCAGGAATTCAACGCTTCCAAAATGTACCTGTAGATTTTACAGAACTCCTTAGAGTAGGTAGATTTAAATAATTATTAGTCTTGGTCAATCACTTCTCAGGGTGGGTAGAAGCTTTCTCTTCAGTATCTGCTACTGCGAACATAGTAACTAAAGTAATTCTAGAACAAATAATTCCCAGGTATGGAATTGTTGAAAATATTGACTCTGATCAAGGAAATCACTTTCTGTCAGAAATGTTGCAAGGGCTAATGTGGACTCTAGGAATTAAGTGGAAATTTCACACTCCTTGTCATCCTTCCTCTTCTGGAAGGGTGGAGCAGATCAGACAGTAAAGAAGCAATTGACTAAGTTCTGGAAACTCAGCTTCCCTGAACGAAGTGCTTACCTTTGGCACTTCTCCGAATTCAAACTACCCCAAGAAAAGATGTGGGAGTTTCACCATATGAAATGTTATTTGGATTGCTGTACATGGACAAAGGGAATGAATTACCTCAATTTGAGACAAAAGATGCTTTTCTTAAGAACTATATACTCAGGCTGTCGTCCTCTTTGTCACCTCTCAGGACCCTGGGATCATTAGCTCAAACCCCACCCTTGGAAGTCCTGATCCATCCATTCTGAGCAGGAGATTGTGTTTTGATGCAAGCATGGAGAGAATCAAAACTGCAACCTGAGTGGGACAGACTGTTCCAAGTGCTCCTGACTACTGAAACAACAGAAAGAATGGCTGAGAAAGGATGGACTCATAGCTGGGTAAAAACATCAGATAACCCTGATACCTGAGAGACTGCATTAACAAAGACTTTTAAGGTTAAAATTGTTTAAACTATCTATTGTAAACATTTAACTTCTCCTGAGAAGAATTCTTAATGAATTAATGAGTAAAAAGGATTGAATTACACAGAACTGGAGTGTTTCCAGGGAACACTCCCTGGATGTGGGAGAAAAAGGGGGGGGGGTGGGGGTATTTAATCCCCACCAGAAGAATCCTTATTAGTTTGTGATTTTTATTGTATTCCTTAATTATTATTTCTTAATTATTATAGGGGTGTATATACACATAGAAATGATGTATTTTAAGTTTATCTTAGTAATACCTATTCTCAATGGATTAGTGATAGGATGGAGGGAAAAATCAGCATTTCCAATTAATCCAGAACATCTCTTGAGTTCTATCTCAAAATAATTGTTGGATTTGCACCCAGATGCCTAGAAAGATTGTAAAGGCCTTGTCCCTGATTGCTATTTCCAGCAGCAACTGTGTCTGGATTTTCTAGATTTCTAAAAATGACAGATCATACTCAGTCCCAGGAAGGAATAGATTTTGAAGTTGAGCTCCCTACACATAATCCTGGCTACAATATACCGTGTTATCAAAGGTGCCTTTTAAACAACATTGACAGAAACTCAGGGGGCAATATTACTGACCCTGGGTGTGGAAATATTATCCATGAAGTAGGGAATAATCCATACTGTTCCAAATATGGTAGCCACAGGAATGCTAATGTACATAATGCACACCTGATACAACATGAGAATCCTGTAACTGGATGGCCTGTCCCAAATGGCAAGGGGTGGTACTGGCTATGTGGCAATAAAGTGAGGAAGATGTTGCCCCTAGGATGGAAGGGAGCTTGCACCCTGGGTGCAATAATTCCAAATGTAACTATTATTGAAGACCCACAAAGCTGAAGTCCCTCGAAACCACACGCAGAATTAAGTGGACTCCAGATAATCCTCTAGTAAGATTCTCTAGCATTTCCCAGCTTTGCAAGGTGGTTTTTACCTTGGTTAGGGGTGAGTGAATTAGAAAAAGCTATTGTAAATATCTCAGCTATAATTGAAGAACTAGAAAATAAGTTTGATAAGTCTGCAACACTAGTACTCTAGAATCAAATGGTATTAGATTTATTAGTAACCTCATAAGGAGGAGCATGCACTGTAATTATTACTAGTTGCTCTATATATGTAGATCAAATAGGACAAATCTGACTGATCTAAAAAATATTTTTCAAAAAAAAAAAAAAAAAAACACAACAAGATCCTACATAGAGTAGCTCAAGATGACAATTCCAGGGGATTTAGAAATATTTGGGAGAAACTAACTTTGTGGTTTCCTAAATAGAATTGGCTCAAACAGCTATGAGTTGGTATTGTAATAATAATGGCATTGTACACCTACCATCCCCCATGACATACGAAGAAGAGTATTGCACCTTAATGTTGGAAAAACTCAAGAGTGCGGTATGTGAAGAGGTGCAAAAACAACAATAGAAGTAAGAAAAGAAGAGGGGGGAATTTTGAGAAACTAAGTTGTGTTTTTGCAGTAGAGAACTAATTTTCTGTATTCCAAGGTAGTTGTGTAGTCATCACAAGGAGAAATGCTAAGTAGGTAAGTGGACAGTAGAAGGCCTCACTGTTCCAAAATAAGGTGGAAGCTTGAGAAAAACAGGATGAGCAGTGTGAGAACAGTAAAACAAAGATCACACATTCTCAAAACATAGGAAAGGGAAAAAGGGAAAAAGGAGAAATTAAAGGGTTGAAAAAAAAAAAAGAAAAATTGTACATATATGGTACAGAGGAGCGTTGAGTAGCTTGTGAACCTGTAGTACTCAGCCAATGAGGAAACAGGGGAGGTGATCAGGTGTTGGGTAATAGGGAATAAAAGGTTATGATTTGTTTACAAAAATGCACTCCTAATTGGCAGGACGCCCGCCATTGCAATCATGAATAAAATAGCTTCACAGAAGATCCTGTCTGAAGAAAATTATTTGATATTTTTCTCACAATACCAACTTGGGAGAGAAGAGCTCTTGGTGGATACTATGCCAACAAGGGCCTCAATCTTCCATAGAATCATAGAATATCCCAAGTTAGAAGGGACCCACCTGGATCATCGAGTCCAACTCCTGGCTCCACAAAGGACCAAAAAACCAAACCCAATGTCTGAGAGCATTGTCTAAACACTGCATGAACTCTGACAGGCTCACTGCTGTGACCACATCCCTGGGGACCCTGTTCCAGTGCCCAACCATCCTCTTTGGTGAAGAACCTTTTCCTAACACCCAGCCTGACCCTCCCCTGTCACAGCTCCATGCTGTTCCCTCAGGTCCTGTTGCTCACCCCACAGAGCAGAGATCAGCACCTTCCCCTCCGCTCCCCAGATGGAGTGGATGCTGTTGCTGGTCGGTACTGCTCCAGTACCCTGGCTGCCACAGGCTTGGCACAAGTGCCATGAGCACATGTACCTTGTGGCAGGGGCCAGGATGATGACAAAGTCAGTTCTGCAGCCCCGGTCTTTTTGCAGTACTGTGTTGGCTGGGCTGGGAAGCACAGGGAGGGCCGTGGACAATCCAAGAGTCTGCTGGGACAGGTCCTTCCACCGACATCACCCCTTGTCTGGTCAAGAAGACTCTCATGAACGATCATCCCTGTTGCTGCTGGCTGGATGGTGGGACATACCCCATCTGGTGGCTCTCATGCACTATGCTGCCCAGCGCTGGTGGCTGGCTGGAGGAGCAGCCCCCTGTGCACATCATTTCAGCTCCGTTTCCTGCCTTGTGATCCTGAATCAGTCTGGGCAGGTTCAGTTGCCATCTGCACCTGCAGGCAGTGCCCCTGCCTTGGGCAGCATTCTGGCTCCCTTGCAGCTCCACATGCACTGAGGCCCCAATTCCTGCCCTGCTGTGTGAGCTGCAGGTTTGGGGCCTTTGCGTATTTAAAAGCGACCGTGGAGGCATAACAGTGGCATAACAGTAGGGAGTATGCTAAGCAGATAAAGGGATATTGGAAGGTCCCACTCTCCCAAAACAAGGAGGATGGCTAAAACAGGTATTTCTGCTCTATTGGAATTACTCTTGGTCCGGGAGGGGGTGTTAGTTCTTTCCCATTCTTGCATAGCTGCCTGCCGAATCCATCCCCTCCTAAACATTCTTATCCAGTGAATGACGTACTCAAGATTGACATTCCACACACCCCCACCCACCCAAGGAATACAAATTAGGCCTTAGAAACGGATTTAATTATTCTGCTAGGTCCTCAATTAAAGACTTCATTTCCGTCTTAAAACTCCTAACCTCTCTGCTGGTAAGGGGGGGACAGTGTCAATGGCAGTCCCTGTCTCCCCTCCTGGAGCACCTGCTGCTGCCTCCGGGGCAATATTAGGATTAGAGGGACATAACTTGACTCCTCCTCTGAAAAAGGAGTCTTATTGTTTACATGTAAATTTAAAGTCTGAATTTTCATCAGACCCGTATTTTGGCCAAAATACTGAAGTTCATCTTACTGGTTTTTTAGGCCAGACAATTACACAATATTTAACCATTGTTCTTTAATCTTTTTCCCTAGTTTTTGGATTATTCTCCCAATTCCTTATCATTCTCCCCAAAGGACTATCTTTAGGCACAATCCCGGGGTCTCCACCCCCACCCTGCTGACTCTTGGAACCCTTAATCCCCATCTCTTCCTGACGTGATGCTGTGGACTTTACCACCCACAGGGTACCACACACCTTCACCTAGGATTAGGACAGAGGTGGGGTGTACTGCTGAGCACCTCACTTCACCATGCTCAGGGTACCGTACACCTAAGGGCCCAAACCCCCGAGACTCTCTTTCGCTTGTCTCTCTTTTGCTTTGTCTCTCTCCAGCCAAGGGGACTTTGTTCGTCCCCTCGCAGGACTACAGAACCTCGCGGATCAGGACTCCACACTCGCTTTGCACTATAAGTGCGTCTCATTCACACTCCACATAAGAGTCTCCCCGAACCCAACCCGAGGCAAGACACGGTAAAGCTTCCCTTACCTCGGTCCGTGCACGGCTTCCCGGTCCAGGTTACCAGCAGTAATCCCTGTGCCTGTTCCCGGTCTGGGCTGAACTATATCTGGGCTGTCTGTGTATGTCATTGCTGGCCTCCCTTCTCCCCAGAGCTTTGCAGAGCCTGTCTTCAGATTAACAGTCTTGGTCCTTTGCCGGCCATACCGAGATGACCCACCACCCCTGACGGGACTGCTAAAATCAGTGGAGTGCACCTTCCTGTCTGTGGTGGCAAGAAATCTTCGGCAGGCGACAAGATCCCGGACGAGCCCCCAGATTGTGAGAAACATCTCAAATAATTTTCTTCAGACAGGATCTTCTGTGAAGCTATTTTATTCGTGATTGCAATGGCGGGCGTCCTGTCAATTAGGAGTGCATTTTAGTAAACAAATATAACCTTTTATTCCCTATTACCCGACGCCTGATCACCTCCCGTTTCTTCATTGGCTGAGTACTACAGGTTCACAAGCTACTCGACGTTCCTCTATACCATATATGTACAATTGTTCTTTTTTTCAACCCTTTAATTTCTCCTTTTTTATGTTTTGAGAACGTGTGATCTTTGTTTTACTGTTCTCACACTGCTCATCCTGTTTTTCTCAAGCTTCCACCTTATTTTGGAACAGTGAGGCCTTCTACTGTCCGCTTACCTACTTAGCATTTCTCCTTATTATGACTATGCAACTACCTTGGAATACAGAAAAGTAATTCTCTACTGCAAAAACGCAACTTAGTTTCTCACAGCTAAGCTCTACATCTAAACGTCTTTTAAAAACCTCCAGGGACAGTGACTCAACCACTTCCCTGGGCAGCCCATTCCAATGCCTAACAACCCTTTCAGTAAAGAAGTTCTTCCTAATATCCAACCTAATATAATATCAAACCTAAACCTCCCCTGGTGCCTGTCAGCAGGCACGTGGGAGAATAGACCAACCCCCACCTTGCTACAGCCTCCTTTAAGGTTCCTGTAGAGTGCGATAAGGTCGCCCCTGAGCCTCCTCTTCTCCAGGCTGAACAATCCCAGCTCCCTCAGCTGCTCCTTGTAAGACTTGTTCTCCAGACCCCTCACCAGCTTCGCTGCCCTTCTCTGGACTCGCTCGAGCACCTCCATGTCCTTCTTGTAGCGAGGGGCTCAAAACTGAACACAGTACTCGAGGTGCGGCCTCACCAGAGCCGAGTACAGGGGGACAATCACTTCCCTAGTCCTGCTAGCCACACTGCTTCTTATACAAGCCAGGATGCTGTCGGCCTTCTTGGCCACCTGAGCGCACTGCTGGCTCATATTCAGCCGACTATCAACCAATACTCCCAGGTCCTTCTCAGCCAGGCAGCTTTCTAACCACTCCTCTCCCAGCCTTTAGCGCTGCTTGGGGTTGTTGTGCCCCAGGTGCAGGACCCGGCACTTGGCCTTGCTGAACTTCATACAGTTAATAATGGCATATAGTTAATAATGGCTAATAATAGTGGCTCTAATATAGAGAGCCACACCACCACCCCTTCTGCGCCGCCTGTCCCTTCTGAAGATCCTATAGCCAGTCATTGCAGCACTCCAGTCATGGGAGTGGTCCCACCACGTTTCAGTGATGGCAGCGACGTCATAGGTATGTTACTATGCGGTGTAACACTGTCTTATGATATGATGAAATTGCTGGTCATGAGACTAACCTGGTATTTGTACTCAGTCGGAGAATGGGAATCATTCCCAAAATACTCTTCTGAGCTCCTGGACCAAGAAACACTGCATTGAATGGGTGTGTCACAGCCCATATCATCCAGAAGCCTCCAGACAGGTTGAGAGACATAATGATCTGTTAAAGACTACAGTTCCCCTGCGTTGACCACAGAGGCTCCAAAGACTGAGAAACAACCTGCAGCCAATAACACAGGCTCAGGCGAGGATCTCACTGAACTAGCATTTTTATTGGTGATTGCAGTGGTGGGCGCCCTACAAGCAGGAGCGCGCAGCAGAGGTGTATCATAACCTTATAGCCCCTATTATCCAAAGTTTGATTCCTCCCATTTCCTCATTGGCTGAGCACTACAGGTTTGCAACCTACTTGACGCTTATTACTATACCATATATGTACAATTTTATTTGACCGACTTTTAATGTCTCCTTTAGTTGTTGTTCCTGTTTTTGTTTTTGTTTTTTTTCCCTTCTTCTCTTGTGACTAGAGGGACTTCTTCTGTCTTGACTAGACACTGGGAACCTCCACTGTCCCCCTACCTTCTTAACATACTCGGCACTGTTATACCACCATTATGCCTGCACAATCACTTTTGAATATGCAAGGTTAGTGGCATTTTCCCCTGCAAAACCACAACTTTCATGCCCACAAAAGGGCACGTGGCGACCCACAGATTACACAGCCCTGAATGCTGCCACTGCACTGGTTACTTTGTCTATTCCCAGCTGAACTGATAAAGTCTATTTTTCTAATGAACGGGCCTTTCCACGGATGGACACAGTAGACATGTAGGATGTGTTTTTTATGATTCCAACACTGGAGACAGATAGGGAGGGACCTGCTTGTACCTGGCAGGGACTACAATATGCGTTTACGTGCTTGCTGCAGGATTTTACGCATAGTCCTGCCATTGCTCCTGCTACACTGGCTAGAGAGCTAGAAATACGAAAATTCTTTCAAGACATTACTGTGGTTCATAATAAAACATAATCAGTTTTGCCAAAATATGGAGCTTCCATTTCCAGGAACTAGAAGCGTACTTGTTTCTACATACCCACAGCAAATGAGCAGAAAGCTGGTAAAGTAACTCAGCTCTTCAACAGATACAGGCAGGTGCAACAGAAGGAAATCAAGCAGATTTCTGCTCTTGTTTCCATGGCCCTACAAGTGGCAGGAAGGTGTGATCATTGGGCAGCAACCCCCACCAACCTGAACTCATGGGCAGGAAACAGGGCAAGGGGCGCTTTAGGTTATTTTACTGGCTTTCAAGAAGACAGGCCACCTTAGCTAGGCAAATTCAAAGGCCAACACCCATCTGGGTGAAGAACAGAAACACAGACACAAATGCAAACAGCAGTGACCCTCTGGTCAACCTCCCAAGAAACTTGCACAGATTCACCAGAGCACTCTTGCCACAGTTAGGACTAACGGCATGAGAAAAGACAACGGCAAACCTATGCAGGGAAATAGAAAGTATCACAAATGCTCCAGTAGAGTGCAGAAAAACTTCACAAACAGAGGTCACGTCGAGATTTCAAATAGCAATACAACACACAGTGGTATTAGACCATGTGTCAGGTGCCAAAGGAGCTCTTGTTGACCTTGTGAAAAGCAGTGGTTGCCATTATGTAGTCCAAGACAAAAGTAAAAAGCAAATTTAAAAAAAAAAAAAAAAAAAAAAAAAAACAAAAAAAAAACAGAAGGACCCTCAAGGGAAACACGTTCTTGCTCTTGGGGGGGACCAGGCACTGGCAGATGCTTTGAAAATGTTCTCAATGTATTGCTCAAATACGTATGCAGAGGGCTGATGACTGTAGCTGTAACCTGCATGACTGCTCAACTAATCACTGTTGGTGCTATGATTATGTGCATTAAATGGTAGCAAGCCATCACTCAGCAAGAGGTAAAGCTGATGAAAATGGCCAAGAGAGAAAGAGCAGAGTGAAAGAGAACTTTAAAAAGGAGAAGAGCAACTCTTTAGTGTACAAAGCCAGACTGCAGAGTGAGGAAAATCTGCAGTCTTGCCTGAAGTGCAGGCTTTGGAAAGGAAGCAGCAAGAAGGGGCTGCCTGAGTGCGTGGGTCGGTCCCGCCAGGCCTGCGGAGACAGCATTATTGCCCCATGACACCGGCCCTTAATAAAGCCCTTCCTTGACTGCTCATTTTAGCAAAAGTCAAGCAGTTGTGCTGAGAATTCTGCCATCAAGTGGGACCAGAAGTAATAAAGAGCTCCTTCCCAGCTTAGAGGAGGCTGAGAGGAGGCCTCATGGCGGCCTGCAGCTTCCTCATACGGGGAGCAGAGGGGCAGGCGCTGAGCTGCCAGAGGACAGTAACAGGACTGAGGGAAGTGCACGGAGCTGTGACAGGGGAGGGTGAGGCTGGGTGGTTGGGACCAGTTCTTCACTGAGAGGGTGGTCACAGAATCACAGAATGGCTGAGGTTGGAAGGGACCTCTGAAGATCATCTAGTCCAAACCCCCTGCCGAGCAGGATCACACAGAGCACATTGCACACGATGGCATCCAGGCACATTTCTTAGAATATCTCCAGAGAAGGAGACTCCACAACCTCTCTGGGCAACCTGTTCAAGTGCTCGGTCACCCTCACAGTAAAGAAATGCCCTCTCATATTCAGCCAGGACCTCCTGTGCTTCAGTTTGTGTCCGTTAGCCCTCGTCCTGGGTTTAAACAGCGGCCTCCTGTACTGGACGAGACAGAAACAGCCCTTTTCAGCCCTGAGAAGACCAACCGCCACAGCTTCTTTCGGAAGGATGAAGGGGCAGGCACACAGAGAAAAAGAATTCCTGGGACCTCACGGATTGTCCATGGCCTCTTCAGCTGTTCCTGGCATGGCCAAAGTGGCTGCAGGACCAACAGAAGGACCATCTACAATCCGGAGAAACGCTGATCATGGCAAGTCTGTGAGCAACCACAAGTTACAGTCTTCCATTGGCACGGATAAAAGCATGGGGAAACCAATAGGACTCTCCACACAGAACCAGTGCCCGCAGGGTATGAGAGTGCCCAAGCCATCCATGATGGAAATTCAGGATTACAAAAAAGGAAAGAGTCCTTTTTTGTCCAAAATGTCCGAAAATCCCTGTGCTGGGTCTGCCGCCTACCAGCACGAAGTCCCTGTGTCCGCTTCCTCAAGCCCAAATCCCTCCTCCATCCGGACCAGGTCAAGCAGAAGGAGCTTGGGGCATCCATCACCTGCCCAGTGGCCTCCAGGACACCACGCTCCCTCCCAGTTCCCATCTACTTTCACAGCACCGAGACCAGGTTCATGTCTGAGGAGCAGCACGAGGCCCTGGAGCTGCACATCCACAGCAAGAGGCTGCAGCACAGTGGGGACCAGCTTGGCACAGAGCACCCATCACAGCGAGCACTGCCCCAGGAGGAGGGGACCACCAGCACGGAGAGGACAATAACATCAAACAGAGCTGGTACTGAGGCAGGCCCCAAAGGGCACAAGTGGTGGCCCTGGAGTAGAAAATGCCCCAGCAGTGCTGAGAACTCCCCAGGCTTGGGCTCATGCTCCGACAGCACCCCCAGGAGCACTCTACATGGCAGCTTCCCAGCAGGAAGGCCACACTGGTCGGCCATGACACCTCCCAGCTTAACAGCCTCCACAAGACCCCAAAAGCCCTGCAGCCACTCCAGCTCATCCTCACAGCACCACAGTGCCCCTGTCACCAGGTACACATGCTCCTGTCACTTGTGCCAAGCCTGTGGCACCAAAGGTACTTTAGCGGTACCAACCAGCAGCAGCATCCACTCCATCCGGGATAAGATTTGCCAGTGGCAACAGAAGACATCACTGCTGCAGAGCTCTACATCTGAGCGCAGCTACCATCCAGCCTGCAGGAGAGACAGGGCATGGCGCTTCCAGTTTTCAAAAAACTCCAGTTTCCTACAGAAAAATATTTACTTGTCCATGAGAGAGCTCTGTGGGGTCTCCCCCTGGCAGCATTTAGGGTGTGTTGGGGAAATCTCAAGAAAAGTAAGCCTTCTTGTTCTTGTGTATAACAGAATTCTCAAAGCCACTGTTGCAATCCTGAAATACCTGCAGCCCAGGTAACAATTTAGGCTGTGACACATGGGTACCGGCCGGGCTGTGCTGTCGCCCTGGGCAAGGGTCCTGTGGCTTTGAGCATTCTGCCGTCATGGGGACGCTGCCTAGGGCTGCTGGCTGTTCCCAGCTACCCCTGTGCTGCATGCCGTGGAGAGGGTGGGGGGCCAGGATGGCTCCCCCTGGGCTCCCTGCGTAGGGCCAGGGTCACATCCCAGCTCCCAGCTCCTCCCACACCCCACACCATACCCAATGCTCTGTCTCTGCCTGCAACTCCATCAGCAACCCTCCTGCAGGCCTTTGTTTGCTGAGCTGCCACTGTCACCCTTGCCTTTTGGTTCTTCTGGGTGGCAGGCACTTCCTTCAGCCCCTCCGGCCTCTGTCAGGTTTTCCAGCACCGTCCATAAAGCAGCACCCATGCCCTGTGTTGTCCCTTGCCAGCTCCCTTGCAGCCCTGGACACACACATCTCACCTGCTGCTTGCTGTCAGCCTGGCAGACTCCCATCTCCATGATGCGTGACACACCTCCAGCTAGCCGTCTGTGGAGGGAATCCTGACAAGGACTGGAGGAGGAGCACCTCAAAAGTCACGTTGTCTTGAAACGTGTGTTAAAGCAAAACTGGAGCTAGGCATGGCCAAACTGCACAGCCTCAGAAAGCTGATTTCAGCCCCTTGTCAGACAGGGGCAGGGCCTACAGCTGCTACAAGGGAAGCAGTGGCCCTTCTGGGCACCCATCTCTTCTCCTCCGTCCCCACAGAAGAGGCCACTCCCCCTGTGAGAAACTAAGTTGCGTTTTTGCAGTAGAGAACTAATTTTCTGTATTCCAAGGTAGTTGTGTAGTCATCACAAGGAGAAATGCTAAGTAGGTAAGTGGACAGTAGAAGGCCTCACTGTTCCAAAATAAGGTGGAAGCTTGACAAAAGCAGGATGAGCAGTGTGAGAACAGTAAAACAAAGATCACACGTTCTCAAAACATAAGAAAGGGGAAAAGAAAGGGAAAAAGGAGAAATTAAAGGGTTGAAAAAAAAAAAGAAAGAAAAATTGTACATATATGGTACAGAGGAGCGCCGAGTAGCTTGTGAACCTGTAGTACTCAGCCAATGAGGAAACAGGGGAGGTGATCAGGCGTCGGGTAGTAGGGAATAAAAGGTTATGATTTGTTTACTAAAAGGCCCTCCTAATTGGCAGGACGCCCACCATTGCAATCGCGAATAAAATAGCTTCACAGAAGATCCTGTCTGAAGAAAATTATTTGAGATTTTTCTCCCCCCTCCAAAAAAAAAAAAAAAAAAAAAAAAGCAGTGGCAGGGAACCTGCCAGCCATGACAGATGGCACCTCATCCCATGCTAATGAGCCGGCAGGATTTAATTCCTGACTCCCATTAACATTCATTAGATTGTCACTTGGCCATCCCTCTGCTTCTGTCGCATCTCTGCCGCTACTGCTTCACCGTGTTAATTTGGGGCTGCCTCTGGGGTGGTTGTCAGACCTCCCTCCAGCAGTGTGCCGCCTCAATGTCCCTCAAACCCCTCACTAAATGGGTCTTCAGGGGAGGCAAGCACAGAGCAGCGCGACCAACACCCTTGGGATTGATGGGTAGAGCTGGTTTTAACCCACAGACCAAGTCAGGACACGGGGTTTTCCTGCAGCATCCCCAATTTCCATCCCCAATTTTTTTCCCATCCTCAAACAGCAGATGTAAAAAAAAAAAGAAGCACCCTCAAGGGAAACACCTTCAGCTGTAGCTGTAACCTGCATGTCTGCTCAACTAATCACTGTCGGTGCTATGTTTATGTGCATTAAATTGCAGCAGCCCATCACTCAGCAAGGGGTAAAGCTGATGAAAATGGCCAAGAGAGAAAGAGCAGAGTGAAAGAGAACTTTAAAAAGGAGAAGAGCAACTCTTTAGTGTACAAAACCAGACTGCAGAGTGAGGAAAATATGCAGTTTTGCCTGGAGTGCAGGCTTTGGAAAGGAAGCAGCAAGAAGGGGCTGCCTGAGTGCGTGGGTCGGTCCCGCCAGGCCTGTGGAGACAGCATTACTGCCCCATGACACCGGCCCTTAATAAAGCCCTTCCTTGACTGCTCATTTTAGCAAAAGTCAAGCGGTTGTGCTGAGAATTCTGCCATCAAGTGGGACCAGAAGTAATAAAGAGCTCCTTCCCAGCTTAGAGGAGGCTGAGAGGAGGCCTCATGGCGGCCTGCAGCTTCCTCATACGGGGAGTAGAGGGGCAGGCGCTGAGCTGCCAGAGGACAGCAACAGGACCGAGGGAAGGGCACGGAGCTGTGACAGGGGAGGGTGAGGCTGGGTGGTTGGGACCAGTTCTTCACTGAGAGGGTGGTCACAGAATCACAGAATGGCTGAGGTTGGAAGGGACCTCTGAAGATCATCTAGTCCAAACCCCCTGCCGAGCAGGATCACACAGAGCACACTGTGCAGGATGGCATCCAGGCACATTTCTTAGAATATCTCCAGAGAAGGAGACTCCACAACCTCTCTGGGCAACCTGTTCAAGTGCTCGGTCACCCTCACAGTAAAGGAATGCCCTCTCATATTCAGCCAGGACCTCCTGTGCTTCAGTTTGTGTCCGTTAGCCCTCGTCCTGGGTTTAAACAGCGGCCTCCTGTACTGGACGAGACAGGAACAGCCCTTTTCAGCCCTGAGAAGACCAACCGCCACAGCTTCTTTCGGAAGGATGAGGGGCAGGCACGCAGAGAAAAGGAATTGCTGCGGCCTCATGGATTCTCCATGGCCTCTTCAGCTGTTCCTGGCATGGCCAAAGTGCCTGCAGGACCAGCAGCAGGACCACCTAGAATCCGGAGAAAGGCTGATCATGGCATGTCTGTGAGAAACCACAAGTTACAGTCTTCCATTGGAAACAACAGAAGCATGAGGAAACCAAGTGGGCTCTCCACACAGAACCAGTGCCCGCAGAGCCTGGGGGTGCCCATGCCTTCCTTGAAGGAGATTCAGGATTACAAGAAAGGAAAGAGGAATCAAGGGCCACACTCTGGGATCAGCTCCTCCAGCCAGCCACCACAAATGGACTGCATTGTCCGGGAGAGCATTCTCCGCCCTGATGGAGGGCTGCCTCAGAGGAAGGGGGAGTTCCTGCGGCCTTTTGGGTTGCCCATGCTCCCTTCAGCATTTCCCAGCTTGGCTAACAGGGGAAAAGGACTATCTTTGCCCCAGACAAATAGAAGAGATGGCAGGTCCGCACCTGGCAGGCACACAGACTGTGCTCTTCAAGACAAGGAATGCACAGGGAAACTGGCCGGGCTCCTCAGGAAACAGCAGCAACCCAGGACTGACAGTCGGGGCTCCACGCGATGCAACAACAGTGATCCATCAGCAAGGGGGATGATCGTTCACGAGAGGTTACTTGACCCACAAGAGGGACAACGTCACTGGGAGGACATGTCCAAGGGGCGACATCCACGAGATGACCTGTCCCAGCTACCTCTTGAACTGTCCACGGCCCTTCCAGTGCTTCCCAGCCCAGCCAACGGAATTATGCATAAAGACCAGGGCTGCCAAACTGACTATGTTATCATCCTGGATCCGTTTGTGACTGATGCCAGGAATGGGAAAGAGCCCGACACTGCAGCGCCTCTCAAGATCAAGAAGCTGCAGCTGAAGGAAGAGTGGCGCAGCAAGCTCAGTGAGCACATAACAAAGAAGTGCCAGGAAGTACAGCTGCAACGCTTCACTGGGCCAATGCAGAGGTCCACTGAAATGAAGCATTGAGCGCTGCCCAAAAAACCCTGTGCTGGGGCTGGCACCTTACCACCACGAAGTCCCTGTGTCTGCTTCATCAAGCCCAAGCCCCTCCTCCATCCGGACCAGGTCAAGCAGAGGAAGCTTGGGGCATCTGTCGCCTGACCACCGGCCTCGAGGACACCACGCTCCTGCCCCGTGCCTGTCTACTTCCACAGCCCTGAGGCCACGTTTATGCCTGAGGAGTAACGTGAGGCCCTGGAGCTGCACATTCATGCCAAGGAGCTGCAGATCCTTGAGAAACATCTGGGCACGAAGCGTCCATCCCAGTCAGCTGTGCCCCAGAAGGAGGGTGGCAGGGCAGCCCTAAGGACCAGCGCCCTGTCCAGCATGCCCTGCAAAGCCACAAAGACATCTAGCACCTCCCGGAACCAGGGATCCCACCAGCCAGACTCCGCTGAGGCGGTGCGCAGGAGCAAGAGGCTGAACCTGCGGGCACTCTACTGTACCCTGCAGGGCAAGGCCCACAGTCACAGGTTGCAAGCGTGGAAAAGTGTGACAGAGGACCAGGGGCCAGGAAGCTCACTCCTCCAGTCCAAATAAATCCTCTTCCTAGCCCCATCGTGGGAGTCATGCCCTGTTTGTGAAGCGCCGGCAGAGTCGTGGTGGGCTGTGCCTGCAGGCTAGACAGTGCACTAAGGGTTAAGAAGAAGGTTACTCAGAGGCATAGACTGGTAACCAGGCTAGAATAAGAGAAAGTGGGATCCAATAAGAAGGAGTTGTTTGGCTCGGACGGGCCTATAGAGGGCTACGCATGATCAAAAGGAATGCACCAATCAGAAGTCTGTAACTATGTTTGCCAGCCCTGTGCAGCACGTGTAGGGGCTCAGAAAAACTATATAAGATCTGGCATTGGGACAATAAAGGGTCTTCATTTCTCGACTATCTTGGAGTCCGTGTCGTCATTCCCTTCAGTTCCTGGCATGGCCAAAGTGGCTTCAGGACCATCAGAGAGACAAGATCGAATGCTGTGAAAGAACGATCATGGCATCTCTTTGAGAGGAGACACCATCCAGCCACCATCAACGGGTATGATCATACACGAGAGGCTCCTTGACCCAGAAGAGGGGTGACGGTGGTGGAAGAAGTTGTCCAAGGGGCAATGTCTAGGGGAGGAAGTGTCAGAGGAAAAGGGGCCAGGCAGCTCCCTCTTCCAGTCCAAATAAATCCTCTTCTAAGCTCCAGTGTGGGTGTCATGCCCTGCCTTTTAAGCGCCGGCAAATTCTCAGTGGGCTGTGCCTATGCCTCTGAAGTATCAACTGCACCACTCAGCTTTGTGTCATCTGCAAACTTGCTGAGGGTGCGCTCCATCCTACCTTCCATGTCACCACTGAAAATATTAAACAATACCATTTCCAGTGGTTTTTGATATGGGAGGGCCAAATCAAAAGGTTTACACAAGTCATGGTAGAGGACATAGAATCATAGAATATCCCGAGCTGGAAGGAACCCAAAAGGATCATGAATAAAAACTCCTGACATCCGTTGTTCTTCCCCTGTCCACTGCCCCTCTGTCGTAGAAGGAAGTGGTTAGGTACGTCAGTGCTAGTTAGGCTGGTTAGTGTGAAGCCACACTGGCTGTCCCGGATCACCTCCCTCTCTTGCATATGACTTAACATGGTTTCCAGGAGGATCTGCTCCATGATCTTACCAGGCACAGAGGTGAGGCTGACCAAGAGCTGGTGAAGGCTGAGGCAACAAAGTTGTGGAGTACCTCAGCCCCCTCCATGTGAGTAACAAAGTCATGTTTTTGGAGTAGAGGGTGTTTTTGCCTTGGAAAATCCCACTAACCTTGCATATTCAAAAGTGATTGTGAAGGCATGACAGTAGCATAGCAGTGGGGAGTATGTTAAGCATGGAAGGGGAAGGTCCCACTGTCCCAAAATAAGGAGGATAGCTAAGAAAAATAGGACGAGCAGTGCGAAAGCAATAAAATATACATATATATATATATTATATATATAATATCATATATGTATATACATATAACAATCACAGGCCCTCTAGTCACGAGAGAAGAAGGAAAAAAAAAAGGAAAAGCAGATATTATTGGTTGGTCAAATAAAATGGTACATGTATGTTATAGAAAGGCGTTGAGTAGTTTGTGAATCTGTAGTACTCAGCCAATGAGGAAACGTGAGAAATCAAGCGTCAGGTAATAGGGATTATAAGGTTATGATATAGTTTTACTGTGTGCTCCTGCTTGCGGGACACCTGCCATTGCAATGGCAAATAAAATAGCTTCACAGAAGATCCTGTCTGAGAAAACCATTGAGATATTTCTCACATCCATGTCAGTCATAGCCAGGTCCGCTGTCTCACTCACCAGGGCCAGTAGTTTCTTTTTATTCCTTTGCTGCCTTACGTATCTGTAGAAACCCTTCGTGTTATCTTTCACATCCCTAGCCAAGTTTAGCTTCAGCTGTACCTTGGCTTTCCTAATCTGATCCCTACACTGCCGTGCTGTATCCCCATAATCTTCCCAGGATGCGTGATCCTGCCTCCACTGCCTAGGCATTGCCTTTTGTGCTTTAGTCTGGTTAAGTGGTCCTAACTCAGCCCTGTTGGTCTCCTGCCTGCCTTGCCTGATTTCTTGCGTGTTGTAATTAAGAAGAGTTCTTGTGCCTCAAGAAAAATGTCGCTAAATATCTGCCAGCTCTCCTCTGCTCCTTTATTCCCGAGGGCAGTTTCCCAGGGGGTCCTGTGCACTAGTCCCTTGAACAGCTGAAAGTTTGCCTTCCTGAGGTTCAGGGGCCTGCCTATGCTCCTGGCCTGGCCTATATGCCTCAAGACAGTGAATTCTACTAGGGCCTGGTCACTGCAGCCCAGCCTACGTCCAGCCTTAACTCTCCCATAAGCTCTTCCACATGCGTGAGCAACAGGTCCAGTAACGCATCTCATCTGGTTAGGCCTTCCATCGTCTGGACCAGGAAGCTGTCTTCTAACACACCTCAGGAGTCTCCTAGACTGCTTGCAGCTTGCCATGCCGCTTTCCCAGCAGACATCAAGGTGGTTGAAGTCCCCTATCCAGATGGTGCCTGTGAGCGTGGTGCCTTCTGTAGGTCTGTACCAAGCTGTCTTAGCCTCCCCCACAGCTGTAGCATTCAGGAGGAGTCAACACTGGATTT
The DNA here is from genome assembly GCF_009769625.2 of Cygnus olor. Lineage (NCBI taxonomy): Eukaryota > Metazoa > Chordata > Aves > Anseriformes > Anatidae > Cygnus > Cygnus olor. The sequence continues at coordinate 9,980,546 of NC_049198.1, read as the reverse complement.
GTACGTGTCAATGCAAGCACAACGTAGAACCAACAACAGGTGAAGAAAAACCCTGCAGAAAAACGGTAAGGTGGGAAGTTCAACCCAGTGACCCTCTCAAGAGGCGCTGATTCAGAAAGGACAACACTGTGAAGGTGCGGGTCGACTCATTATAGTACAAGTGTACATGTACAAGTGTACAAGTACAGGTGTGTCCTCACCAGGGCTAAGTAGAGGGGAAGGAAATGAGCATGAGCTCAAAGTGGCCAGTATGGTAAAAGATAACAAAAGATGTTTCAGTAAATATATTAACTGTAAGAGGAGGGCCAAGGAGAATCTCCATCCTTTATTAGATGCAGGGAGAACTTGACTACTGAGGTGGAGAAAAAGGCTGAGGTTGAGAAAAAGGGCTGAGACAGCATCTGTCTTTAACAGTCAGACCAGTTATCCTCGGGGTACTCAGCCTCCTGACCTGGAAGTCTGGGACGGGGAGCAGAAGAACGCCCCCATGATTCAGGTGGAAACAGAGACCTGCTGCTCCACCTGGACTGTCACAAGTCCATGGAGCCAGATGGGATTCACCCAAGGGTACGGAGGAAGCTGGCGGATGTGATTACCGAGCTGCTTTCCATCATGTATCAGCGGTCATGGTCAACTGGAGGGGTCCCAGATGACCTGTGATTTGCTAATGCGATACCCATCTATAAGAAGTGTTGTAAGGAGGACCCAGGGAATGACAGGCCTGTAGTTAAGGCATACGGAAAACAGGAAGGAGATCTGGGACAGTAGGCATGGCTTCACAAATCGCAAATCTTGCCTAACTAGCTTGGCTTCCTTCTACGACAGAAGCTGAGCAGTTAATGAAGGGCTTTACTAAGGCCTGGTGTCATGGGGCAGTAGCTGGCTTCCTTCTACAACAGAAAAGCCAGCTGTAGATGGCTACCTTCACTTCCTTCTATGACAGAAAATCAGCAGTTAATGAAGGGCTTTATTAAGAGCCAGTGTCATGGGGCAGTAATGCTGTCTCCACAGGCCTGGCGGGACCGACCCACGCACTCAGGCAGCCCCTTCTTGCTGCTTCCTTTCCAAAGCCTGCACTTCAGGCAAAACTGCATATTTTCCTCACTCTACAGTCTGGCTTTGTACACTAAAGAGTTGCTCTTCTCCTTTTTAAAGTTCTCTTTCACTCTGCTCTTTCTCTCTTGGCCATTTTCATCAGCTTTACCTCTTGCTGAGTGATGGCTTGCTACCATTTAATGCACATAATCATAGCACCAACAGTGATTAGTTGAGCAGTCATGCAGGTTACAGCTACGGTCATCAGCCCTCTGCATACGTATTTGAGCAATACATTGAGAACATTTTCAAAGCATCTGCCAGTGCCTGGTCCCCCCCAAGAGCAAGAACGTGTTTCCCTTGAGGGTCCTTCTGTTTTTTTTTTTTTTTTTTTAAATTTGCTTTTTACTTTTGTCTTGGACTACATAATGGCAACCACTGCTTTTCACAAGGTCAACAAGAGCTCCTTTGGCACCTGACACATGGTCTAATACCACTGTGTGTTGTATTGCTATTTGAAATCTCGATGTGACCTCTGTTTGTGAAGTTTTTCTGCACTCTACTGGAGCATTTGTGATACCTTCTATTTCCCTGCATAGGTTTGCCGTTGTCTTTTCTCATGCCGTTAGTCCTAACCGTGGCAAGAGTGCTCTGGTGAATCTGTGCAAGTTTCTTGGGAGGTTGACCAGAGGGTCACTGCTGTTTGCATTTGTGTTTGTGTTTCTGTTCTTCAGAACAGGGTGTTGGCCTTTGAATTTGCCTAGCTAAGGTGGCCTGTCTTCTTGAAAGCCAGTAAAATAACCTAAAGCGCCCCTTGCCCTGTTTCCTGCCCATGAGTTCAGGTTGGTGGGGGTTGCTGCCCAATGATCACATCTTCCTGCCACTTGTAGGGCCATGGAAACAAGAGCAGAAATCTGCTTGATTTCCTTCTGTTGCACCTGCCTGTATCTGTTGAAGAGCTGAGTTACTTTACCAGCTTTCTGCTCATTTGCTGTGGGTATGTAGAAACAAGTACGCTTCTAGTTCCTGGAAATGGAAGCTCCATATTTTGGCAAAACTGATTATGTTTTATTATGAACCACAGTAATGTCTTGAAAGAATTTTCGTATTTCTAGCTCTCTAGCCAGTGTAGCAGGAGCAATGGCAGGACTATGCGTAAAATCCTGCAGCAAGCACGTAAACGCATATTGTAGTCCCTGCCAGGTACAAGCAGGTCCCTCCCTATCTGTCTCCAGTGTTGGAATCATAAAAAACACATCCTACATGTCTACTGTGTCCATCCGTGGAAAGGCCCGTTCATTAGAAAAATAGACTTTATCAGTTCAGTTGGGAATAGACAAAGTAACCAGTGCAGTGGCAGCATTCAGGGCTGTGTAATCTGTGGGTCGCCACGTGCCCTTTTGTGGGCATGAAAGTTGTGGTTTTGCAGGGGAAAATGCCACTAACCTTGCATATTCAAAAGTGATTGTGCAGGCATAATGGTGGTATAACAGTGCCGAGTATGTTAAGAAGGTAGGGGGACAGTGGAGGTTCCCAGTGTCTAGTCAAGACAGAAGTCCCTCTAGTCATAAGAAGGGAAAAAATAAAGAAAAGCAAACACAAAAGAGGCCACAGAGGAGCAAAAAAACAAACCCGATGTCTGAGAGCATTGTCTAAACACTGCATGAACTCTGACAGGCTCACTGCTGTGACCACATCCCTGGGGACCCTGTTCCAGTGCCCAACCATCCTCTTTGGTGAAGAACCTTTCCTAACACCCAGCCTGACCCTCCCCTGTCACAGCTCCATGCTGTTCCCTCAGGTCCTGTTGCTCACCCCACAGAGCAGAGATCAGCACCTTCCCCTCCGCTCCCCAGATGGAGTGGATGCTGTTGCTGGTCGGTACTGCTCCAGTACCCTGGCTGCCACAGGCTTGGCACAAGTGCCATGAGCACATGTACCTTGTGGCAGGGGCCAGGATGATGACAAAGTCAGTTCTGCAGCCCCAGTCTTTTTGCAGTACTGTGTTGGCTGGGCTGGGAAGCACAGGGAGGGCCGTGGACAATCCAAGAGTCTGCTGGGACAGGTCCTTCCACCGACATCACCCCTTGTCTGGTCAAGAAGACTCTCATGAACGATCATCCCTGTTGCTGCTGGCTGGATGGTGGGACATACCCCATCTGGTGGCTCTCATGCACTATGCTGCCCAGCGCTGGTGGCTGGCTGGAGGAGCAGCCCCCTGTGCACATCATTTCAGCTCCGTTTCCTGCCTTGTGATCCTGAATCAGTCTGGGCAGGTTCAGTTGCCATCTGCACCTGCAGGCAGTGCCCCTGCCTTGGGCAGCATTCTGGCTCCCTTGCAGCTCCACATGCACTGAGGCCCCAATTTCTGCCCTGCCGTGTGAGCTGCAGCTTTGGGGGAGCCAGTAGTGGGGTAGGGAGGCACAGCACCAGCAAGGCCTGGGAGTTGTCGGTGGGGTTGGGGTCCCCCCTCAGCCTCTGTGCTTCCTTCTCTTAACACATGGGCCATGATGGTCCCTGTCTTGCCCTGATGTGAGGGGCAGAGCCTGCACCACAGCAAGGGATGGGTCCCTTGGATGAATGAATTTGGTGCTCCCAGCAGCAAATGGTGCGGGCACGGCCCCCAGCCACACTTCCAGGCCTTTCCATGCCTCATCCATCTTGAGGGCCTCAACCGAGGTGAGGGTGTAAGAATTAAAGTTGTGTTTTTGCAGTGGAAAATTCTCTACCTTTGCATATTTAAAAGTGATCGTGGAGGCATAACAGTGGCATAACAGTGGCATAACAGTGGGGAGTATGCTAAGCAGATAAAGGGACATTGGAATGTCGCACTGTCCCAAAACTAGGAGGATGGCTAAGAAAAACAACACAAGCAGTTGTGGATTCAGCAAAAACAAAAAGTCACGAGCCCCTCCAGTCACAAGAGAAGAAAAAAGAGGGAAAAGGAGAAATTAAAGGTTGGTCAAATAAAATTGTACATAAATGGTATAGTAACAAGCGTCAAGTACATCCTGAACCTGTAGTACTCGGCCAGTGAGGAAACAGGGGAGGAATCAAGCATTGGGTAATAGGGGATATAAGGTTATGATACACCTGTACTGCGCGCTCCTGCTTGCAGGATGCCTGGCACCGCAATCACGAATAAAAAAGCTAGTTCACTGAGATCCTCACCTGAGCCCATGTTACTTTCTACAGATTGCTTCTCACAAGGGTATTCCGATGTGCCCCTTTTTCCCACACACGGTCCGTCAGTTATAGCTGGAGATTAGTTAACTCCAAGGAGGCCAAGCCTCTCGCGGGGGTCTGAAGGGGGTGCATCTGGGTTTGCTCAATCCCTTTCACGGGAGCAGCCAGCTCCATGGCATTGCATTTGCCCAGATCTTCTGAATCATCACTGTCAGGAGGATCAGGAGAACCGCGATCGAGCCGGGTATCTCCTGACTATTCATCAGCCTCTGCGTATGTAGATCTCTCACCATCAGGTAGGCAACTATTTTGTCGATGGATGCACGAAACAAGTCATGAGTTGTGAGCTACCAGTTAGGAATTGCAAGTTAGGAGTTTGAGAAGGTGTCAGTTAGAATACCCCTGAATTAAGAGAGGAATGGGTGAATTCACAGTGGACTAATGGGCAAGCCCCCTGCCCTGGGACACCCCTTCCCTGCCATCCCCCCTCCAGCCCACAGGCACAGCCCACCGTGAGTCTGCCGGCGCTTCACAAACAGGGCACGATTCCCACCATGGGGCTAGGAAGAGGATTTATTTGGACCAGAGGAGTGAACTTCCTGGCCCCCGGTCCTCTGTCACACCTTTCCGCACTTGCAACCTGCGACTGTTAGCCTTGCCCTGCAGGGCAGTGTCCTGTGCCCGCAGGTTCTGCCTCTTGCTCCTGCGCACCGCCTCAGCAGAGTCTGGCTGGTGGGATCCCTGGTTCCGGGAGGTGCTCGATGTCTTTGTAGCTTTGCAGGGCATGCTGGACAGGGCGCTGGTCCTTAGGGCTGCCCTGCCACCCTCCTCCTGGGGCACAGCTGACTGGGATGGACGCTTCGTGCCCAGACGTTTCTCAAGGATCTGCAGCTTCTTGGCACGGATGTGCAGCTCCAGGGCCTCACGCTGCTCCTCAGGCATAAACGTGGCCTTAGGGCTGTGGAAGTAGACAGGCACGGGGCGGGAGCGTGGTGTCCTGGAGGCCGATGGGCAGACGACAGATGCCCCAAGCTTCCTCTGCTTGACCTGGTCCGGATGGAGGAGGGGCTTGGGCTTGATGAAGCGGACACAGGGACTTCGTGGTGGTAAGGTGCCAGCTCCAGCACAGGCATTTTTGGGCAGCGCTCGATGCTTCATTTCAATGGACCTCTGCACTGGCCCAGGAAAGCGTTGCAGCTGTACTTCCTGGCACTTCTTTGTTATGTGCTCATTGAGCTTGCTGTGCTGCTCTTTCTTTAGCTGCAGCTTCTTGATCCTGAAAGGCGCTGCAGTGTGGGGCTCTTTCCTATTCCTGACATCAGTCACAAGCGGATCCAGGATGATAACATAGTCAGTTTGGCAGCCCTGGTCTTTGTGCATAATTGTGTTGGCTGGGCTGGGGAGCACTGGAGGGGCCCTGGATAGACCAGGAGGTGGCTGGGATAGGTCAACCTCTGGACATCGCCCCATGGACATGTCCTCCCAGTGACGTTGCCCCTCTTTTGGTTCAAGCAACCTCTCATGAACAATCACCCCCCTTGCTGATGGAACAATATTTTTGCCTCGAGTAGAGCTCCTAATGTTAGTCCTGGGTTGCTGCTGTTTCATGGGGAGCCCGCCCAGTTTCCCTATGCATTCCTTGTCTTGAAGAGCACAGTCTGTGTGCCTGCCAGGTGCAGACCTGTCATCTCTTCTATTTGTCTGGGGCAAAGATAGTCCTTTTCCCCTGTTGGCAAAGCTGGGAAATGCTGAAGGGAGCATGGGCAACCCAAAAGGCCGCAGGAACTCCCCCTTCCTCTGAGGCAGCCCTCCATCAGGGCGGAGAATGCTCTCCCGGACAATGCAGTCCATTTGTGGTGGCTGGCTGGAGGAGCTGATCCCAGAGTGTGGCCCTTGATTCCTCTTTCCTTTCTTGTAATCCTGAATCTCCAGCTTGGATGTTTTGGGTGCCCTCGGGCCATGCAGGCACTGGTTCTGTGTGGAGAGCCCACTTGGTTTCCCCATGCTTCTGTTGGTGTCAATGGGAGAGTGTAATTTTTGGTTTGTCATAGTCATGCCATGATTAGCCTTTCTTGGGACGGTCGTCGGTCCTGCTGTTGGTCCTGCAGCCACTTTGGCCATGCCAGGAACAGCTGAATAGGACTTGGACAATCTGTGAGGCCGCAGGAATTCCTTTTCTCTGCTTGTCTGCTCCTCATCCTTCCGAAAGAAGCTCTTGCGGAGCTTGTTGTTCTTGTTGTTCTCCTGGCTGAATAGGGATTGTTCTGCCCTGGGCTGTACAGGAGGCCGCAGTAACAATCCGCTCCTGTCAGGCAGCCCTCCATCAGGGCGGAAAATGCTGTCATGGACAATGCAGTCCGTTTGTGGTGGCTGGCTGGAGGAGCTGACCTCAGAGCGCAGCTCTTCATCCCGGTCTCCTGCCCTATGATACTGAATCTTGGTTATTGAAAGTTTGAAGGCCGTCAGGCCATGTGGTTGCTCGTTCTTTCTCGAGAGCCCACTTGTTTTTTCCACACTTTTGCTGGTGTTGATAGAAGAGAGCAATTTGTCTTCTCTTCCAGAGATGCCACGATCATCCTTCCTTGGCATTGCTTCTTGTCCTGCTGCTTGTCCTGCAGCCACTTTAGCCATATCAGGAACAGCTGGGGGGGCAATCGGCAAATTGTGAGGGTGAGTGAGCTGCACCCCTCTGTGAGGCAGCCTCCCATCTGGGTGAATAATGGTCTCATGTACAATGTGGTCCAGGCTAATTGAGCGGATATACCTCTTGCCGCCTGCAAAACAGGGAGGGAGTCTGAGCTGCAGTAGGAGAGAGGCACCAGGGCCACTGCAGCCCCATAGGGATGGGCTGCTCGGTACTGAGGCTGACTCACGGGGGACTCACCTGGCTTCGGTACTGGTGGTTGCCGCTGCCGCCGTCCACAACTTCGCCGGAGTCGGCCGTCACCCTGTGGGCACAGAAGCATGGCACAGTGACCAACCTGGGGAGGGACCCACAGGACCCCTTCCAACACCTCCTGGCCCCCCAGTCCCAAAGCCCCAGGTCTCCCAGCCCCAAATTCCCCCACCCTCAAGCCCCCTGTACCTGTCGGTCTCGACCCCTGGAGAGCAGGGAGATCCCAGCCATCAGAAGCAGGAGGCCGGGGATGAGGAAAAAGCTGCCGTCGACCATCGCTCACAGCCAGGTACGACCGCACTGGCAGATGTGGGGTGGTGGCCGGTGCTTTATGGGGACACGGCCATGAGGTCACAGACAGCACGTGGCAACGCCTCTGTGAGGTCTCAGCCCCCTGCCCACGTTGAAGCAGGCTGGTGCCCCTGTGCTGCATTTGTGGGGAGCGTGGGGGATCAGGATGGCTCCCCCAGGCTCCTCGCTTGGGGCCAGGGTCACAGCCCACTTCCCAGCTCCAGCTGTGTCTGACAGCTGCTCCTGTCCCCGACCCCAAGCTGGTTAATATGCCACACTACAGGTTCCCTTCTGATGCCATCCGTCTTTTCCTGGTTTCAGCTGAGATAGGGTTTTCTTCCTGGTATGGAGTATAGTACTGTGTTGGTAGTGAATGCCCTGGGGGGCTGTCTACAGCTGTGGAAGCAAACCAATTGGCAGCACAGATATGAACCAGTCTGGGTTGCTGCATCGTGACAAGACATGCTGCCCAGACAAAATACGCTGATGTAAAATTACAGCATGGAGATACTCACGTGTCCAAGAAGCACACCACCAAAGAACATGGGAGAAATGACCAGGTAAAGCAGCCTGCAAAAATGTGTCTCAGGTAGACCCAGATTGGGAACTTAAGGGTGAGCTGTTGGCTCGATGGGCCAATGAAACATCCAGACATCTAGGGACAGACGGCACATACAGGTAGGCTCTTGATCAAGGAGTGGACTTGACCATTGAGGCCATCACACATATCCCCCGAAAATGTGAAAGTGTAGCAATCAAGCAAGCTACACCAGTAGTCTCCCTGGACTAGAGGGCCTGGTGAGACAGGGGGCCTGTCTACAACTGACATGGATGTGAGAAATATCTTAGTGGTTTTCTCAGACAGGATCTTCTGTGAAGCTATTTTATTTGCCATTGCAATGGCAGGTGTCCCGCAAGCAGGAGCACACTGTAAAACTATATCATAAACTTATAATTCCTAGTACCCAACGCTTGATTTCTCCCGTTTCCTCATTGGCTGCGTACTACAGGTTCACAACCTACTTGATGCCTTTTTATACCATACATGTACAATTTTATTTCACCTACTGTTAATTTCTCCTTTTCCTTTTGTTTCTTTCTTCTCTCGTGACTAGAGGGCCCGTGATTGATATATATATATATATATATGTATATGTATATGTATATATAGTTTTCGCACTGCTTGTCCTTTTTTTTCTCTTAGCTATCCTTATTTTGGGACAGTGGGACCTTCCCCTTCCATGCTTAACATATTCCCCACTGCTATGCTACTGTCATGCCTGCACAATCACTTTTGAATATGCAAGGTTAGTGGGATTTTCCAAGGCAAAAACACCCTCTACTCCAAAAACATGACTTTGTTACTCACATGGAGGGGGCTGAGGTACTCCACAACTTTGTTGCCTCAGCCTTCACTAGCTCTTGTCCTTTCCATACGTCCCAAGTCACAGGATCTGAAGGAATCCACATTGATTGGTGTGGAGCTCTTGGAACGGGTCCAGAGGAGGGCCACTAAGATGATCAGAGGGCTGAAGCACCTCTCCTCTGCAGAAAGGTTGAGGGAACTGGGCTTGTTTAGCTTGGAGAAGAGAAGGCTCTCATCACAGCCTTCAGTACATGAAGGGAGCGTATAAACAGGAGAGGGAACGCCTGTTTATATGTGTTGGTAGTGATAGGACAAGGGGGAATGGTTTTAAACTAAGATAGGGGAGATTTGGTTAGAAATTAGGAGAAAGTTTTTCGCTCAGAGGGTGGTGAGGAACTGCAACACGTTGCCCAGAGAAGCTGTGGATGCCCCATCTGTGGAGGCATTCAAGGCCAGGCTGGATATGGCTCTGGGCAGCCTCCTCTAGTGGTTGGCAACCCTGCCCAGAGCAGGGGGGTTGAAACTAGAAGATCTTTAAGGTCCTTTTCAACCGAGGCCATTCTATGATTCTATGATTTTATGATCTCGAGGCAGGGACTGGGAGAATGAAGTGCCATCCACTGGAGCAGTAGACCAGGTTTGAGGCTCTCTGAGGAACCTGAAGGTGCACAAGTCCATGGGACTTGATGAGATGCATCCCAGGCTCCTGATGGAACTGGCAGATGAGGTTGCTGAACTTCATCATATCTGAAAAGTCATGGCACTCAGGTGAAATTGCCTGTGACTGGAAAAGGGGAAACACAACTGACACTTCTAACGGGTAAAAAGGAAGGCCTGCAGGACCGCAGACTGGTCAGCCTCACCTCTGCATCTGGTAAGATCATAAAGCAGATCCTCCTGGAAACCACGCTAAGGCATAGGGAAGAGAGGGATGTGATCCGGGACCGCCAGCGTGGCTTCACACTAACCAGCCTAACTAGCACTAATGCGCCTAACTAGCTTGGCTTCCTTCTACGACAGAGTGGCAGTAGACAGGGGAAGAGCAATGGATGTCCTCTACCATGACTTGTGTAAACCTTTTGATTTGGCCCTACCATATCAAAAACTACTGCAAACGGTACTGTTTAATATTTTCAGTGGTGACATGGAAGGTGTACTGGGTCTGGCTGGGATGGAGTTAACATTCCCTGCAGCATCCCAGTACACCAACCTGCTCCAGACGGATGGACCCCGCAGCACAGACCCACACTTGGGGCAGCCCCCAAAGAGCCGCTGCCCATGGAGAAACCCACACAGGACCAGCCCAGGAAGGTTGGCACCCTGTGGGAGGGACCCCACAACAGAGCCTCCATCTCGTTTCTGTCTTTCTCACCCTTCCAGCCTGTCATCAAGAGGTAATAAATTTTAATAATCTTCCTATGCTAAGTCTGTTTTGCCCGTGACGATAATTGTAGAGTGATGCCTATGTCCTTATCTCAACCCTTGAGGTACACTTTTCATTTATCAAGGGCTCTCAGTGAGACTAGCTTTCTAAGAAGCCCTGACTCCCCTAGTCTCAACTTACAACAGCAATCTCTCGTCCTTCTTCCACTCCGGATATTCCTATTTGAAGTGGCCAGCCTGGCCACACTCAAAACATCTTCTCTAAGTCTGTCCCTGCTAGGATTTAGGCTGCAACAGAGGTAGCTTTCCTTGCCTGCCATTCCTTCGTCTCTCTTCCTCTCCTTTCTATCCTGGGCCCGACTCCTCCTGAAAGCCTCTCTATCTCCCACCCTCTACCTGGTACACTGTGAATACCATTAGTTTCGCTCTCTGCTTTTCCTTCTCATCTCCCCTCCTGACATACACCTTCACACTACCTACACTGTTCCCTCCATTCTCCCACCTCTGGAGCTTTTTCTGTGTATCTGGCCAGAGTTTAATCACAAAATGAACTTTCAAGAGCCCTGGAGCTACCAGGTCCTCAGGATTCATCCCCGAGTACTTTCTCATTCTGACCCCAAGTCTCTCGTATGATTTCTGTGTTGTGGGTTGTTATTATCCCAGTTGAATAAGGATATTTCTGCTCCATCAGAATTACTCTCGGTCCCATTCTCAAAGTCCCAATTCTTTCCCATTCTTGCATAGCTGCCTGCCAAATCATTCCCCTCCTAAACATTCTTCTCCAGTGAATAACATACTCAGGACTGACATTTCCCCCTGCCCCCGGAATACAAATTAGGCCTTAGAAATGGATTTGACTGTTCTGCTGGTCCTATAGGGTCCTGAATTAAAGACCATTTCTTAAAAAAAAAAAAAAAAACACAAAAAAACACAAAAAAAACACTTTTAAAACTCCTAACCTGTCTGGTAAGGGGTAGTTCACATAACCTATTTGTCCTCGTCCCACTCAAACCTCCCAAAGAGGATACACATTTGGTGTTAGTATTGTTAGTATCAGGGAAGGCAAAATTCTCAGTATCTCTTCAACATTGTTCTAATTCTTCCAGAGCCTAGAGTGAGCTCCTTCTGCATGGTTAGTGTCAATTGCAGTCCCTGTCTCCCTTCCTTGAGCATCTGCTGCTGCATCCAGTGCAATATTAGGATTAGAGGGAGCATAACTTGATTCCTCCTCTAAAAAAGGAGTCTTATTGTTTACATATAAATTAAAGCCTGAATTTTCATCAGGCCTGTGTTTTGGCCAAAATACTGAAGTTTCATTTATTGGCTTTTTAGGCCAGACAATTACACAATCTCTAACATTTTTTTTTTTTTTTTTAGTCGTTCTCCCATGTTTCAGCGTTGTTTTCCCAATTCTTTATCATTCTCCCCAAAGAACTATCTTTAGGCACAATCCAATTTTTCTTAGCTATCCTCCTTATTTTAAGACATTGTTTCTTAGAATTCCCCTCTTCTTTTCTTACTCCTGTTGTTGTTTTTGCACCTCTTCACATACCCCGCTCCTGAGTTTTTCCACATTAAGGTGCAATAATCTTCTTTGGATGGCCCAGGGGATGACAGATACACAATGCCATTATTATTATAACACCAACAAATAGTTGAGCCAATTCCATTCAGGAAACCACAAAGTTAGCTTCTCCCAAATGTTTCTAAATCCCCTGGAAGTGTCATCTTAGGCCATTCTATGAAGGCCTAAGAAGTTTTTTCCCCAATATTTTTGAGATCAGTCAAATTCATCCCATTTGATCTACATACATACAGCAACTAGCATTAATCAGAGTGCACGCTCCTCCTGGTGAGGTTAGTAATAAATCTACTATCATTTGAATCTGGAGTACAATTTTGTGACAAACTTGTTACCTGCTCTTGTAGTGCCTGGACTGCATCCAGAGTGTTCTCTTCTAGTTCTTCAATTATAGCTGAGATAGTTACAATAGCTTTTTCTAATTCACTCACCCCTAACCAAGGTGAAAACCACCTTGCAAAGCTGTGAAATGCCCTGTTTCTTTTTACTAGAGGACTATCAGGGGACCTCTTAATTCTGCATGGGTTCTCAAGGGGGCTTTGGCTTTGCGGGTCTTCAATAATAGTTAAGTTTGGAATTATTGTCCCCAGGGTGCAAGCTCCCTTCCATCCTAGGGGCAACACTTTCATGGCTTTATGGCCACATAGCCAGTACCCCACCCCTCACCCTTCTTTTTCTCCCACTTCCAGGGAGTGTTCCCTGGAAACACTCTAGTTCTGTGCAATTCAATTCCTTTTACTCATTAATTCATTAAGAATTCTTCAAAGGAGAAGTTAAAGGTTTACGAGAGTTAGTTTTTTAACTGTTTTAACCTTAAAAGTCTCTGTTAAGACAGTCTCTCACATATCATCACGTTAGATGATGCGTTTACTGGGTATAATGAGTCCACCCTTTTTCACACATTCTTACTGCCCTTTCAATAAACAGGAGCACTTGGAACGGTCTGTCCCACTCAGGTTGTAACTTTGATTCTCTCCATGTTCGCATCAAACCCGATCTCCTGCTTGGAATAGATGCATCGGGGCTTCCAAGGGTGTGCTTAGAGCTAACAATCCACAGGTCCCTGAGAGATGACAAGAGGACGACAGTGTGGTCTGTAGGTTCGTGCCCAGTGTGCTGCACCAATAAGTACATGGAGTCAGAATCCACATGAAGGTCTTTTAATTCAATAATTAATTATATAACTCTGCAGAGTCAGGCGCTTGGCGATCTTTCGCAAAGCAGCACACCTCTGACTCGAATCACCGTCATTTACACACAGCAAACTTGTGAAAACTATCTCTTGGCTATTTTTGATTGGCTATTACAGCTCACCCAACTTAAGAGGGGGGGGAGGATGGGACAACCAAGTCCCACATTAGCATGCATTAGCATTTGATGGGTGTTATTTTTAACACGTTACTGTCCCTTAATGAGCAAAAGGGTACTAGAGGTCAGTCTGGAGCTGGTTTTCTCCTTCTTCTTTTTTACTTTTTATCCCTTACCTTCCTTGCTTCTGTTAGCTGAAGGCTACCTGTCTCTCCCTTTCCTTATTTTCTCAGCTAAAACACTACACAAGCTATAGAAAGACTACACAAGCTACAGGCCTCCCTATTTTCTTCAATGTTTCCTGTTTTTTTTCCCAGCTTTGGGACTACAATTTCCCCCCTGTGGGACTATGAACGTCACTTTAAGACTTCATAGTTCTCACTGCATAGTTCTTGTCCATTTCTATTAATTAGAAGACTCTATATTATCTACATTATATAGATATAGATATATTATCTGTATTATCTGTATCTTGTTTCACTAACTAACTTGGTGAGGTTTGCATTTGCAAAGCAGGTGAAATTTATAGCTTACTGAACTATAGAGTCCAGTGTCCAAGTATTGGAATTGTAAGTCGACCCTGTTAAGGAAATTATAATCAGAATAGAAATCATTTTGTCCTTTTAAACAGCAATTTTTAAACAGCCCTGGGTCGGTTCTACTTGCCACAAAGTCTCTTTTGTTTCTTTTGATGGTAGGTCTTCCTTCTCTTCTGGCAGTGGTGCTGCCTTCACATGAGTGTAGCGAATCCAGTTTGATCCCTCCCAGTGTTGTGGTTTAACCCAGCCAGCAGCTAAGCACCACACAGCCGTTCGCTCACGCTCCCCCCTCCTTCTCTGGGATAGGGGAGAGAATTAGAAAGAAATGAAAGCCTGTGGGTTGAGATAAAGACAGTTTATTAGGACAGAAAAGAAGGGAAAATAATAATAATTATTATAATAGTACTACTAATAATGTGTACAAATAAGTGGTGCACAATGCAGTTGCTCGCTACCCGCTGACTGATGCCCAGCCTTTCCCCAAGCAGCTGGCCCCCTCACCCGGCTAGCCACCCCTATACATTGTTTAGCATGATGTCAGATGGTATGGAATACTCCTTTGGCCAGTTTGAGTCAGCTGTCCTAGGCCTGTCCCCTCCCAGCTCCTGCTGCACCCCCAGCCTGCCCACTTGCAGGACAGGGTGAGAAGCTGAAAAGTCCTTGGCTTAATATAAGCGCTGCTGTGCAACAATTAAAACTTCAGTGTGATATCAACATTATTCTAATCCTAAATGCCAAACACAACACCATACCAGCTACTAGGAGGAAAATTAACTCTATCCTAGCCAAAATCAGGACAGTCTCTCTTGAGAGGGTCACTGGGTTGAACTTCCCACCTTACCGTTTTTCTTCACCTGTTGTTGGTTCTACGTTGTGCTTGCATTGACACGTACAAATCCAGTGTTGACTCCTCCTGAATGCTACAGCTGTGGAGGAGGCTAAGACAGCTTGGTACAGACCTACAGAAGGCACCACGCTCACAGGCACCATCTGGATAGGGGACTTCAAACCACCTTGATGTCTGCTGGGAAAAGCGGCATGGCAAGCTGCAAGCAGTCTAGGAGACTCCTGAGGTGTGTTAGAAGACAGCTTCCTGGTCCAGACGATGGAAAGCCTAACCAGATGAGATGCGTTACTGGACCTGTTGCTCACGCATGTGGAAGAGCTTATGGGAGAGTTAAGGCTGGACGTAGGCTGGGCTGCAGTGACCAGGCCCTAGTAGAATTCACTGTCTTGAGGCATATAGGCCAGGCCAGAGCATAGGCAGGCCCCTGAACCTCAGGAAGGCAAACTTTCAGCTGTTCAAGGGGACTAGTGCACAGGACCCCTGGGAAACTGCCCTCGGGAATAAAGGAGCAGAGGAGAGCTGGCAGATATTTAGCGACATTTTTCTTGAGGCACAAGAACTCTTCTTAATTACACACGCAAGAATCAGGCAAGGCAGCAGGAGACCAACAGGGCTGAGTTAGGACCACTTAACCAGACTAAAGCACAAAAGGCAATGCCTAGGCAGTGGAGGCAGGATCACGCATCCTGGGAAGATTATGGGATACAGCACGGCAGTGTAGGGATCAGATTAGGAAAGCCAAGGTACAGCTGAAGCTAAACTTGGCTAGGGATGTGAAAGATAACACGAAGGGTTTCTACAGATACGTAAGGCAGCAAAGGAATAAAAGAAACTACTGGCCCTGGTGAGTGAGACAGCGGACCTGGCTATGACTGACATGGATGTGAGAAATATCTCAATGGTTTTCTCAGACAGGATCTTCTGTGAAGCTATTTTATTTGCCATTGCAATGGCAGGTGTCCCGCAAGCAGGAGCACACAGTAAAACTATATCATAACCTTATAATCCCTATTACCTGACGCTTGATTTCTCACGTTTCCTCATTGGCTGAGTACTACAGATTCACAAACTACTCAACGCCTTTCTATAACATACATGTACCATTTTATTTGACCAACCAATAATATCTGCTTTCCTTTTTTTTTTCCTTCTTCTCTCGTGACTAGAGGGCCTGTGTGTTATATGTATATACATATATGATATTATATATAAATATATTATATGTATATTTTATTGCTTTCGCACTGCTCGTCCTATTTTCTTAGCTATCCTCCTTATTTTGGGACAGTGGGACCTTCCCCTTCCATGCTTAACATACTCCCCACTGCTATGCTACTGTCATGCCTGCACAAACTTTTGAATATGCAAGGTTAGTGGGATTTTCCAAGGCAAAAACACCCTCTACTCCAAAAACATGACTTTGTTACTCACATGGAGGGGGCTGAGGTACTCCACAACTTTGTTGCCTCAGCCTTCACCAGCTCTTGGTAGCCTCACCTCTGTGCCTGGTAAGATCATGGAGCAGATCCTCCTGGAAACCATGTTAAGTCATATGCAAGAGAGGGAGGTGATCTGGGACAGCCAGTGTGGCTTCACACTAACCAGCCTAACTAGCACTGACGTACCTAACTAGGTTGGCTTCCTTCTACGACAGAGGGGCAGTGGACAGGGGAAGAACAACGGATGTCAGGAGTTTTTATTCATGATCCTTTGGGTTCCTTCAGCTCGGGATATTCTATGATTCTATGTCCTCTACCATGACTTGTGTAAACCTTTTGATTTGGCCCTCCATATCAAAACCCACTGGAAATGGTATTGTTTATATTTTCAGTGGTGACATGGAAGGTAGTGATGGAGCGCACCCTCAGCAAGTTTGCAGATGACACAAAGCTGAGTGGTGCAGTTGATACTTCAGAGGCATAGGCACAGCCCACTGAGAATTTGCCGGCGCTTAAAGGCAGGGCATGACACCCACACTGGAGCTTAGAAGAGGATTTATTTGGACTGGAAGAGGGAGCTGCCTGGCCCCTTTTCCTCTGACACTTCCTCCCCTAGACATTGCCCCTTGGACAACTTCTTCCACCACCGTCACCCCTCTTCTGGGTCAAGGAGCCTCTCGTGTATGATCATACCGTTGATGGTGGCTGGATGGTGTCTCCTCTCAAAGAGATGCCATGATCGTTCTTTCACAGCATTCGATCTTGTCTCTCTGATGGTCCTGAAGCCACTTTGGCCATGCCAGGAACTGAATGGGAATGACGACACGGACTCCAAGATAGTCGAGAAATGAAGACCCTTTATTGTCCCAATGCCAGATCTTATATAGTTTTTTCTGAGCCCCTACACGTGCTGCACAGGGCTGGCAAACATAGTTACAGACTTCTGATTGGTGCATTCCTTTTGATCATGCGTAGCCCTCTATAGGCCGTCCGAGCCAAACAACTCCTTCTTATTGGATCCCACTTTCTCTTATTCTAGCCTGGTTACCAGTCTATGCCTCTGAGTAACCTTCTTCTTAACCCTTAGTGCACTGTCTAGCCTGCAGGCACAGCCCACCACGACTCTGCCGGCGCTTCACAAACAGGCATGACTCCCACGATGGGGCTAGGAAGAGGATTTATTTGGACTGGGGAGTGAGCTTCCTGGCCCCTGGTCCTCTGTCACACTTTTCCACGCTTGCAAACCTGTGACTGTGGGCCTTGCCCTGCAGGGTACAGTAGGAGTGCCCGCAGGTTCAGCCTCTTGCTCCTGCGCACCGCCTCAGCGGAGTCTGGCTGGTGGGATCCCTGGTTCCGGGAGGTGCTAGATGTCTTTGTGGCTTTGCAGGGCATGCTGGACAGGGCGCTGGTCCTTAGGGCTGCCCTGCCACCCTCCTTCTGGGGCACAGCTGACTGGGATGGACGCTTCGTGCCCAGATGTTTCTCAAGGATCTGCAGCTCCTTGGCATGAATGTGCAGCTCCAGGGACCACGCTGCTCCTCAGGCATAAACGTGGCTCAGGGCTGTGGAAGTAGACAGGCACGGGGCAGGAGCGTGGTGTCCTGGAGGCCTGGTGGTCAGGCGACAGATGCCCCAAGCTTCCTTGCTGACTGGTCAGGATGGCGGAGGGGCTTGGCTTGATGAAGCAGACACAGGGACTTCGTGGTGGTAAGGTGCCAGCCCCAGCAAGGGTTTTTTGGGCAGGCCTCGATGCTCATTTCAGGTGACCTCTGCATTGGCCCAGTGAAGCGTGCAGCTGTACTTCCTGGCACTTCTTTGTTATGTGCTCACTGAGCTTGCTGCGCCACTCTTCTTCAGCTGCAGCTTCTTGATCTGAGAGGCGCTGCAGTGTGGGGCTCTTTCCCATTCCGGCATCAGTCACAAACGGATCCAGGATGATAACATAGTCAGTTTGGCAGCCCTGGTCTCTTAGCTAATTGTGTTGGCCAGGTGGGAAGCACTGGAGGGGCCGTGGACAGTTCAGAGGTAGCTGGGACAGGTCGTCTCGTGGATGTCGCCCCTTGGACATGTCCTCCCAGTGACGTTGTCCTCTTGTGGGTCAAGTAACCTCTCGTGAACGATCATCCCCCTTGCTGATGGATCACTGTTGTTGCATCGCGTGGAGCCCCGACTGTCAGTCCTGGGTTGCTGCTGTTTCCTGAGGAGCCCGCCCAGTTTCCCTGTGCATTCCTTGCCTTGAAGAGCACAGTCTGTGTGCCTGCCAGGTGCAGACCTGCCATCTCTTCTATTTGTCTGGGCAAAGGTAGTCCTTTTCCCCTGTTAGCCAAGCTGGGAAATGCTGAAGGGAGCATGGGCAACCCAAAAGGCCGCAGGAACTCCCCCTTCCTCTGAGGCAGCCCTCCATCAGGGCGGAGAATGCTCTCCCGGACAATTGCAGTCCATTTGTGGTGGCTGGCTGGAGGAGCTGATCCCAGAGTGTGGCCCTTGATTCCTCTTTCCTTTCTTGTAATCCTGAATCTCCTTCAAGGAAGGCATGGGCACCCCCAGGCTCTGCGGGCACTGGTTCTGTGTGGAGAGCCCACTTGGTTTCCTCATGCTTCTGTTGTTTCCATGGAAGACTGTAACTTGTGGTTTCTCACAGACATGCCATGATCAGCCTTTCTCCGGATTCTAGGTGGTCCTGCTGCTGGTCCTGCAGGCACTTTTGGCCATGCCAGGAACAGCTGAAGAGGCCATGGAGAATCCATGAGGCCGCAGCAATTCCTTTTCTCTGCGTGCCTTGCCCCTCATCCTTCCGAAAGAAGCTGTGGCGGTTGGTCTTCTCAGGGCTGAAGAGGGCTGTTCCTGTCTCGTCCAGTACAGGAGGCCGCTGTTTAAACCCAGGACGAGGGCTAACGGACACAAACTGAAGCACAGGAGGTCCTGGCTGAATATGAGAGCGCATTTCTTACTGTGAGGGTGAGCCGAGCACTTGAACAGGTTGCCCAGAGAGGTTGTGGAGTCTCCTTCTCTGGAGATATTCTAAGAAATGTGCCTGGATGCCATCCCGCACAGTGTGCTCTGTGTGATCCTGCTCGGCAGGGGGTTTGGACTAGATGATCTTCAGAGGTCCCTTCCAACCTCAGCCATTCTGTGATTCTGTGACCACCCTCTCAGTGAAGAACTGGTCCCAACCACCCAGCCTCACCCTCCCCTGTCACAGCTCCGTGCCCTTCCCTCGGTCCTGTTGCTGTCCTCTGGCAGCTCAGCACCTGCCCCTCTACTCCCCGTATGAGGAAGCTGCGGGCCGCCATGAGGCCTCCTCTCAGCCTCCTCTAAGCTGGGAAGGAGCTCTTTATTACTTCTGGTCCCACTTGATGGCAGAATTCTCAGCACAACTGCTTGACTTTTGCTAAAATGAGCAGTCAAGGAAGGGCTTTATTAAGGGCCGGTGTCATGGGGCAATAATGCCATCTCCACAGGCCTGGCGGGACCGACCCACGCACTCAGGCAGCCTTTTCTTGCTGCTTCCTTTCCAAAGCCTGCACTCCAGGCAAAACTGCATATTTTCCTCACTCTGCAGTCTGGCTTTGTACACTAAAGAGTTGCTCTTCTCCTTTTTAAAGTTCTCTTTCACTCTGCTCTTTCTCTCTTGGCCATTTTCATCAGCTTTGCCTCTTGCTGAGTGATGGCTTGCTACCATTTTATGCACATAATCGTAGCACCGACAGTGATTAGTTGAGCAGACAAGCAGGTTACAGATACGGTCATCAGCCCTCTGCATATGTATTTCAGCAACACCTTAAGAACATTTTCAAAGCTTTTACCGGTGCCTGGTCCCACCCCAATAGTAAGAAGGTGTTTCCCTTGAGGGTGCTTCTCTTTTTTTACATCTGCTTTTTATTTTTGTCTTGGTACATAATGTGAACTGCTGCTGTTCACAAGGTCAACAAGAGCTCCTTTGGCACCTGACATGTGGTCAGTAATACCACTGTGTGTTGTATTGCTATTTGAAATCTCGACGTGACCTCTGTTTGTGAAGTTTTTCTGCACTCTACTGGAGCATTTGTGATACCTTCTATTTCCCTGCATAGGTTTGCCGTTGTCTTTTCTCATGCCGTTAGTCCTAACCGTGGCAAGAGTGCTCTGGTGAATCTGTGCAAGTTTCTTGGGAGGTTGACCAGAGAGTCACTACTGTTTGCATTTGTGTCTGTGTTTCTGTTCTTCACCCAGATGGGTGTTGGCCTTTGAATTTGCCTACCTAAGGTGGCCTGTCTTCTTGAAAGCCAGTAAAATAACCTAAAGCGCCCCTTGCCCTGTTTCCTGCCCATGAGTTCAGGTTGGTGGGGTTGCTGCCCAATGATCACACCTTCCTGCCACTTGTAGGGCCATGGAAACAAGAGCAGAAATCTGCTTGATTTCCTTCTGTTGCACCTGCCTGTATCTGTTGAAGAGCTGAGTTACTTTACCAGCTTTCTGCTCATTTGCTGTGGGTATGTAGAAACAAGTACGCTTCTAGTTCCTGGAAATGGAAGCTCCATATTTTGGCAAAACTGATTATGTTTTATTATGAACCACAGTAATGTCTTGAAAGAATTTTCGTATTTCTAGCTCTCTAGCCAGTGTAGCAGGAGCAATGGCAGGACTATGCGTAAAATCCTGCAGCAAGCACGTAAACGCATATTGTAGTCCCTGCCAGGTACAAGCAGGTCCCTCCCTATCTGTCTCCAGTGTTGGAATCATAAAAAACACATCCTACATGTCTACTGTGTCCATCCGTGGAAAGGCCCGTTCATTAGAAAATAGACTTTATCAGTTCAGCTGGAATAGACAAAGTAACCAGTGCAGTGGCAGCATTCAGGGCTGTGTAATCTGTGGGTCGCCACGTGCCCTTTTGTGGGCATGAAAGTTGTGGTTTTGCAGGGGAAAATGCCACTAACCTTGCATATTCAAAAGTGATTGTGCAGCATAATGGTGGTATAACAGTGCCGAGTATGTTAAGAAGGTAGGGGGACAGTGGAGGTTCCCAGTGTCTAGTCAAGACAGAAGTCCCTCTAGTCATAAGAAGGGAAAAAATAAAGAAAAGCAAACACAAAAGAGGCCACAGAGGAGCAAAAAAACAAACCCGATGTCTGAGAGCATTGTCTAAACACTGCATGAACTCTGACAGGCTCACTGCTGTGACCACATCCCTGGGGACCCTGTTCCAGTGCCCAACCATCCTCTTTGGTGAAGAACCTTTTCCTAACACCCAGCCTGACCCTCCCCTGTCACAGCTCCATGCTGTTCCCTCAGGTCCTGTTGCTCACCCCACAGAGCAGAGATCAGCACCTTCCCTTCCGCTCCCCAGATGGAGTGGATGCTGTTGCTGTCGGTACTGCTCCAGTACCCTGGCTGCCACAGGCTTGGCACAAGTGCCATGAGCACATGTACCTTGTGGCAGGGGCCAGGATGATGACAAAGTCAGTTCTGCAGCCCCGGTCTTTTTGCAGTACTGTGTTGGCTGGGCTGGGAAGCACAGGGAGGGCCGTGGACAATCCAAGAGTCTGCTGGGACAGGTCCTTCCACCGACATCACCCCTTGTCTGGTCAAGAAGACTCTCATGAACGATCATCCCTGTTGCTGCTGGCTGGATGGTGGGACATACCCCATCTGGTGGCTCTCATGCACTATGCTGCCCAGCGCTGGTGGCTGGCTGGAGGAGCAGCCCCCTGTGCACATCATTTCAGCTCCGTTTCCTGCCTTGTGATCCTGAATCAGTCTGGGCAGGTTCAGTTGCCATCTGCACCTGCAGGCAGTGCCCCTGCATTGGGCAGCATTCTGGCTCCCTTGCAGCTCCACATGCACTGAGGCCCAATTCCTGCCCTGCCGTGTGAGCTGCAGCTTTGGGGGAGCCAGTAGTGGGGCAGGAGGCACAAGCACCAGCAAGGCCTGGGAGTTGTCGGTGGGGTTGGGGTCCCCCCTCAGCCTCTGTGCTTTCCTTCTCTTAACACATGGGCCATGATGGTCCCTGTCTTGCCCTGATGTGAGGGCAGAGCCTGCACCACAGCAAGGAATGGGTCCCTTGGATGAATGAATTTGGTGCTCCCAGCAGCAACTGGGGTGGGCAGGGCTCCCAGCCACACTTCCAGGCCTTTCCATGCCTCATCCATCTTGAGGGCCTCAACCGAGGTGAGGGTGTAAGAATTAAAGTTTGTGTTTTTGCAGTGGAAAATTCTCTACCTTTGCATATTAAAAGTGATCGTGGAGGCATAACAGGGCATAACAGTGGCATAACAGTGGGGAGTATGCTAAGCAGATAAAGGGACATTGGAATGTCGCACTGTCCCAAAACTAGGAGGATGGCTAAGAAAAACAACACAAGCAGTTGTGGATTCAGCAAAAACAAAAAGTCACGAGCCCCTCCAGTCACAAGGGAAGAAAAAAGAGGGAAAAGGAGAAATTAAAGGTTGGTCAGATAAAATTGTACATACATGGTATAGTAACAAGCGTCGAGTACGTCCTGAACCTGTAGTACTCGGCCAGTGAGGAAACAGGGGAGGAATCAAGCATTGGGTAATAGGGGATATAAGGTTATGATACACCTGTGCTGCGCGCTCCTGCTTGCAGGACGCCTGGCACCGCAATCACAAATAAAAAAGCTAGTTCACTGAGATCCTCACCTGAGCCCATGTTACTTTCTACAGATTGCTTCTCACAAGGGTACCCTGATGTGCCCCTTTTTCCCACACACGGTCCGTCAGTTATAGCTGGAGATTAGTTAACTCCAAGGAGGCCAAGCCTCTCGCGGGGGTCTGAAGGGGGTGCATCTGGGTTTGCTCAATCCCTTTCACGGGAGCAGCCAGCTCCATGGCATTGCATTTGCCCAGATCTTCTGAATCATCACTGTCAGGAGGATCAGGAGAACCGCGATCGAGCCGGGTATCTCCTGACTATTCATCAGCCTCAGTGTATGTAGCATCCCCTGCTTTAGAGGATCAATTTGAGTAGGGCATGAGAAGTGAACCCTACACACACGGGCATTGGCTAACATGTGAGGCTGCACTTTTGATGCTAAGAAGCTATTCTGATGTCCTAGCCTGCACATATCAACTGTTACATGCCCTATTACCTTCTAGAATTGTTTCTTGCTCTCTCTCTGGCATGTTATTCTTCTTATGGAGCTTCCCCAAACTCTTTAGAAGTGGAACCCAACGGCAGCTGGACTGCTGAAGCTTTGCTGCTTCCCAGGGTTGGCACAGGGGGTTCCCAGTGCAGTGTGACAGAGGAGGAAGGAAGTGCTCTCTCACCCTTGGGTAGACAACTATTTTGTCGATGGATGGACGAAACAAGTCATGAGTTGTGAGCTACCAGTTGGGAATTGCAAGTTAGGAGTTTGAGAAGGTTCAGTTAGAATACCCCTGAACTAAGAGAGGAATGGGTGAATTCACAGTGGACTAATGGGCAAGCCCCCTGCCCTGGGACACCCCTTCCCTGCCATCCCCCCTCCAGCCCACAGGCACAGCCCACCGTGAGTCTGCCGGCGCTTCACAAACAGGGCACGATTCCCACCATGGGGCTAGGAAGAGGATTTATTTGGACCAGAGGAGTGAGCTTCCTGGCCCCCGGTCCTCTTGTCACACCTTTCCGCACTTGCAACCTGCGACTGTTAGCCTTGCCCTGCAGGGCAGTGTCCTGTGCCCGCAGGTTCTGCCTCTTGCTCCCTGCGCACCGCCTCAGCAGAGTCTGGCTGGTGGGATCCCTGGTTCCGGGAGGTGCTCGATGTCTCTGTAGCTTTGCAGGGCATGCTGGACAGGGCGCTGGTCCTTAGGGCTGCCCTGCCACCCTCCTCCTGGGGCACAGCTGACTGGGATGGATGCTTTGTGCCCAGACGTTTCTCAAGGATCTGCAGCTTCTTGGCACGGATGTGCAGCTCCAGGGCCTCGCGCTGCTCCTCAGGCATGAATGGGGCCTCAGAGCTGTGGAAACAGACAGGCACCAGGCAGGAGCGTGGTGTCCTCAAGGCCGCTGGTCAGGTGATGGATGCCCCAAGCTTCTTCTGCTTCACCTGGTCTGGATGGAGGAGGGGCTTGGGCTTGATGAAGCAGACATAGGGACTTCATGGTGGTGGGGGGGCCAGCCCCAGCACAGGCATTTTTGGGCAGCGCTTGATGCTTCTTTCCAGTGGACCTCTGCATTGGCCCAGTGAAGCGTTGCAGCTGTACTTCCTGGCACTTCTTTGTTACGTGGTCACCGAGCTTGCTGCGGTGCTCTTCCTTCAGCTGCAGCTTCTTGATCCTGAGAGGTGCTGCAGTGTGGGGCTCTTTCCCATTCCTGGCATCAGACACAAATGGATCCAGGATGATAACATCATCCAGTTTGGATGACATCATGTCAGTTTGGCAGCCCTGGTCTTTATGCATAATTGTGTTGGCCAGGCTGGGAAGCACTGGAGGGGCCGTGGACAGTTCAAGAGGTAGCTGGGACAGGTCGTCTCGTGGATGTCGCCCCTTGGACATGTCCTCCCAGTGACGTTGTCCCTCTTGTGGGTCAAGTAACCTCTCGTGAACGATCATCCCCCTTGCTGATGGATCACTGTTGTTGCATCGCGTGGAGCCCCGACTGTCAGTCCTGGGTTGCTGCTGTTTCCTGAGGAGCCCGCCCAGTTTCCCTATGCATTCCTTGTCTTGAAGAGCACAGTCTGTGTGCCTGCCAGGTGCAGACCTGCCATCTCTTCTATTTGTCTGGGGCAAAGGTAGTCCTTTTCCCCTGTTAGCCAAGCTGGGAAATGCTGAAGGGAGCATGGGCAACCCAAAAGGCCGCAGGAACTCCCCCTTCCTCTGAGGCAGCCCTCCATCAGGGCGGAGAATGCTCTCCCGGACAATGCAGTCCATTTGTGGTGGCTGGCTGGAGGAGCTGATCCCAGAGTGTGACCCTTGATTCCTCTTTCCTTCCTTGTAATCTTGAATCTCCATCTTGGATGTTTTGGGTTCTCTCAGGCCATGCGGGCACTGGTTCTCTATGGAGCGTTTTACTGCTTTCTCCATGCTTCTGTCGGTGCCAATGGAAGACTGTAATTTGTGGGTCTCTCACAGTCATGCCATGATCAGCCTTTCTTGGGATGGTAGGTGGTCCTGCTGTTGGTCCTGCAGCCACTTTGGCCATGCCAGGAACAGCTGAAGAAGCCATGGACAATCTGTGAGGCCGCAGCAATTCATTTTCTCTGCTTGTCTGCTCCTCATGCTTCTGGAAGAAGCTCTTGCGGATGGTGTTCTTAGGGCTGAATAAGGCTGCTTCTGCCCTGGGCAGTACAGGAGGCCGCCAGTAACAATCCGCTCATGTCAGGCAGCCCTCCATCTGGGCGGAGAATGCTCTCACGGACAATGCAGTCCATTTGTGGTGGCTGGCTGGAGGAGCTGACCCCAGAGTGTGGCCCTTGGTTCCTCTTTCCTTTCTTGTAATCCTGAATCTCCAGCTTGGATGTTTTGGGTGCCCTCAGGCCATGCAGGCACTGATTCTGTACGGAGAGCCCACGTGGTTTCCCCATGTTTCTGTCGGTGTCAGTGGAAGACTCTAATTTCTGGCTTGTCACAGTCATGCCATGATCAGCCTTTCTCTGTATTGTAGGTGGTCCTGCTTTTGGTCCTGCCGCCACTTTGGCCATGCCAGGAACAGCTGAAGAAGCTATGGATAATCCGTGAGGCCGCAGCAATTCCTTTTCTCTGCTTGTCTGCCCCTCGTCCTTCTGGAAGAAGCTCTTGCGGATGGTGTCCTTAGGGCTGAATAAGGCTGGTTCTACCCTGGGCAGTACAGGAGGCCGCAAGTAACAATCCGCTCATGTCAGGCAGCCCTCCATCTGGGCGGAGAATGCTCTCCCGGACAATGCAGTCCATTTGTGTGGCTGTCTGTAGGAGCTCACCTCAGAGCGCAGCTCTTCATCCCTGTTTCCTGCCCTACGATCCTGAGTCTCTGTTTTCAATAGGTTGAGGGCTGTCAGGCCATGTGGTTGCTCGTTCTTTCTAGAGAGCCCACTTGTTTTTTCCACACTTTTGCTGGTGTTGATAGAAGAGAGCAATTTGTCTTCTCTTCCAGAGATGCCACGATCATCCTTCCTTGGCATTGCTTCTTGTCCTGCTGCTTGTCCTGGAGCCACTTTAGCCATATCAGGAACAGCTGGGGGGGCAATCGGCAATTTGAGAGGGCGAGTGAGCTGCACCCCTCTGTAAGGCAGCCCCCCGTCTGGGCGAATAATTGTCTCATGTGCGATGTGGTCCGCAGTAATTGACTGGTAAGGCCTCTTGCTGCCTGTAAAACAGGGAGGGAGTCTGAGCTGCAGTAGGAGAGAGGCACCAGGGCCACTGCAGCCCCATAGGGATGGGCTGCTCGGTGCTGAGGCTGACCCACGGGGGACTCACCTGGCTTCGGTACCGGTGGTTGCCGCTGCCGCCGTCCACAACTTCGCCGGAGTCGGCCGTCACCCTGTGGGCACAGAAGCATGACACAGTGACCAACCTGGGGAGGGACCCGTGGGGCTTTCTGACACATCCTGGCCCCCTGTCCCCCAGCCCCGAATTCCCCCACCCTCCAACCCCCTGTACCTGTCGGCATCGACCCCTGGAGAGCAGGGAAATCCCGGCCACCAGAAGCAGGGAGGCCGGGGATGAGGAAAAAGCTGCCGTCGACCATCGCTCACAGCCAGGTACGACCGCACTGGCAGACGTGGGGTGGTGGCCGGTGCTTTATAGGGTCATGGCCATGAGGTCACAGACAGCACGTGGCAACGCCTCTGTGAGGTCACAGCCCCCAGCCCACGTTGAAGCAGGCTGGTGCCCCTGTGCTGCATCCTGTGGGGAGGTGGGGGATCAGGATGGCTCCCCCAGTCTGTTCGCTCGGGGCTGGGGTCAGAGGCCACTTCCCAGCTCCAGCTGTGTCCGACAGCTGCTCCTGTCCCCCACCACAAGCTGCTTAGTCTGACACACTACAGGTCCCTTCTGATGCCATCCGTCCTTTCCTGGTTTCAGCTGAGATAGCGTTTTCTTCCTAGTATGCAGTAATGTACTGTGTTCTGGATTTAGGAAGAGAAGAATGCTGATAACAGACAATATTTTAATTATTGTGTAGCAGTGCTTATATGGAGCCAAGCACGTTTCAGCTCCTCACACTGCCCTGCCATCGAGGAGACCAGGGCTGCACAAGGAGCTGGGAGGGACAGAACCAGGACAGCTGACCCCAGCTGGCCAAAGGGATGTCTCATACCATATTGCGTCATGCTGAACAATAAAACTTGGGGAGTTGGCCAGGGTGTGCCGCCACTGTCTGGGACAGGCTGGCATTGGTCAGCAGGTTGTAAGCAATTGCGTTGTGCATCAGTTACTTTGTATATTCCATTTTACTACTATTATCATCCCTTCCTTTTCTTTTGCTATTAAATTGTCATTATCTCAACCCATGAGTTTTACCTTTTTTCTGGTTCTCTCCCCAGTCCCACTGTTGAGGAGTGAGCAAACGGCTGTGTGGTGCTTAGCTGTCTGCTGGGTTAAACCACAACCCCTCCTTTTAGCAAACTGGTAAAAGAACTGGAAGAATGGGGAAGCACTGTCAAGTCTCATCGCCCCTGCAGTTCTTCTCTGGTGCCAGTAAAGACTCCAAATGGCAAGTGGTGACTCTCAGGAGATTATCCAGCCTTGAACACTGCCATTGCTCCTCAGGAATCACAGAATCAAGAACGGCTGTGGTTGGAAGGACCTGTGCAGCCTGGTCTGCTGACTCATGGAATGGTAGTGAATGCCCTGGGGGGCTGTCTACAGCTGTGGAAGCAAACCAATTGGCAGCACAGATATGAACCAGTCTGGGTTGCTGCATCGTGACAAGACATGCTGCCCAGACAAAAACGCTGATGTAAAATTACAGCATGGAAATACTCACGTGTCCAAGAAGCACACCACTAAAGAACATGGGAGCAATGACCAGGTAAAACAGCCTGCAAAAGTGTGTCTCAGATAGACCTGGACTGGGAACTTAGGGGTGAGCTGTTGGCTCGATGGGCCAATGAAACATCCAGACATCTAGGGACAGATGGCACATACAGGTGTGCTCTTGATCAAGGAGTGGGACCTGACCATTGATGCCATCGCACAGATCCCCCCAAAATGTGAAACAAGTGCAGCAAGCAAGCAAGCTACACAAGTAGTCTTCCTGGACTAGACGGCACTGGCTAGGTTTTTGTTAGGGTGAGGCCTGGCGGATTGTCTATATTGGACTGCTACCATGACCCTGCAAGGCAAGCACTACAGACTCACCATAGTGAAAGCAACTAGCAGGTTGCTTAAAACATACCAAGTAAATCACACCGCTGCCCAAACACTATCTTGGGCCTTTTAAAGCAAGTTGTACGGCATCGTGACACCCCTGAGAGAACAGAGTCAGAGAATGGGAATCATTCCGAAAATATTCTTCCTAGCTCCTGGACCAGAAACTGCACTGAATGGATGTCTCACAGCCATATCATCCAGAAGCCTCAGAAAGGCTGAGAAACATAATGGTCTGTTAAAAACTACAGTTCCCCTGCGTTGACCATTGAGACTCCAAAGAATGAGAAACAACCTGCAGCCAGTAACACAGGCTCAGGCGAGGATCTCACTGAACTAGCATTTTATTGGTGATTGCAGTGGTGGGCGCCCTACAAGCAGGAGCGCGCAGCAGAGGTGTATCATAACCTTATAGCCCCGATTATCCAAAGTTTGAGTCCTTCCCTGTTTCCTCACTGCTGAGTACTACAGGTTTGCAACCTACTTGACGCTTATTACTATACCATTATACAATTTTATTTGACCGACTTTTAATGTCTCCTTTTTTGTTGTTGGTGTTTTTTTTTTGTTTTTTGTTTTTTTCTTTCCCCTTCTTCTCTTGTGACTAGAGGGACTTCTTCTGTCTTGACTAGACACTGGGAACTTCCACTGTCCCCCTACCTTCTTAACATACTCGGCACTGTTATACCACCATTATGCCTGCACAATCACTTTTGAATATGCAAGGTTAGTGGCATTTTCCCCTGCAAAACCACAACTTTCAGGCCCACAAAAGGGCACGTGGCAACCCACAGATTACACAGCCCTGAATGCTGCCACTGCACTGGTTACTTTGTCTATTCCCAGCTGAACTGATAAAGTCTATTTTTCTAATGAACGGGCCTTTCCACGGATGGACACAGTAGACATGTAGGATGTGTTTTTATGATTCAACACTGGAGACAGATAGGGAGGGACCTGCTTGTACCTGGCAGGGACTACAATATGCGTTTACGTGCTTGCTGCAGGATTTACGCATAGTCCTGCCATTGCTCCTGCTACACTGGCTAGAGAGCTAGAAATACGAAAATTCTTTCAAGACATTACTGTGGTTCATAATAAACATAATCAGTTTTGCCAAAATATGGAGCTTCCATTTCCAGGAAACTAGAAGCGTACTTGTTTCTACATACCCACAGCAAATGAGCAGAAAGCTGGTAAAGTAACTCAGCTCTTCAACAGATACAGGCAGGTGCAACAGAAGGAAATCAAGCAGATTTCTGCTCTTGTTTCCATGGCCCTACAAGTGGCAGGAAGATGTGATCATTGTGGCAGCAACCCCCACCAACCTGAACTCATGGGCAGGAAACAGGGCAAGGGGCGCTTTAGGTTATTTTACTGGCTTTCAAGAAGACAGGCCACCTTAGGTAGGCAAATTCAAAGGCCAACACCCATCTGGGTGAAGAACAGAAACACAGACACAAATTGCAAACAGTAGTGACTCTCTGGTCAACCTCCCAAGAAACTTGCACAGATTCACCAGAGCACTCTTGACCACGGTTAGGACTAACGGCATGAGAAAAGACAACGGCAAACCTATGCAGGGAATAGAAGGTATCACAAATGCTCCAGTAGAGTGCAGAAAAACTTCACAAACCGAGGTCACGTCGAGATTTCAAATAGCAATACAACACACAGTGGTATTACTGACCACATGTCAGGTGCCAAAGGAGCTCTTGTTGACCCTTGTGAACAGCAGCAGTTCACATTATGTACCAAGACAAAAATAAAAAGCAGATGTAAAAAAAGAGAAGCACCCTCAAGGGAAACACCTTCTTACTATTGGGGTGGGACCAGGCACCGGTAAAAGCTTTGAAAATGTTCTTAAGGTGTTGCTGAAATACATATGCAGAGGGCTGATGACCGTATCTGTAACCTGCTTGTCTGCTCAACTAATCACTGTCGGTGCTACGATTATGTGCATAAAATGGTAGCAAGCCATCACTCAGCAAGAGGCAAAGCTGATGAAATGGCCAAGAGAGAAAGAGCAGAGTGAAAGAGAACTTTAAAAAGGAGAAGAGCAACTCTTTAGTGTACAAAGCCAGACTGCAGAGTGAGGAAAATATGCAGTTTTGCCTGGAGTGCAGGCTTTGGAAAGGAAGCAGCAAGAAAAGGCTGCCTGAGTGCGTGGGTCGGTCCCGCCAGGCCTGTGAGATGGCATTATTGCCCCATGACACCGGCCCTTAATAAAGCCCTTCCTTGACTGCTCATTTTAGCAAAAGTCAAGCAGTTGTGCTGAGAATTCTGCCATCAAGTGGGACCAGAAGTAATAAAGAGCTCCTTCCCAGCTTAGAGGAGGCTGAGAGGAGGCCTCATGGCGGCCTGCAGCTTCCTCATACGGGGAGCAGAGGGGCAGGCGCTGAGCTGCCAGAGGACAGCAACAGGACCGAGGGAAGGGCACGGAGCTGTGACAGGGGAGGGTGAAGCTGGGTGGCTGGGACCAGTTCTTCACTGAGAGGGTGGTCACAGAATCACAGAATGGCTGAGGTTGGAAGGGACCTCTGAAGATCATCTAGTCCAAACCCCCTGCCGAGCAGGATCACACAGAGCACACTGTGCAGGATGGCATCCAGGCACATTTCTTAAAATATCTCCAGAGAAGGAGACTCCACAACCTCTCTGGGCAACTTGTTCAAGTGCTCGGTCACCCTCACAGTAAAGGAATGCCCTCTCATATTCAGCCAGGACCCTCGTGTGCTTCAGTTTGTATCCATTGCCTCTCATCCTGTTGCTGGGTAGAACTGAAAAGAGACAGGCTCCATCCTCTCGACACCCTCCCCTCAGAAATTTAAACACATTGATGAGGTCTCTCCTCAGTCTTCTCTTTTCCCGGATAAAGAGTCCCAGTTCTCTTAGCCTATCCTTGTACAACAGGTGCTCCAGTCCTTTAATCATCTTCGAAGCCGTCCACTGGACTCACTCCAGTATTTCTGTGTTCCTGTTGTACTGGGGGCACTGGAACAGGGTCCCCAGGGATGTGGTCGCAGCACTTAACCTGTCAGAGTCCATGCAGTGTTTAGACAATGCTCTCAGACATCGGGTTTGGTTTTTTGGTCCTTTGTGGAGCCAGGAGTTGGGCTCGATGATCCAGGTGGTTCCCTTCTAACTTGGGATATTCTATGCTTCTATGGAAGCGTGAGGCCCTCGTTGGCGTAGTCCGCACCAAGAACCCTTCTCTCCCAACTTGGTATGAGAAGAGTGGGGCAGGGCTGGATGGATGGGTCCCAGTGCTCCATACATAATTACACTCTCCTTTAACAGCTCCGGGCTTCTTTATGCCCTGCAGTCTATTCCCTGGCTGCATTTGTCTTCGCTAAGTTATACAGTGATCACGCTGTGACAGCGAATCTGCGTAGTGTGGCAGACTAAGCAGCTTGCGGTGGGGAACAGGAAGAGCTGTCAGACACAGCTGGAGCTGGGCAGTGGGCTGTGACTCTGGCCCAGAGAAAGGAGCCCGGGGAGCCATCCTGGTCCCCCACGCTCCCCACAGGCCACTGGACTGGTGATGAATGTCCCAAGCTCCTTCTGCTTGACCTGGTCTGGATGGAGGAGGGGTTTGGGCTTGAGGAAGTGGACACAGGGAATTTGTGGTGGTAGGGGGGCAGACCCAGCATGGGGGTTTTTGGACATTGTTTATTGCAGCTCTTCCACAGACAGCTGCACTGGCCCAGGGAAGTATTGCAGCTTTACTTCTAGGCACTTTCTTGCTGTGTGCATGCAGAGCTTGCTGCGCTCAGCTGCATGCCTCAGCTGCATGCTGACGGGCGCTGCAATGTGGGGTTGGCTCCTGTCCTTCCTGTCAGCTACACACAATCCTGGGGTGGGGGTGAAGTCAGTTAGGCAGCCCTGGTCTTTTTGCAATGCCATGTTGGCTGGGCTGAGAAAAGCTGGGAGGGCCATGCACAAGCCAAAAGGCTGCCAGGACACCTCCTCCCACCAATGTCGTCCCTCATCTGGGCAAAGGAGACTCTTGTGCATGATCAGCCGCATTGCTGGTGGCTGGATGCTGGAGCACACACCAGCTGCTCCCTGCTTCGTGGGTGCTGGGTGGCATGGACGCACTGGCTCTGTGAGGGCTCCTCTATGCCAGTCCAGGGAGACGTTGCTCCAGCTCCCAGGAAAGCTCTTGCTCCTGGGGTAGCTGTAGCCACAGCAGGACAGGCTGCCCTGCTCCACCAGCTCCTCCAGGTCCTTTCATGCTGCTTGCCGGAAGTCAGGCCTCAGCGCAGCAGCCTCACACCTGGGCAGTGCTGACAGCACCAGCTGCTGCAGCTCCTGGATGGCCTCGATGCACTCAACACAACCAGGATGGCATTGCCCTGACCCCACAGACGCTTGGAGTGTGGGGCACCAGGATGGCTCCCCCCAGGCTCCTTGCTCGGGGCTGGGATCAGTCCCCCACGCTCCCCACAGGATGCATCACAGGGGCACCAGCCTGCTTCAACGTGGGCTGGGGGCTGTGACCTCACAGAGGCGTTGCCACGTGCTGTCTGTGACCTCATGGCCGTGTCCCTATAAAGCACCGGCCACCACCCCACATCTGCCAGTGCGGTCGTACCTGGCTGTGAGCGATGGTCGACAGCAGCTTTCTCATCATCCCCAGCCTCCTGCTTCTGGTGGCCGGGATCTCCATGCTCACCAGGGGTCGATGCTGACAGGTATAAGGGGCTTGAGGGTGGAGGGTCTCGGGGCTGGGAGACTCGGGGCTTTGGGACTGGGGGCCAGGAGGTGTTGGAAGGAGTCCTGTGGGTCCCTTCCCAGGTTGGTCACTAAGCTGTGCTTCTGTGCCCACAGGGTGATGGCCGGTGCCAGCAAAGGTGGGGATGGCGGCAGGTAACCCTGACAGCCCCCAGGCACTGCAGGCCTCAGAAGCATATCTCCAAGGCAGGCAGCAGAGCTGAAGAGGTATTGGCTAAGGTCTCCTCCTCCATCCACTCACCAGAAACAGGGAACATTGTGCACAAGAGTCTCCACCAAGATGAGCTAATACAGTGGTGGGAGGAGCAGTTCCAATGGACTCAGAGCTTGTCTTCTGTCCATGACAGCATCATTCACCCAGACAAAGAACTACCTCACAGATTGGAGAAGCAGCTCTGGCAACCTCCCAATACGTCCTTTGAAGAAAATAGGGAGGCCTGTAGCTTGTGTAGTCTTTCTATAGCTTGTGTAGTGTTTTAGCTGAGAAAATAAGGAAAGGGAGAGACAGGTAGCCTCCAGCTAACAGAAGCAAGGAAGGTAAGGGATAAAAAGTAAAAAAGAAGAAGGAGAAAACCAGCTCCAGACTGACCTCTAGTACCCTTTTGCTCATTAAGGGACAGTAACGTGTTAAAATAACACCCATCAAAATGCTAATGCATGCTAATGTGGGACTTGGTGTCCCATCCTCCCCCCCCTCTTAAGTTGGGTGAGCTGTAATAGCCAATCAAAAATAGCCAAAGAGATAGTTTTCACAAGTTTGCTGTGTGTAAATGACGGTGATTCGAGTCAGAGGTGTGCTTGCTTTGCGAAAGATCGCCAAGCGCCTGACTCTGCAGAGTTATATAATTAATTATTGAATTAAAAGACCTTCATGTGGATTCTGACTCCATGTACTTATTGGTGCAGCACACTGGGCACGAACCTACAGACCACACTGTCGTCCTCTTTGTCATCTCTCAGGACCTGTGGATTGTTAGCTCTAAGCACACCCTTGGAAGCCCCGATGCATCTATTCCAAGCAGGAGATCGGGTTTGATGCGAACATGGAGAGAATCGAAGTTACAACCTGAGTGGGACAGACCGTTCCAAGTGCTCCTGTTTATTGAAAGGGCAGTAAGAATGTGTGAAAAAGGGTGGACTCATTATACCCAGTAAACGCATCATCTAACGTGATGATATGTGAGAGACTGTCTTAACAGAGACTTTTAAGGTTAAAACAGTTAAAAAACTAACTCTTGTAAACCTTTAACTTCTCCTTTGAAGAATTCTTAATGAATTAATGAGTAAAAGGAATTGAATTGCACAGAACTAGAGTGTTTCCAGGGAACACTCCCTGGAAGTGGGAGAAAAAGAAGGGTGAGGGGTGGGGTACTGGCTATGTGGCCATAAAGCCATGAAAGTGTTGCCCCTAGGATGGAAGGGAGCTTGCACCCTGGGGACAATAATTCCAAACTTAACTATTATTGAAGACCCGCAAAGCCAAAGCCCCCTTGAGAACCCATGCAGAATTAAGAGGTCCCCTGATAGTCCTCTAGTAAAAAGAAACAGGGCATTTCACAGCTTTGCAAGGTGGTTTTCACCTTGGTTAGGGGTGAGTGAATTAGAAAAAGCTATTGTAACTATCTCAGCTATAATTGAAGAACTAGAAGAGAACACTCTGGATGCAGTCCAGGCACTACAAGAGCAGGTAACAAGTTTGTCACAAAATTGTACTCCAGATTCAAATGATAGTAGATTTATTACTAACCTCACCAGGAGGAGCGTGCACTCTGATTAATGCTAGTTGCTGTATGTATGTAGATCAAATGGGATGAATTTGACTGATCTCAAAAATATTGGGGAAAAAACTTCTTAGGCCTTCATAGAATGGCCTAAGATGACACTTCCTAATTGTCTGGCCTAAAAAGCCAATAAATGAAACTTCAGTATTTTGGCCAGAACACAGGCCTGATGAAAATTCAGGCTTTAAATTTATCTGTAAACAATAAGACTCCTTTTTGGAGAGGAATCAAGTTACGCTCCCTCTAATCCTAATCTTGCACCGGAGGCAGCAGCAGATGCTCAAGGAAGGGAGACAGGGACTGCAATTGACACTGACCATGCAGAAGGAGCTCACTCTAGGCTCTGGAAGAATTAGAACAATGTTGAAGAGATACTGAGAATTTTGCCTTCCCTGATACTAACAATACTAACACCAAATGTGTATCCTATTCGGGAGATTTGAATGGGACAAGGACAAACTGGTTATGTGAACTACTTCTTTGGTTGCTTTCTTCACAGCGACTTGAGGAGTGCTTCTGCATCCAGCTTTTTGTGTTCCCTTCAGTGCCTTTCCTCTGAGGACATTTTCATCGTACAGCTTTTGTGGTTCTCCACACCACGTTTCTGCTGAGGATTGCTTCATCATTCAGCTTTTCAAGTTATCTTCAGTGTGGCTCTTGAAGAGTGATGCTCAGTGGAGCTTTTTGTGTCTTCTTCACCTTGTGGCCCCTGAAGATTGCTTCAGCGTGCAGCTTTTGGTGTTTTCTTCACTGTGACCTATGAGGAGTTGTGCATCGTGCAGCTCTTGGGGTTCTCCTCACCATGTTTTCCTTGAGAGAGCTTCATTGTGCATTTCTTGGTATTGTTTTCACCTTGTTGCCCCTGAGAAGTGCTTCATCCTCCAACATGTGGTGTGTTTTTTTTCTTGGTTCAGGCCCCTGAGTATTGCGTCATTGTGCAGCTTTAGGTGTTTTCTTCACTGCGGCCCTGAAGATTGCTTCATCATGCAGCTTTTGGGTTTCTCTTCATTACGGCCTTGTGGAGATCTTCATTGGCCAGCTTTTGGTGATTTGTTCTCTGTGGCCCCGAGGAGTTCTTCATCGTGCAGCTTTTGGTGTTTTCTTCTTTACGGTTCTGAGGAGTTCTGCATCGTGCAGCTCTTGGGGTTCTCCTCACCATGTTCTCCCTGGTGAAATCTTCCTCATGCAACTTTTTGTTTTGTTTTCACCTTGTTGCCCCTGAGAAGTGCTTCATCTTCCAAAGTTTGGTGGTTTGTTTTTTGTTTTCTTGTCTTTTTTTTCTTGTTCCAGGCCCTGAGGATTGCTTCATTGTGCAGCTTTTGTTGTTTCTTCCCTGCAGCCTCTGAGGAGTGCTTTGTTGAGCAGCTTTTAGTGTCTTCTTGACTTTGCGACCATTGAGTTCTGCATCATGCAGCTTTTGGGGTTCCCCATACCACATGTCCCCTGAGGAGTTCTTCAGCGTGCAGCTTTTGGTGTTTTCTTCACTGTGGCGTGTGAGGAGTTCTGCATCGTGCAGCTTCTGGGGTTCCGTTCACCACTTTTCCCCTGAGGAAAGCTTCATCGGGCAGCTATTTGTGTTTTCCTCACTACGACCCTGAGGAGAACTTCATCATGCAGGTTTTCGGGTTGTGTTCACCACGTTTTCCCTGAGGATTGCTTCATCGTGCAGCTTTTGGGATTTCTTCACTGCAGCCTCTGAGGAGTGCTTTGCCGAGCACCTTTGGTTGCTCTCTTCACTGCGACTTGAGGAGAGCTTCTGCATCCAGCTTTTTGTGTTCCCTTCAGTGCCTTTCCTCTGAGGACCTTTTCATCGTACAGCTTTTGTGGTTCTCCACACCACGTTTCTGCTGAGGATTGCTTCATCATTCAGCTTTTCAAGTTATCTTCAGTGTGGCTCTTGAAGAGTGATGCTCAGTGGAGCTTTTTGTGTCTTCTTCACCTTGTGGCCCCTGAAGATTGCTTCAGCGTGCAGCTTTTGGTGTTTTCTTCACTGTGACCTATGAGGAGTTCTGCATCGTGCAGCTCTTGGGGTTCTCCTCACCATGTTTTCCTTGAGAGAGCTTCATTGTGCATTTCTTGGTATTGTTTTCACCTTGTTGCCCCTGAGAAGTGCTTCATCCTCCAACATGTGGTGTGTTTTTTTCTTGGTTCAGGCCCCTGAGTATTGCGTCATTGTGCAGCTTTAGGTGTTTTCTTCACTGCGGCCCTGAAGATTGCTTCATCATGCAGCTTTTGGGTTTCTCTTCATTACGGCCTTGTGGAGATCTTCATTGGCCAGCTTTTGGTGATTTGTTCTCTGTGGCCCCGAGGAGTTCTTCATCGTGCAGCTTTTGGTGTTTTCTTCTTTACGGTTCTGAGGAGTTCTGCATCGTGCAGCTCTTGGGGTTCTCCTCACCATGTTCTCCCTGGTGAAATCTTCCTCATGCAACTTTTCGTTTTGTTTTCACCTTGTTGCCCCTGAGAAGTGCTTCATCTTCCAAAGTTTGGTGGTTTGTTTTTTGTTTTCTTGTCTTTTTTTTTCTTGTTCCAGGCCCTGAGGATTGCTTCATTGTGCAGCTTTTGTTGTTTCTTCCCTGCAGCCTCTGAGGAGTGCTTTGTTGAGCAGCTTTTAGTGTCTTCTTCACTTTGCGACCATTGAGTTCTGCATCATGCAGCTTTTGGGGTTCCCCATACCACATGTCCCCTGAGGAGTTCTTCAGCGTGCAGCTTCTGGTGTTTTCTTCACTGT
This sequence comes from Cygnus olor, assembly GCF_009769625.2. Taxonomy (NCBI): domain Eukaryota; kingdom Metazoa; phylum Chordata; class Aves; order Anseriformes; family Anatidae; genus Cygnus; species Cygnus olor. Next base: position 9,943,162 of record NC_049198.1, on the reverse strand, counting down.
GGCGTGTGAGGAGTTCTGCATCGTGCAGCTTCTGGGGTTCCGTTCACCACTTTTCCCCTGAGGAAAGCTTCATCGGGCAGCTATTTGTGTTTTCCTCACTACGACCCTGAGGAGAACTTCATCATGCAGGTTTTCGGGTTGTGTTCACCACGTTTTCCCTGAGGATTGCTTCATCGTGCAGCTTTTGGGATTTCTTCACTGCAGCCTCTGAGGAGTGCTTTGCCGAGCACCTTTGGTTGCTCTCTTCACTGCGACTTGAGGAGAGCTTCTGCATCCAGCTTTTGTGTTCCCTTCAGTGCCTTTCCTCTGAGGACCTTTTCATCGTACAGCTTTTGTGGTTCTCCACACCACGTTTCTGCTGAGGATTGCTTCATCATTCAGCTTTTCAAGTTATCTTCAGTGTGGCTCTTGAAGAGTGATGCTCAGTGGAGCTTTTTGTGTCTTCTTCACCTTGTGGCCCCTGAAGATTGCTTCAGCGTGCAGCTTTTGGTGTTTTCTTCACTGTGACCTATGAGGAGTTGTGCATCGTGCAGCTCTTGGGGTTCTCCTCACCATGTTTTCCTTGAGAGAGCTTCATTGTGCATTTCTTGGTATTGTTTTCACCTTGTTGCCCCTGAGAAGTGCTTCATCCTCCAACATGTGGTGTGTTTTTTTCTTGGTTCAGGCCCCTGAGTATTGCGTCATTGTGCAGCTTTAGGTGTTTTCTTCACTGCGGCCCTGAAGATTGCTTCATCATGCAGCTTTTGGGTTTCTCTTCATTACGGCCTTGTGGAGATCTTCATTGGCCAGCTTTTGGTGATTTGTTCTCTGTGGCCCCGAGGAGTTCTTCATCGTGCAGCTTTTGGTGTTTTCTTCTTTACGGTTCTGAGGAGTTCTGCATCGTGCAGCTCTTGGGGTTCTCCTCACCATGTTCTCCCTGGTGAAATCTTCCTCATGCAACTTTTCGTTTTGTTTTCACCTTGTTGCCCCTGAGAAGTGCTTCATCTTCCAAAGTTTGGTGGTTTGTTTTTTGTTTTTTTTGTCTTTTTTTTTCTTGTTCCAGGCCCTGAGGATTGCTTCATTGTGCAGCTTTTGTTGTTTCTTCCCTGCAGCCTCTGAGGAGTGCTTTGTTGAGCAGCTTTTAGTGTCTTCTTCACTTTGCGACCATTGAGTTCTGCATCATGCAGCTTTTGGGGTTCCCCATACCACATGTCCCCTGAGGAGTTCTTCAGCGTGCAGCTTTTGGTGTTTTCTTCACTGTGGCGTGTGAGGAGTTCTGCATCGTGCAGCTTCTGGGGTTCCGTTCACCACTTTTCCCCTGAGGAAAGCTTCATCGGGCAGCTATTTGTGTTTTCCTCACTACGACCCTGAGGAGAACTTCATCATGCAGGTTTTCGGGTTGTGTTCACCACGTTTTCCCTGAGGATTGCTTCATCGTGCAGCTTTTGGGATTTCTTCACTGCAGCCTCTGAGGAGTGCTTTGCCGAGCACCTTTGGTTGCTCTCTTCACTGCGACTTGAGGAGAGCTTCTGCATCCAGCTTTTTGTGTTCCCTTCAGTGCCTTTCCTCTGAGGACCTTTTCATCGTACAGCTTTTGTGGTTCTCCACACCACGTTTCTGCTGAGGATTGCTTCATCATTCAGCTTTTCAAGTTATCTTCAGTGTGGCTCTTGAAGAGTGATGCTCAGTGGAGCTTTTTGTGTCTTCTTCACCTTGTGGCCCCTGAAGATTGCTTCAGCGTGCAGCTTTTGGTGTTTTCTTCACTGTGACCTATGAGGAGTTCTGCATCGTGCAGCTCTTGGGGTTCTCCTCACCATGTTTTCCTTGAGAGAGCTTCATTGTGCATTTCTTGGTATTGTTTTCACCTTGTTGCCCCTGAGAAGTGCTTCATCCTCCAACATGTGGTGTGTTTTTTTCTTGGTTCAGGCCCCTGAGTATTGCGTCATTGTGCAGCTTTTGTTGTTTCTTCACTGCGGCCCTGAAGATTGCTTCATCATGCAGCTTTTGGGTTTCTCTTCATTACGGCCTTGTGGAGATCTTCATTGGCCAGCTTTTGGTGATTTGTTCTCTGTGGCCCCGAGGAGTTCTTCATCGTGCAGCTTTTGGTGTTTTCTTCTTTACGGTTCTGAGGAGTTCTGCATCGTGCAGCTCTTGGGGTTCTCCTCACCATGTTCTCCCTGGTGAAATCTTCCTCATGCAACTTTTCGTTTTGTTTTCACCTTGTTGCCCCTGAGAAGTGCTTCATCTTCCAAAGTTTGGTGGTTTGTTTTTTGTTTTTCTTGTCTTTTTTTTCTTGTTCCAGGCCCTGAGGATTGCTTCATTGTGCAGCTTTTGTTGTTTCTTCCCTGCAGCCTCTGAGGAGTGCTTTGTTGAGCAGCTTTTAGTGTCTTCTTCACTTTGCGACCATTGAGTTCTGCATCATGCAGCTTTTGGGGTTCCCCATACCACATGTCCCCTGAGGAGTTCTTCAGCGTGCAGCTTTTGGTGTTTTCTTCACTGTGGCGTGTGAGGAGTTCTGCATCGTGCAGCTTCTGGGGTTCCGTTCACCACTTTTCCCCTGAGGAAAGCTTCATCGGGCAGCTATTTGTGTTTTCCTCACTACGACCCTGAGGAGAACTTCATCATGCAGGTTTTCGGGTTGTGTTCACCACGTTTTCCCTGAGGATTGCTTCATCGTGCAGCTTTTGGGATTTCTTCACTGCAGCCTCTGAGGAGTGCTTTGCCGAGCACCTTTGGTTGCTCTCTTCACTGCGACTTGAGGAGAGCTTCTGCATCCAGCTTTTTGTGTTCCCTTCAGTGCCTTTCCTCTGAGGACCTTTTCATCGTACAGCTTTTGTGGTTCTCCACACCACGTTTCTGCTGAGGATTGCTTCATCATTCAGCTTTTCAAGTTATCTTCAGTGTGGCTCTTGAAGAGTGATGCTCAGTGGAGCTTTTTGTGTCTTCTTCACCTTGTGGCCCCTGAAGATTGCTTCAGCGTGCAGCTTTTGGTGTTTTCTTCACTGTGACCTATGAGGAGTTGTGCATCGTGCAGCTCTTGGGGTTCTCCTCACCATGTTTTCCTTGAGAGAGCTTCATTGTGCATTTCTTGGTATTGTTTTCACCTTGTTGCCCCTGAGAAGTGCTTCATCCTCCAACATGTGGTGTGTTTTTTTCTTGGTTCAGGCCCCTGAGTATTGCGTCATTGTGCAGCTTTAGGTGTTTTCTTCACTGCGGCCCTGAAGATTGCTTCATCATGCAGCTTTTGGGTTTCTCTTCATTACGGCCTTGTGGAGATCTTCATTGGCCAGCTTTTGGTGATTTGTTCTCTGTGGCCCCGAGGAGTTCTTCATCGTGCAGCTTTTGGTGTTTTCTTCTTTACGGTTCTGAGGAGTTCTGCATCGTGCAGCTCTTGGGGTTCTCCTCACCATGTTCTCCCTGGTGAAATCTTCCTCATGCAACTTTTCGTTTTGTTTCACCTTGTTGCCCCTGAGAAGTGCTTCATCTTCCAAAGTTTGGTGGTTTGTTTTTTGTTTTCTTGTCTTTTTTTTCTTGTTCCAGGCCCTGAGGATTGCTTCATTGTGCAGCTTTTGTTGTTTCTTCCCTGCAGCCTCTGAGGAGTGCTTTGTTGAGCAGCTTTTAGTGTCTTCTTCACTTTGCGACCATTGAGTTCTGCATCATGCAGCTTTTGGGGTTCCCCATACCACATGTCCCCTGAGGAGTTCTTCAGCGTGCAGCTTTTGGTGTTTTCTTCACTGTGGCGTGTGAGGAGTTCTGCATCGTGCAGCTTCTGGGGTTCCGTTCACCACTTTTCCCCTGAGGAAAGCTTCATCGGGCAGCTATTTGTGTTTTCCTCACTACGACCCTGAGGAGAACTTCATCATGCAGGTTTTCGGGTTGTGTTCACCACGTTTTCCCTGAGGATTGCTTCATCGTGCAGCTTTTGGGATTTCTTCACTGCAGCCTCTGAGGAGTGCTTTGCCGAGCACCTTTGGTTGCTCTCTTCACTGCGACTTGAGGAGAGCTTCTGCATCCAGCTTTTTGTGTTCCCTTCAGTGCCTTTCCTCTGAGGACCTTTCATCGTACAGCTTTTGTGGTTCTCCACACCACGTTTCTGCTGAGGATTGCTTCATCATTCAGCTTTTCAAGTTATCTTCAGTGTGGCTCTTGAAGAGTGATGCTCAGTGGAGCTTTTTGTGTCTTCTTCACCTTGTGGCCCCTGAAGATTGCTTCAGCGTGCAGCTTTTGGTGTTTTC